>NW_021604631.1:7143937-7194901 GCF_004785775.1 Grammomys surdaster
TCTCTCTCTCTCTCTCTCTCTCTCTCTCTCTCTCTCTCTCTCTCTCTCTCTCCTTCTGTGTGTGTGTGTGTGCACACGCTCTCTGAAGATCAATATCCGAGGTTGTCTTCTGTCCTCTACACATGTGTTGCCGTGTGCATACACCTACATTTACACACATATCATATACATAACAAATTGTGTACACAGAAAAGAAACATAAAGATAAAATAGTTTTGGTATGAATTAAGCACTAATTGGCTCAAGCTTCCTTCCTTCTTTCTCTAGCTTAAGTTTTTCTTTTCCTTTAAAAAAATATATATATGTTTGCTCTTGCTGCGTGGTGTTCATGGGTCTCCAGCCATGGAGATCTCTGCTTGTGGCAGCAGCCAGGCCCATGACTCATTAGGGGTCTGTCTCCCTGCTACAAGGCCTGTTGCTGCCCACCATCTCTGAGCAAAGGACTAGTTATGAAAACATCATAGCTCAGCAGGGAAGGCCTGGGGTTACTGACTGGTCTGTAATTGGAGCAGATGGAAGGAGGAGAACATATTGATTCAGATGGGATCCTGGAGGAGTCTGTCCATTCTGAAATGACATCCAAGTCTTCCATCATCCTTTCTCCCAGTGAGCTATGGGGACCACTTGTGTGTAAGCTGTAAGCATACTTTCTGTTTTTAAAACGCAACACAAAATTTTCAGCAGACTTACTAATGTGTATTTTAACACGTTTTGAAGATTCTGTGTCCTAGCTAAAGTTGGATAGGTCCCAACCTAGGCAAGGGATATTAACCTCCTATGGAGTAGTGGTCTTTTACTATGTTCCTAAAAGTTGTCTGGCCAGTTGTCACTAGGAGAAGGTGTGTAATTATATTTTAAGACCATGATAAGTATTGTTGGGCCTAAAATATGAATAATGCACAATACCTGCCCTCTGTTGCTTAAAATCTAAAAGTATGCATGCTCATACACAAATCACTTCAGTGAAGTACATTCCAGGGCAAACCGAGGCAGACGGGGAGATCATTCTACTGAGGTGAGGATGATCCTGTGAGAAATGTTGAGGGGAGGCAGATTCAGATTGGGTGGAGCTTGAGGAACGGATGATGATTGGCAGGTTTACGTGGGAAATAATAACCTCTGAGACTGAACAAGAGCCCTTGGGGTGAGGAGCTTGGAGGTCTGAGCTGGAGGTAGGTGTCTTATGAGGTTAGAATTAGAGGGTGGAGGAGGCTTTATCATGGGAGGAGAGGTCAAAACAGGCTTGAAATGTAGACATGCCGGGATTTTGTTTGTTAGCATTTGCTAGCAGAATTAGGCCATGTCACATCCTCCGATCCAGAACTGGGCCCAGGAGTTTGTCCGTCACATTTCCTCATACTCGGTTAATCAAGTCACATTCCAATGTGGCTCCTCAGACCCAGTTCTCCCCGAGATAGTTCTGTGCCACTGCAACACGTTCTGTGCAGTTGCTTTAGTTTGGCCAGTTCCGAATTGTCTGTGCAGACAATGGTGGGTGAGGAATCCAAGCCAGTGGTGACACAAAAGGCATTTATATTTGGCTTCAAAACACATGATGTGATTGCTGGCAGCCGGAGCAGCAGATTTAACTTCCTAATTAGGCAAATATTCAAATGAGCTGGCATTCTCTGCACACATGCCACCCAGCCCTAAGGCTGTGTAAAGAGAAGCCCAGTGATCAGTTTTCATTCTTTCTCATTACTGACATCAATGCCCGTTAGAACACTCAGGGTTGGCGTTAAGAAGTTCCCATATACAGTGAACTCTGTGGCAGACGAGTTCCTATCTTCACATCTTTTTCATTATTAGCTTTACACGAAGCTGGCGACAGCTGCCAATAGCTAACACATGCCAGTCATCAGATACAGACTCTTATTTATTGCAGTCAGGGGAGTGTTGTTAGTAATGGTTTCCTGGTTGTTGTAGAATATTTGCTCAAATCACAGTTACAATTTTTTTTAAAGATTAAAAAAAATTAAACACAATTTTTTTTATTTGTATTTTGAACATATTCACCTCCTCTCCTAACTTCTCCCATAATTACCCTCTCTCTCTTCTCCTTTCTTTTTACTCGACTTGAAGGTATCTTCCTCTATCTCCTTTCCTTGTGAAGTTCAGTTTGTGTTGCTCAACTTCTCTTGAGAGGAGGACCTGCCCTGGCATGTGGTCATATAACTAAACAAAACTGATTCTCCATTTCCCAGCAAACCAAATGCCAATACCTATGAGAGAGAGAGAGAGAGAGAGAGAGAGAGAGAGAGAGAGAGAGAGAGGGAGAGGGAGAGAGGGGGGGAGAGAGACAAATGGGGGGGAGGAGAGACAGAGAGACAGAGAGAGACAGAGAGACAGAGAGACAGAGAGGGAGAAGGAGCGAGAAATATATATATATAAATAGATAAATAAATAGAGAGAGAGAGAGAGTATACGTGTATATAGAGAGTGCAGGAGCCCTTGGAGGCGAGGGGCATTGAAGGCATTGGATCCTCTTAGAGATGGAGCTGGTTTCAGGCAGCTGTGCAGCTGTGAGCTCCTGACATTGGTGCTTGGAACAGAACTTAGGTTCCATGCAAGAGCCACAGAGCCATCTCTCCAGCCCCTTGCCCCGCAAAGCACTATTTTTGTAGCTGTGTGGTAGTTTATTTGACAGGCTAGCAAAAGGCATTCAGGGTTTTAATTCCGTTTTGAAATTTAGTTTCCAGTAAAGAACAGTCAGATGTAAATTATAGCTTGTATTCTACACCCATATGCAGGCAGAACAGGATTTATAACCATCAATAAAAGCATTCATCTTTAAGTTATTAATTTAATAATGGAATTTTATGGCTAGAAATGACATTTGAGATCATCTAATCTAACTTTATCAATTTTTGTGATGAGGCCCAGAGGACATTAAGGAACTTCAAGGGAAAATGCTGAATGTGTTTGCATGGTTGTACCAACTAGCTAAAGATTAAAAAGAGTACATCTGTTACTAAAGCAGCCTCCCCCCAACGCCCTCTGTGGTTAATTACAAACAGTGGTTCTTCTCTATACTTCATAGGCATACATGATGGACTGAGTCCCAGGAAGTTTCAAGGTGCTCTTTAGGCCTTAGGGTACAGGGAACAGGAGCAGGTTTGACTCTGGCCCTACTGATGTTTTGGCCTTTTTCTCAGGTATGGAATACCTATCTGCTGGTTTTAGGTCAATCCTAGCTGTGTGATATCTCTTAAATGTATCTACTTTATGTTTCTTTTCCTAATGAGAACAAACACAGGAATGCAAGAGGAATTGCTTCTTATCTGTAGGGATTGCCAGCAAGAGATGTGAGGAAAATAAAAACAAAAAACCCCAGTCCACTGTGATGTTCCTCGATTCCAGCTTCGGAATTATTCTGAGATGCAAACCCAACAAATGGCTCCCAGGAGTTCGATTCCTGTAAATGCTGGAAGATAAAGGTGGAGATGGACCAGCAGGGAGGGCTGCTGTTAGGAGGAGGAGGAGTAGGAAGAGGAGGAGGAAGAGGAGGAGGAGGAGGAGGAGGAGGAGGAGGAGGAGGAGGAGGAGGGGGAGGAAGAGGAGAAAGAAGAAGAGGAAGAGTGGTTTTCCAGCATTGTTGACCAAACTATTCCCCACTTAAAGATGTTGCAGAGGTAGAGAGAAGGGGAACTGGGGAATGGGAGAGGAGAAGGCAGGTGTCCCCCACCCCACTTTTTTGCATGTATGTGTGTATACTGTAGGCTCCCAGACCCTGTGGGAAGGTCTCCAGAAGCCCTGAGTACTGTATGCCCTCTATTCCTGCTTACAGGACACAAGCACATAAAGCCCACGGGAGCCATAGACAGGAGAATACTAGGACACTTCCAAGGCACCACAGTTTTGGAAAAAGATGACAGCAGTGCTAAGCCAACTTCCTGTAGCCACCATCCTCCACGAAATATATGTGGCCATTTAAGAGGATGGCCTGTAATTTCCTTCTTAAGAGTGATTGAAACTCAGGAGATCTAGAAGAAGCTAAAATCAAAATAAAGATGATTAGAAATTCTTCAACAATGAGAAGCCATTTGAGAAACTATCAAACAACAGGCATCTTGACACTCTGACAGGGAAGACTTGCTAAGCTTAAGAGTAGCTACAAAGGACAAGACTGATAATCTGTCTGCTTACAAGTGAAAAACTGTGCATACCAAAAGTAAACAAAATTTGGGGCTGAAGAGATGACTCAGTGGTTAAGAGCACTCGTTGCTCTTACAGAGGACACAGGTTTGATTCCCAGCACCCACATGGTGCTTCACAACCATCTGTAAACCCAGTTCCAGGAACCTAATATACATATACATAACTGTAGGTGTTGGGGTTCAAGAAATTTCCACACAAAGCATACATACACCAATCTCAGTTAAGCAAGAATAGTTTCCTGAACATACACCATAATAACTGGAAATCCAGGACAACAAGAAGGAAAAACCTAAATGTAGCACTATCCTGTCTTCAGGGGAGGCTTTTTGTATGAGAAACCAGGTTCAAAGGTTTAAAGGACAAGGAGGGAAGCAGTTGGTTTTTATTAGGCAAAGTATTATCAGCTCACCTTTAAGCTGATTGGTCCTGAGTGAGGTAAGGGTGGTGGATGGGTGGTGAACTGGGCAATTTCAGAACATTGAGATCACAGAGCATGAGTATTGCAATCATAACTTTTTGGCTTATTAGTAGGATTCTTCAGTGTGAGCCATAAAATCACAGTGCGTTCATACACAGGTGCAGGCAGTGCTGCCTGGTGGTCAGCTCTGACCCAAGATATTTTAGACAGAACAGTTCATATTGACCTTTGATTTGATGGGTCCTACATAAAGCTTTGTGCATTTTCTTAAGATTGACAAGCTTCATACAGAACATTCAGGATATACAGAACAAAAACAGGATATGTGGTCATCATGTCCATGAACCAAGTCACTTCTGTGTCAATGACTGCCAGGCATGTTACAGCAACAATAGGAAATAGCTGGCAGGCATGGAACAAAATGGCTGCAGCTATTCTAGAGGTGGGTCAGACCATAACAATAGGTAAAACACTGATGCACATAAAATAAAATAATCTAAAAAAAACTTAAATGCTTATAAAAATTAAAAGCCAAAACAAACAAAACAAAACAAAACAAAAAACCTGGAAAAAACTTAATATTAAATAAGATAGAGAAAGGTTAACTTCCTGGCTATGGTAAGAGAGTGATGTGGTTAATTCTTTCGTCAACGTGACTGGATTTGGACTCACCAAGGAGTCACACCTTAGATGTGTGTCTTTGAGAGAATTTAAAGAGAGGTTTAATGGGGAAGGAAAGGCCCACCCTGAGGAAGGGGAGCATCATCCGTCACCCTGGGTCTCAGAGTGAATAAAACAGGAGACATCAGCCGAGTGGCAGCTTTCATCTCTCTGCTTCCTGACTGGGAAGCCGATGTGACCGGCCTCCTCATGCTCCCGCCTTGCTTCTCTAGCCATGATGGACGGTACCGTCAACCTGCAAACCAAAATAAGCTCTCTGTTCCTTAAGGTATTGTCAGGTATCCTGTTACAGCAATGAGAAAACTGATTAATATAGCATGCAAATCAACCTAAAGCCTGAGGGATAACGCCTAAAGGACAGGAGCAGGGTGCAAGGAGAAATCGACATTTCTAACAGACATGAGAATTGTTCTTATTTACCAAGAGATTTGATGTGCAAATTGATACATATATTAGGAACAGATCTCCCCCACCCAACAAAATTTCACTACTTGTGGGATATTGGTATAACTTTATTTGAAATCAATTTGACCATATTTGTTAAGTCTTAGAATGTTCATACCCTTTCAGTAAGTAATTTCATTTAAGAATCCATATGCTAGAGAGATAATCTGGAGCACACAGAAAATTTTATGTTCAAACTTTCCACCATAAAAGTTGACAGTGATTTTAATGCTAAAAAATTAAAACAATGGTTTGATAAATTATTGTTTTCTTATAAGTATAAAGCAACCATTAAATATGATACTTGTGCAGAGGGTAGACAGGAAGTGCCTATATACTGAATATTTGTTGAAAATAACAGAACATTCATAGATTGTCCTCGTAACTAGGATATTATGAGTAACTATGTACATAAAAACATGGCATAGGGCTGTAAGAGGGCTGTGGAGACGGCTCTGTGTGTAAAGCTCTGGTCTTGTAGGCCTATTGGCATAAGTTCAGATTCCCAGAGCTCACCTGAAGCCCAACACAATGACACACATGTGTCTGGAGCCCTCACATGCCATTACTGGGAAAAGGGAATGTGAGACAGAGGAATGACTGAAAACTTACAGGCCAGACAGCCTTGCGGATGTGGAGGTGAACAGGAGACAGCCTGACTCAAGTAATATGGAAGGCGAGGGCTGAGAGCTGAGGTTGTCCTGCCTCGGTACACTTGTGTCACACTCACACACATTCAAATACATATGCATGGATATCATACATGCATGGGGGGGAGGGGAGAGGGAGAGACAGAGATAGAGAGAGAAAGAGACAGAGAGACAGAGAGAGATACAGAGAGAGGCAGAGAGAGAGAGAGAGAATATAAAAGACTGCAAGAAAAATCAAAATGTAAACAGTGGCTATCTATGTATCATGAGCAGGTTTATTATTACTGTTATAATATTTTTTAATGTATCGGTTCTTGACCTACATGTATGGTAAATATATACCCTTGGCCAGCCAGAAGAAGGCATTGGAATCCCTGAAACTGGTTACAGATGCTTATGAGCCACCACATGGATGCTGGGAATCGAACTTGGGTCTGCTGGAAAGAGTAGCCCGTGCTCTTGACTCCTGAGCCATCTATCCAACCCCATGAGTGGCTTTAAAAAAGAGTTTAAGAAATATCTATCCTTTTATGTATGACTTGTTAAAGAAGAACAACAGACTCAGATACCTTATTTTGAAATTAAGGGCAGTAGGAGGAAAATAGGGTTGTAGTCAGGACAGAGCTGGGGAGCAGGATAATTTGGGAGAGGCTCATTTTGAGGACCTAACTAACCAAATACATCATTTTCCTAGACAATGAGCTCAGGGAGTGGGGCAGGTGTTGACAGGGGCTAGGTCTTAACTTCTGCTCCAGGTATTCCTTCTGCATCCAGATGGCTGATAGGTCCTCCCCTTTTCATAGAGCTTACAGAGCCAGCTCAGCAGTGACAGTGTTGAGATAAAGACTGGGGGCCTAACGGTCTGGGAAAAGAGGCCATAGGAAGCCCAAGAACCCTGTCTAAAGGCTATACTTGGAGTCCCTCTACATCTTGCGATTCTTCAAAGGTTTGAGAAGATATCTGTGCTGTTGAATAAAGAGTCAGGGTGGATGTGAGCCAGGCAGGGAAGTGATAATCCAGAGGGGAATAGAAAATATGCAATAAACCCAGAAGAACCATTGCTGGGAGGGAAACCACCCCTGTCAGCAGTGGGAACAGCCAGACAGCTGAAGTGGGGTGCTGGTGCCACTGGAGCCGGAGGCACACAGCTGGGAGAGAAGAGCCCAAGAATGAGCTAGACTAGCATCTGACGCAATAGCCAACTTTATTTATAATATCAGACAATTTATACTCTGAGGGTTAATGAGAATCACCTGAGTAAGGTGTTCACTTACAAGTCCAAGGCACACACAGCAAAACCGTGGTTTTCCATACAGGCACATTAATAACAACAGCTGAAGTAAACTCACTCCTATCCGCTAAACCTGGGGGGAGCAGGAAAACACATTCCAAGAACATTCTGAAGACACTGGGGTCATAAGACTCTTGTATCCTTGGGGTTTCTCAAAAGCACTCAGAATTATCACTGGACTCCATTCTTGGACTGCATTCCAACAGGGTACATCGGAAAGAAAGCTTTGAGGCAGCCTATTGTGGGAGGCTCCTGAGAGTCACCTGACCTGGTCACTGTTTGTGTCACCTTAAGCCTGAACTTTTCCTATCCAGCCTCCCTGTGCCCATACTGAGGATGCTGTTGGGAGTCTGAGTGGTTAGGGGTGAAGTCTGTGGTCAAAGAATGGGATGAAGCTAATTGGCCCACATGGGACAGCCAGTGCTTCCATCTTTGGACTTATAAAAGGTTCTAAATAGGTGAGCCAGCCAGAGCCAGCCAGAGCCAGCCAGAGCCAGCCAGAGCCAGCACAGAGATAGTTAAGATTTTCCCCTTCTGCTCAGCACTGAAGTGATTGCTACATATTCACAATTGTCATCCTAACTAAGTGCCTGAGGGAGTGTGTGTGTGTGTGTGTGTGTGTGTGTGTGTGTGTGTGTAGGTCAGAGGAAAACCTGTAGATGTAGGTTCTCTCCTTTTACAAAGTGGGTCCCAGGCATGGAACTCAGGTTTTCAGGCTTGGCAGCAAGTGTCTTTACCCAGTGAGTCATCTTACCAACCTCAGTTGTTTGTTAAATTCTCTGGCAGGTGAGTGCTAGGCTTCACTTTCTGCTTGATGGTTCTTTCCATTGATGAAGGCCATGGAAGGCCCTCTCTGAGTATAAAACATTGGCTTGTTCTCTGAGATCCCCTTTGATCTGAAGAAGGTTCCTGCTTCATCTTACTCTGGGAGAAAAATTGTAGATTAATTAGAATTTATCCACCTCCTTGGCTGCCAAAGCTCTAGCAGGATTTGGGGGTACACAGTGATAGGAGGTTTCTATCAGAGCTTTAAAAATAGCTTTGGCTTGCCTCTTTTGGGATAACGCTGTCTAGTAAAAAGCATGTGAGCTATAGATGTCATTTAAAATGTCTCTGTAGCCATTTTTTTTAAAAGTGAAGAGAATTGATACTAAGTTGAAAATTATATTTTTAAACCCAATATATTCCCCAAATCACTGTTTCCATAATTAATGCAAAGCATTATTTTTTGTGTGTGCATGTAAGTACATGCTTGTATTGTATATGTTTGCATACATGTGTGTTCATGTTTGCGGAGGTCACAAGTTGATGTCTAGCGTTCTTTCTCAGTTTATTCTTCTACTTGTATTTTGAGGCAAGGTCTCTTACTGAACCCAGAGATCACAGATCCAGCTAGACTGGCTACCCCCATGTCCTAGGATCCTCCTGCCTCGGCCTCCTTGGCACTGAGATTACAGGAACTGCTGTGACTAGCTCTTATTGAGTGCTTCAGATTGAACTCGGTCTCTTGTGCCTGCATGACAACACCTAACCAACTGAGTCACCCCCAACCCTGATGGCAAGGATGGTGAGATAGTTTTCATTCTCTTTTGGCACTAAGTCTTCACAATCTTGTGAATCTTTTATGCTAGAAATGCTTTCATATATATATTATCCCTATTTGCTTTGTAAAACTTATAATTGGAAATCTGGATTTGTATACTGTTGTAGTTCTAAACATACTTAAAAGTTTTGTTTTAAAAAATAAGTATTCGGAGTTTCAGAAAAGAAGTTTGTTTCATTTAATAGTCACATCTATATTATGACATTGGTTTATTGTTTAAGGAATTGATTTGACTTTATAGCAGAATAAAAAGTGGCCCTATCAAATGGAGCCATGCTTAGTGGAGAAGGACTTCACACAGCTTTCCTTTGTAAATTTAAATTTAACTTTAATGAACATTTACAGCTTTACTTACTTTAAAAAATTACAGTAACCACAATTCAACTAATGAGTCACCCCATGGGGCTTCTTTAGAATCTTTTGAAGTATTGTTGAATCACGAAGATCACAGTAAACCTGGGACAGTAGAGACTTGATCACAGCATCTCTCTATGTGATTATCTTGGTGTGTGTGTGTGTATACACGTATCTATGTGTCTATTGTGTTTGTCTGTGTGTGTCTATCTGTGTGTCTGTGTCTGTTTGTGTATGTGTGTCTGTGTGTCTCTCTGTGTGTTTCTTAACAGCTTTCCTGAGTCTTCATCTGGCTTAGTAACCATTGTTTTGCTTTTAATTGCTCTGGATTCTGTTGCTAGCCTTTCTGTTGCCATTTTCCACTTCACTTGCCAATCAGACTTTTGATTTCTCCTTTTACCTCTTTTTTTTTTTTAATGAACTTACCCAATGTCTGTATGTTTTAAATTATTTCTAATACCAAATAGCTTTGAATCCCCAACAATAAAAGAGGAAGACAGTTTAAACTTTTCACTTAGTCTAAGACAAAAGATTAACCTAAACAAGCAAACACGGCTGCATTGATCCTCCTTTTCTTTGAGTTGCTGACTGACAGAGGGGAAGCCTTGCCTTCTGTCCCACAGGGGCCAATGGGATCCTTGGGCTTTTGCTGGAGAGGATGCCGATGGGTACTTATTTTGTTCTCTGACCCCAACTAACAACCAGCTTCTTGTTCAAGAATAAAAAGGACCCAAGTGTCTTCATCCTCCTTTGCTTCACCCTTTTCTGCTTTAAATGGTCATCATTGCCATGGAGAGTAAGAAGAGCACATCTCAGTCAAGGAGGTGAGATGTTTATGAAGCTGTAGGGTGCCATGACAGGGTGCTGGATGACGTCACTGAATGAGGATGAAGGTCGGGACATGTTTCTTAGTTACCTCGGATCAGAAAAAGTGTGGCCTTGGCCAAGCTATTCTCTTTGCAGGCCTCTTGCTTTTTTTTTTTTTTTTTTCTTTCATTGTTGAAGTCAACTGTGCTCTGTGTGGTTTCTCTACTGCATTGGCCCATGACATTTCCACTGCCAGGAAGCTGCCCAGATACAACTCCAAGAAGTTAAACCAAGCACTTGTATTATTAACAGTGATGGAGGAAGGGGGGAAATAATACATTCCCTTGTTTCATCTATAGTACACAAGTAAGTCAAGATCTGCAAGTACTTTCATGTGATACATCAGGATCCAAATTTGTATCCTCAGGAATCTGTGTCTTTTAGAATAGCAATGCTCATACGACCCAGTGCTCTCGGCCTTCCACTAAAGATGATAAAGTGAGGCCATGTGGCTCCTTTTGAAGAACATACGTCAATCTTATTCGTTTTACTGAGGGCTTGTCATTTTTTTCCCAAGCCGTGTTTAAGTTTTTGTTTTCCACCATGTGCTGAAGTAAAGTTATAAAGGTCAGGTCATTTACTATGTATGAGGGTAGGTTTGTTCTAAAAACACCGTGTAGTATTTTCAGGTACCTAGAAGCTTATGAGTATGCATACATAAAATAGCTTAGGTCCATAACTTGTCCTTATAAAGCAGGTAAAGGCCAAGGCTTTGCTATGGTCTCAGATATCAGCATGGCAAGTAAGTGTTTGTGGCATTAAGAAAAGGGGGAAATGTGTTAGGGACAGGTAGAGTTTGTGAGAGTGACATGTCCAGGTAGATGTTTGTGGGCACATAGCCTGGATTGTGGTTGAAAAATGAGGTCATGGGATAGAGATGACAGATGATGAAATCATAAAGCAAGATCTTAAACAAAAGGGGAGCAGGGTGGTGTGCAGTTCACACAGGGTACGCTGATGGCTCAAGGGTCAGCAGAAGGTATGAGGGGATTATCCAAGGAGGTGGGAGGAAGGAAGGAAGCATTGAGTCGAGGGTATGTGACTGGAAAATGCCCTCCTTCTCTCCAGTGTGGACTACTACCTAACTAGCTAATGAAGGGAAGAGAGTAAGAGCCACAGAGAAGCCTGATCCAAAAGAACCTTGCTTGTTTCCAGAGGAAGACTGAGAGAGGACATTTGTGAATAGAGTTTTTTTTTTGTTTGTTTTGTCTTTTCTTTTTACATCCATCTTTAATTTTACTTAGGAAGTTAAACTTAGCCTACTGAGGAAGAGTCTTTATTTAAGACTGAGAAACACCACACACAGTCTCTGAGAGCCTTCTGAGTTTATAGCAAGGAGAGAAATTGTGGGGACAGAACGAAGCGCTTCCTTTCTCTTTGGAGGAGCCTCCTCTGCAAACTGCTTCTGCAAACAATGTTTATATGTGTCCATTCCTCTCCAAGCTCAAGGACAGCCACACTGTACACTTGAGTCAGTTCCCTCTGCAGAGCTCAGTCTGATTTGGGAATGTCTGTATAATAAACCAGAGAGAACCAGCATGTTGTGCATCTGTCCAGCTCCTTCCCTGCCTTCTGAGAGTCCACATTGTTATGTAATTGGTCCCATGAATATCCTGATGGTCCAGGTTGGAAGTATTCCCACGTGGAGTGAGATTTCGGTCAACTTCTGTGCCGCAGAACCATTGTCAGACTAGAGGAAGCTTTCAGGGTAAGGATGCGGACAGTATACTTGAGGATGGTTGTTGTTGTTGTTGCTATTTATTGTTAGATTCCAATTGAACCTATAACACTTGGTAATTTCTAGGGACCCAGGAAATGCTTATGGTCTAGCTTATGTCCAGCACATCTTAGATTTTGTTTAGGTTTTGTCTCTGAGATGGTGACTCTGGTAAGAGTCAGATCTCTCTCAGGTCCTGGAAAGTCCACTCCACTTCCAGGCATGGCAACAGATTGCTCTGAGTTGCTGATATCTCTTCTCGATAGAGCCATTCTTAGTTCAAACCTAATCACATTATCAAATATTTGCTGTTTTCTGAGTAAAATGGAACTGGAAAATTCTTCAGGGTAGTGATCCTATTCCCCCACATTGATGTGAGTAGCAATTTTTTTTTGTTGTTCATCATTTCAGGAAGTATTGTTAGACCAGGTGCAATGTAAGGTGTTTGTTTGAGACTAGAAAACAGCATTTGGGGTAGTATACATCATCCTCGAGGAAGGGATAATCATTGTGGAAGGACAAAAATCGCCCAGTGAAAGTGTTTTAAATTAACTTGGCTAAATGCGTGAGGCACTGTCCATCTTCACTGCTTTGGGCTGGCTAGGTGGGTCAGTGGGTAAAATATTAGGCAAGCCTGATGACCTGAGATCTATCCCTGGAACCCATGTGAAGGTAGAAGAGAACCGACTCCACTAAGCTGTCCTCTGACATCCACATGTGCTTTGTCATTTGTGTGCACTGATGTCCTCTCTCTCTCTCTCTCTCTCTCTCTCTCTCTCTCTCTCTCTCTCACACACACACACACACACACACACACACACACACACACACATTCAGGGATGGCAAACCATTCCCCAGGAGAATAGCATTTGTCCATTCTCTCTGCTTTCATGACCTAATTATCCTCTAAAGGCCCCATCTCTTCCCCTGTTGCCTTGGAGACTAAGTTTCCAACATATGAGCATTTTAGGAAAAATTCTTACTGCAGCACACCCCCTGTAGCTCATCTCTAGACTTCTCAGAAATTATACAAGATCAAATTCCACTCAAGATGTTTGACTTTAGCTCCTTGGAATGCTGCATTGTAGCTTCCCTCTCTGTTACACGGGGAAGGATTTTTTTTCTTTTAGGCTTTTGATGATGATGATGATGTGATGATGCCACTGCCAGTGTGGAAGGGAAAGAGGATGGCAACATACTTTATCAACCTTTGACTCTCCTTTGGGGAATGTGGTGGAAAGTGAATGAGAGACTTCTAGAAGCTTCTACAAGAGATAGGAACAGTTAATACCAGGATGCAATAGTAGTGTGCTTGCCAGACTAGATAGGATGTTGTGTGAAATCTGAATTTCAGATGGCTACCGAATACCTTCTTT
Organism: Grammomys surdaster; assembly: GCF_004785775.1. Classification (NCBI taxonomy): domain Eukaryota; kingdom Metazoa; phylum Chordata; class Mammalia; order Rodentia; family Muridae; genus Grammomys; species Grammomys surdaster. Next base: position 7,157,497 of record NW_021604631.1, read on the forward strand.
TCAGTATGATGATGCTTCCCCTCCAAAAAAAAAATACTTGGAACACACTGTGATAAGATTATTCGCTAAATATTGTTAAATCTAAAAATTAACGTTACTAGTTATCCTCCCCCTCTTTTTAAGATTATTCAGTTTTATGTGTATGAGCATTTTCCTGCATGTGTGTGTACCATGTGCATGTCTAGTGCCCACACAGTCTGGCAGAAGGCACTGGATGACCTGGAGTTGCAGGTGTGATGGAGAGCTGCCACCTGGTACCCGGAACTGAACCTGGGTCCTCTGCAAGAACAGTCAGTGCTCTTAAGTGCTGAGCAATCTCTCCAGTTCCCTCTTCCCCTGTGTAAATCTGACAGCAGTAGTCAGAGGCTCTCTAAACCTTCTCACAAGCCTATGTCTGGCACCCCAAGCGACAAGCACTGACAGTCCTTTGCTAACATGGAGTTACTCACTCTTCTACCTTCCTTTTCTGTTGTGTTCATTTTATGACCCCTGTGAGTTCTCTCTTTGGTCACAAATTCTCCTCTGTGTGCACAGAGCTAGGATCTCGATATCTCTGTCTGTCTGTCTGTCTGTCTGTCTGTCTGCTCTTGTATTGGAGCTTCTACTGAGATCCTGGAACCACAAGTAACATGGTTAGTGGATGTCATTGGCTCCACAGGACAGAGTGGAGAGCAAGCTTAGCGGACAGGGCAGGGGTGGCTGATGGTGGAAGGGTAGGAGAAAGCCCAATTCAGAGAGGACTTAAGCCGAGGCTGACACTCAGCTCTGTTCTGTGGTGATTACCGCAGAGGTGTGAGTTTCGTGGTGGTATCCCAGCCAAGGGTGGGAACATTTGGAAAGTGTGAGTTGTCCCCTCCCTGTTCCAAATGGGCAGTCATCCCTCATCCCTCAGTTGCTGATATGATTTTTTTTTTAATCCTGTCCCTGAAGATGGATTTCAGAAACACAGAATTTTATGAAGAAATTTTATGTGGCTGCATTACATTTGAAACTTAGCTTCTGTCTAATTTCATCACGGTGATTTAGAGGCGAGCTCTAGTGGAGGTTCACTCAGCACATCTATTCGTTTCTTGAAGGAAATGGACTTTAAATGTTCACAAGCTTCTCACTTCTTTTTCCGTTACTATAGCAGGGTGACCCCAGGCAGGTAACTCAGGAAGAAGTTGGGTTTATTTTGTCTTATGGTACTGGAAAGTATAAAACCATGGGCCGGCTTTTTCTCAGCTTCTGTTGTCCTGTGCTTTATCAGTTCATCCTAGAAGGAGTGGGGAGGGGTGGAGACATATGAGAAAAGGCGAAACCTGAGGGGCAGGGTGCAGGAACAGTCATCCCTTACCACAACCTGGCCTAGCATGAACCAATCTGCCCTGTGAGGGCAAGCCCTCACACACACTCCAGAGGTCTCAGCCCCAGGAATGCCTTCTGGGGAGCTCTCCCTACCCCTCCACCACTTTCACCTTGGGGGCCAAGTTTAGGGTGTGTCTTGGTGGAGACAAACTGTAGCGAGAGCCAATCTGTTGAGATTCTGCTGTTTGTTCTTTACTTTCCTCCTTCCCCAACTCCCCTTGTCTTACTCCCAGTCCCCCTTCCCTCCCTCACTCCTCCCCATCCCTTTAACCCCTCCTCCTCCCCCACGCCTCTTCCTTCTCCTCCACTCTTCTTCTTTTTATTGTTCTGGGGTTTGAATACAGGATACATGCTAAACAAGTGATCTACCATTAGCTATATCTTCCCTCAGCCCAAGATTTTTAAAAATAAATAAAAATTCTCAAATGAAAACATTTGCCAGTTTGTGGTTGTAATAATAATAATAATAATAATAATAATAATAATAATAATAAAATAATGGTTTTTATTTGTTGAACAATTAGGCTGACATTTTATATTGAGCATATTTAGTCCTTTTAAATATTCCCTCAATGGTGGCTATTTTGAGTTACCTCGTGGCGCTGTTGTAATTGTGGAAATTGAGTTTTGCAGTGTCTTGGACAGCGAGTATCTACGTGGCTGTTGCAATACTCACATGCTAATTCTTGATTTTTTTTTAATGTTATAATCGTCACTGATGAGAAAATAAAAGCACAGAAAGGTTAAATAACTTGTTCAAAGTTGCACAGCTCATGAGAGGCAGAGCAGAGATTCAAACCGAACACCGCAGCTCCAGAACCCTCGCTCTCCATGACAACACAACCTCTCTGTGTAACCAAGACAGGACCAGAAAAGAAATGAGTTATTAAGAAGAGAAAGCATGACACTGACAAGTTCTGAGAGCTCAAAGGAACACGTGCAGACTAGAGTGTCTGATGCACTCCTGGGTACCAGGCAGGGCCTCCCAGGTCTTCTTCAATCTCCTCCAGGCATGGTGACATTCATTTCAGTCAGTCCAAATCATCCAGAGGCTCCCGCTGAGCGCCTGGCACCTAGGACTCTTCCCTCATCCCCTCCCTAAGATGCATCAACCACTTCCCCCTTTCCTGTTTCTTTTAAATCCTCCCCACCCCACCTTGCTCTGGGGCCTGACCAACAACCAGTCTCATTCCCCCTGCAGACCCTCTCACATCCTTCTGAATTTGATGTGTCTAATTTCACTGTGTCCTTTTTTTCTGGAAGTGTGGCGCTCCAAGGCATTGCCTGCTTCTTCCCAGTTTGTAACAGAAGACTATCTCTCAGAAAGCCTGGGTGGGGGCCCAGAGGACTTTTTACACCGTGGTTAGCCTTGCTTTTCATGTTTGGATATGGCTTCCCTTTGTCGTGCAGGCTGTCCTGGAACTCTGTGTGTATCCCAAGGATGGCTTTGAGTTTGCAGGCATTGTCCTGCCTCAAACACTACATCCAGCTTTGTATTTTCTCCTGAGACTCAACTGGGCTGGAAAACTCAGATTAACTTCACAAACTTTCCTGAGGCATCTTCTTTGGATATGTTGCTGGGCTCCAAAGACACAGTAAGCGGTCAGAGGTGCCTCCCTTTCCAGAGACCCAGTGTAACTTGCATGAGTCTCTCAATCCCTAAGGAAGGTGTAGTCTCTGCCAGAAACTCCTATGCTAGCCTCGCCTCCAGGAGGGAGTAAGGTACTAGAGAATGACAGGTTGAAAGGCTAGGGAAACACACAATAAATGTACCTGGAAATGAGCCAGGGCTAACACAAGATGCTACTACCATGAAGGGACATGAGGAGGCATAGAAAGGAGCCGGGAGGGGGGGGAGGTTTACTGTCGTGGCCCCTGAGTCTTTGCAGCTGGAAACATTGCAATGAATGATTATTAGCAGGACCTACTAGGTGCATGATATAGAATTCCCAGGTAACCGCTTTAGCCAGTTAGATTGCTGCCTAATTATAAACTATTAACACATTGAGCTGTAATTATTGAGTAAAACAGTGCATAACAACTCCATAGTAAACTGAAAAAACAAAATCAGGGCTTTTATTACCTCACTCATCTGCCTGCATCATACTTAAGTGTTTGTGACAGTGTGTTCTCGTCCTTCGCCCTCTGTTCAAGGTTAGCAAGCCTTATTTAACCCTTATTTAATCTTTGACCCTAAAATTACATTTTCTGAAGGGTTGGGAATGTAGCTCTTTGGTAGAGCACTTGCCTGGCATGGTCCCCACCCCCACCCCAAGGACCTCATCAGGATTCTACAGTTCACTTGAAAAAGGAGAAAGTGGAGTGCCTTGAACTAGAGGTCCCAGAGAGTAAGCTTTTAGACCAGAGGCTCTGGTGCCCACTAGCTGGCAGGGCACAGGTGTCAGCCCATGGTCAGAAAGAGTGTAATGGAGCCCTGTGATTGAAGAGGTGGCTTAGAGTCATCAGGAGCAGAATTCTAGTCTCTTTCTACCATGTTGGATGTTTACACACTCTCCCATGTACAAAGCATCTGAGGTTTGGGAGCCAAAGAAGCCTCTTCTTCTAATGGATCCAGGTTTGCTCTTCTCCCGGGGGACAAGCCAGCCAAGTGAAACTATGAACTTTTTAGCAGCCTAGTGGGAAGCCAGATAAGACATGTAAGACACAGGACTGATGAAGTTGTTGAGATGAAAGGGATGCAAATTGCTTGGGCAAAATATCAGCGCTATGGACTGGGCATCTCCCTGGATTTATGAGTTAGTAAAATGACCGTTTCCCTTCAAAGGGCTCTGCTTTAAAGCCTGTGGTAACTATAGTTAACTTGTTCCTACTGCTCCTATATTTCTTTCAGATATAGATAGTTCTCAGGTCTACATGACTCCTAGGGTAAGGTGTTATAGTGCATTAAAACCGAGATACCAGAGAGACTTTGTAGTACACTCTCTTTTAGAAGCATGTCGAGGATTGTCCCAAGTCAACAGGCTATTGTTGACTACATCCAGGTGCCCAACTGTCCTGACCCTTGAATCCAGGGATATTTAGAGGTTTTGCTGCATTTATGTTAGGTTTGTTCTCAGCTCTTGGAGACAGACCTCTGTGGACTGCATTGACTGGGTGCCGTGCTCTCTGACTTATTCTTACGTTTGGTTATTAAGAAGCATCACCAGAAAACCCAAAGACGTGATGGGCCACGTGATGAAATAGCTGTACTGTCTCTGCTCTCTCCTCCCTTTGCTGCTGTAGCCCAGTGCAAGATGGCTCTTCTCCCATAGCTCTGGCTTTGCCAGGCTCCACACATATAATTCCCCTTTCTTGTGCCTTGAGCCCACAAGCAGTAACAGCTCCACCTCATTGATAATTAATGGGTCCCTCATCTGCTTTTCTAGGTTCTTTTAATTCTTCATGAGTCTTCTGTATACCTTCTTTTACTGAACCTCCTTGGGTGTATCTTCTACATCCCAAGGTTTCTGCCCGACCAGTTCTTGCTCTCCTTCCTCCTCTCTTCCTTCCCTTTCCTCTCCTCCTCCTCCTCCTCCTCCTCCTCCTCCTCCTCTTCTTCCTCCTCCTCCTCCTCTTCTGACAGGGTCTCACTGTGTAGCTCTGACTGGCCTGACCTCCCTATGTAGTCCAGGCTGGCCTCAAACTCACAGATATCTACCTGTCTTTGCTTCCTGAGTAATAGGATTAAAGTTGTGCACTACCACACAGCCTGCTTTGTTTCTTAAGAGCTTTATAACTTATTCTTTCTTGCTCGGCATCAGAAGATGGCATTGAAGCATGGTATATGGGAAATGGTCTTTCAAAGATAAGTCCTGATAGATGTTGTCACCAAGGCTTCCAGGGTCCTGGACAACTTGTTCACTGGGATGGCTTCTTTTGCCCACTGGTACTCTGGAAGTCTCCAGGAGAGACAACTCAACTCTCAACAGCTTTATTTTATTTTATTTTATTTTATTTTATTTTATTTTATTTTATTTTACTTTATTTTATTTCATTTTATGTATGAGCGTTTTGCATGTGTGTTTTTCTGTGCACCACTTGCATGCCTGGTTCCTGTGGAAATCACAAGAGGGGTGTGAGATCTCCTAAAACTGAAGTATGGGCAGCTGCAAACTACCAAGTGGGTGTTGAGAATTAAGTGTGGGTCCTCTGAACAAACAAATGCTTTTAAGTACTGAGCCATCTCCCCAGTGATCTTCTCGGCTTGTTTTAAGATTGTTTGTTGCAAGGAGAATTCAAAAGGAATGATGTTTTAGTCATCAAGTGATCTTCAGTATGCATATCCCTTATTGGGATCCAAGTCTTTTCACAACCAGAGTAAACAACAAGATATAGGAATCTGGAAGGGTTACCCTTTCTCCATATAAAATGATCTTTATGGTATGAAAAGTTTCTTATCTCTCTCAAGTATTTCAAATCACTGGTCCTCAAAAGAGGTGTAAAGCTTAGAGTTCACATGGCATTGTCTTTCTGAAAGGTGATCAGGAAGAGAAGTAACTGTAGGGACAGAGACTGGCAGATAAGAGTAATACCCAGGAGCTTATTTTATGTATGGTTTCCAGGAACATATTGTGAGGCTGTGCCTGTTTCTCTCATTTCCTTCTCCTCTTTTCAAGGTGTCTACCAGCATGAAGACAACCTCAAAATAAAGTGCACTTAAAAATGTCTAGCTCATGAGAAAGTTAACAGTGTCTTTATTTTTCCAATTTTGTTCCCTGGGGTGATTGAAAACTTACACATTGATATCTGAAGCCTTTAACTAGAGCAAAAGGTCAAGACATATCAGACATGAATGGAGCTGGGGTCTCTGCTGAGACTACTCACATTTCCTTCTCTTGAGAATGAGATGGGACATTCAGCCATTATTCATGGGTTCATTCTGTCAACATTTAATAAGTGCCTACATGTGGTAGAGAGGCTCCTGAATACTGGGATTTTAACTGGGCTCACAGACATTCATAGTACTCATAAATCCCAGTGAAAATAAAATATCACAAATAAGCAAACAGCTAAAGGAGTGATAGAGACCTAGAAAAAAGTAAACCAAGACAATTCATTTGAAACAGATCAAAAATGAGCTGATGGGGAACCTGAGTGTATGTGGGGGGAGGCCAAATGGGTAGTTGAGAAATGAGCATCCCAGTTAAGTGCAGAGCACATGCTGAGGATATTTGGGATGTAGAGTACTCCAGGGAGCATAGTGTGGCTACAGCCTGAGTACAGTGGACGAAGGGGTAGTGGACATGTCTGGTGGGATAGCCAAGGTCAAGTTCATGTAACCTTAGACAAAGGCCAGTCTTTGGATGTTTTCCAACTGCGCTGGGAAAGCAATGGAGAGTTTTGCATGTGGAGCTAACATCACAGGATTTGTACCTAAAAGACCCATTCTATATACTAGGAGAATTGTCTAAAGAGAGAAGGAAAGGAGTGGGAACCAGTTGGGAGGATTCTATGCTTAATCAGATGAGGGATGATGGCAGTATGAACCATGTAATACTGGAGATACTAAAAAGTTGTTGGGTCGTGGATATATTTCCAGGGTTGTGCTGACAGGACTGGATGTAGGATGTGGACAAAGGGTTACTCTATGAATGTGCAGAATGAAGACATAGCTTTTTGAAGTTCACCTCTGAATGATGAATATATAGGAGCTGGGGGACCAGGAGACTCAGCAGTGAGGAAAGGATGCAGGGTCAGGTCCAAGAACTGAGATGTCAGGCACCTCAATTTCCAGTGCCAGAAATTTCAAGAATTTGAGAAGATTAAGAAGTATCCAGTGATGTAGGAAGAAGGCTAAAGCATTAAGGATGCAGAAGCCAGGTAAAGGAAATTTTTAAAGAGAAATTGGATGCTCCATGCTACCCCAAATTGAGTAAGAGTCTATGTCAGGTGAGAACCAAGTCTAGGAAAATCAGTCTGTCGTTAGTGTTCTCTTTATGACAGAAGAAATCAATCCACAGTTTATCATTCCTCTGGTTCCCCCTTCAAGTTCAGTCCACACTATACTCCAAATAGCCCTTTCTGTGTAGAACTATATTTCTATGATGTTGATGGACCCTCAAATCTATAGATTCTGTGTATTGAACAGCTAGGTTCAAGTTACATCATGGTTTTAAGGAATTAATAAGAGAGCTAGGGGTTTGTAACGCTAAGACAATGTGCATATGGTAATAACAGCACAAAGAGATGGAAAAATCAAGTATGATTATTGCTTAAAAAGTATTATGGTTTTTAATTCCACAAAATGAAGAAAAGAGGAAATTCTAAAACTGTAAGTCTGTATTATACTTATCATTCATTTGCCTTTCTATGTTCTTTTCTTTATAGGGCTTCAAGTTATGATCAGTAACCATTCCATTATCCCAGTCTTCCTTTCAGCCCAATGGACTTTTATTATTTCTTGTAAGGCAGGGCTGATGTAATGAAATCTCCCCGTCTTTAATTATCTGGGAGTATCTTGATTTTGATTTCATTATTGAGAAATAGGTTGCTGGAATATGGAATTTTTATTAAGTTTTTCTCTCAGCAGTTTGAATAGTCATCCCACCGCCTCTGGGTTTCACTAGTTTTGATAAGAAGTCCGCTGATGTTCCCATGGTGAGTCATCTTTTCCTCTTGCTTTCAAGATTTTCTCTTTATCTTTGGCTTTCAACACTTACAGCTATAACTCTGAATGGTCATGATTGAGTTTTCACTGCTTGGAATCCACTGAATTTCTTGAATGTGTTTTCAGTATTTTTTATCAAATTTAGGAAGCCTTTGGCTTTGAGGCGTTCAGGTATTATTTATTATTATTATTGTTATTCTGTCTTTTGGAACTTTCATTATATACGTGTCTAGTGGTATGAATGAAATGGTTTCCATAGGTTCATATATTGGAATGTTTGACCCCCAGTTGGTGGAACCATTTAGGAAGGATTAGGAGGTGTGGTCTTGTTGCATGAGGTATGCTCTGATGGTTGGGTTATGAGTTTTCAAAACCTCATGCCATGTCATTCTTGGTTAGCTTTTTCTGCCTCCCACTTGGCGAATAAGGCATAAACTCTCAGTTACTCCTCTAGCACCATCTATGCCTGACTGCCTGTTGCCATGTTCCCTACTATGATGGTCAGTCATGGACTCACCCTTTGAAATTGCAGGCCCCAAACAAGCTCTTTCTTCTATAAATTGCCTTAGTTATGGTGTCTTCATAGTAATCAAGAGGAATTAAAACAATGTCTCACTGGTTCCTGGGGCTTTCCTAAGTCTATTTCTATTCATTCTAGACTGTAGATGATTTCTGTTATTTTCATCTTTCTGAGTCTTATTGTCTAGCCCAGGATGACTTGGATTTATGACCTTCTTGTCTTGGCTTTCCCAGTGCTGGAATTATAGGTATATATCTGGCTTTCAAATATATTTTTGAGCTCTTCTAGTGAAAATTTAATTTTTTTTATCTTCTCTTTCTAGAAACCCAATTTTAAAATATTTTATACTGCTATCTGATGAGTAACTGTCATACTTAGAAAACTTTTTAGACTTGGTTTCCTTTATAGCAATTTCTTGGAAGTCTCTCTGCTAATTCTAGCCTCTATGGTATCCCCAGAGACCCTTATATTGATGATTCCCCCTCCAAGTCTGTGGCATATTTTCCAGTTTTATTTTCACATGTCTCACAAGTTTTGATAAACTACTTTGTAGCAACTCTGGGGCTTAACTTTTCACTAGAGATTATTGTTGCTTTTTAAAAAAAAATCTAATAATTTGTTTAGGCTAAGAAGTCACTCTATCCCTTATAATATATAACTGCTAATATTTTCACGCACTTATTTTTTTAAATGTTGCTCCTCATTTTAATGTTTAAGTCTGGCTCTTGGGATTGTCTCGGGGTGGCATGGCTTAGTGGTTAGTCAGGATGAGGTCAGAGGTTGCCCTTAATTTCTTAAGGGTGCAAATCTTCTGCCCTTTGTTGAGATCAGATGAACTGGAGTATGTATTTCAAGTTGAGTCAGTTCACCAGTTTCTTCCCCATCATTTACATTCTCTTGGTCCCTCTGTGTCTGTTTTGTGCATGTACAAGGCCTACCACTCAACCAGCTATGTGCAGATAGCTAAGAGCTTATGTCTTCTGAGTGTGTGTACCTTGTACTGAACACAGTTTTTTAGACACCTGGTGTTATGTAGAACATGTTTAGGTACACTGCAGATGTCATATTTTGTGGATCTCTGTTGCTTTTCTTCCATTTGGTTGCTCATCTCAATCAAGATAACTTTGGTATACTTTAGATATCCAACCTCTTTATATATTTGCTACCAAGACCCCTATGTGTGTGTATATATACATGTGTAGGTTTTCACTGTCCTCACACTCAAGTCTGCTGCTCTCATCAGCAAAGCTAATAACTCTTGAGCATCCTCCTAGTGCATCTTTGGATCATGAGGTGCAAATAGACATATTTCCAGACTAGCTCCAGCTTCCTGCTACTGTTCTTGGATAAATGTTTTTGATTTGCTCTATGTCTTCAGTTGATGCCTGATAGTCTCATGTTGCTGTTTTTGACAAATTTCCTCTCAAATCATTGTCAAGAAGAGGATTGGCTGAGCCTCTTACTATTGGCCTGGAAGTGGCTCTGCCTTTCCATGTTTGCATCCTTTGACTCAGATACAGATGTATAAGCCTATCTCCCTCATCTAGCCACAGGAAGCAGGTGGGCTCCTTAGGCTCCATCTAGGCCATGGCAAAATAAATGCAATGTAATCCTCTAGAAATAACCATTTTGTTTAAAGAGTTGGGCTGAAGACTTAAGAGGGCAAAAAATAATATTAAAAGGCATTAATTTCAAATTAAATAGTTAAATAATAGAACATGAAATTCATACAATACTTAATTATAAAAGAAGGATAAAACCACAACTCTTTAGAAACTTTTACACCTAAATGGAGCCACACTGAGGTAGCCCTACAGATAGAACTTCATTCTCAGGAGAGACTTTTCATTGAACAATTACAGAAAGGTTGTAGATATTAAGCTTAAAACAGTTAATAAAAGATCATATAGGCTTTATGGTAAGAAAGCTTTCGGATTTATTAAACTTAAAAGAAGGCCATTTTGCAATAAGATAAATGCTAACTCTAGTTCAGCCTTAGTTGTTGAGAAGAATTATGAATTCTCAAATCTAGTATATTCTTGAATTTAAAATGAAACCAATATTTAATGATCAGATTGCTTGCACAGAACAAATCTATTTTTAAAAAAATAATTATTTTGCTTATGGCATGGAGTTTTATTTTATTCCTTAGGACCAGAGACCAAGCCTAGGGCTTTGTACATGCTAGGCAAGTGTTCTATCACTCAAGCACAGCTCCAGCACAAGTGGTGCACACTTAAAACATTTAATCTTTATGCCTTGTTTCAAAAGGGAAGTGTTTCAATTACTTCTCTCATTGTTTTAACAAAATCTCTGAGAAAGCAATGGAAGGAAGGAGTTACTTGGCCTCTCAGTTGAAGAAGATGGGAATCCTCTCAGAAGGGAAAGCAGGGCGCAGGAGTGATACAGTTGGGTGCACAGTAGCAGCAGCACAGTCAAGAAGCAGAGAGAAGACTCCAGTGCTCAGCTCACTTTCTCTTTCTATTCTAATACTCCTGCCCTTGGGTGGGTGCTGTCCACATTGATTGTGGGGCTTCCCACCTCAACGAGTTCAATCTGCAAAACATGCCTTCACAAACATGCCCAGAACTGTCTCTTCCTAGGTGATTCTAGGTCCTGTCAAGTTGGCAACCAGTATTAACCATTCTAGGAGGGGAGGCAAAGTTATGTTTGGTTTTGTTAGGTCACAGTCCTGCTTTTGCCTGGGGCTGTAAACTGGGCAGCATCACAGATTCGGACTCTTGATTGTGTCCTAAGGCCCTGTTGGAGTTCTAGGTGAATGTTAAGACTTAGTGGGTGGAAGTCAAAGTAATTGTTTGCAGGGAAAGTGGCCCATGGTGTATTGGTAGAACTTCTGGTAGTGGGAGACAGGTCAGACTAGGCTGAGACCTATGGATGGATATGGATGGAAATCCCAAATACAGGCATGGCTAGTCATACACAGCTCTACAGCTATACATTAGGATTGGGGGTGGGGGAGAGGGAGGAGTCTCAAACTGAAAGAGTGCCTAGGAGCTGTGAATGAATGTGATTGTCATCATGACTTTCATAGTGAGGGGAGCTTCTGGCCTGTCCTAGGCTCTCCACCAGGTACTCCAATTCCTACAATACCTGAAGCAAACACAAGTGCTAGAGACACAGGCTCAGCCTGTAACCTGTCTTTTCTACCCTTCTCTCTTCTGTCAACCTAACAGGAGAAGTGGCCTGTTTTGAGCTGCAACCTCACAGAATTTTAGCTTTTTTAACCCTGGAAGAAACCTTACAAGGCTTTTAGCCCCCGATTCTAACTTAAGATATTGTTGTCTTTAGTCCCACATGCTGCAGAAGCTGAAGAAGAGCCTTAGAGACTAAGACTGCCAGAACCTCAAGGGAGCTAGCTCAGAGTGCATCCGTTTCTCTCCCCTACTGTCCAGACAAAGGGACCATACCCAGCGCAGGAATTGTCTAAGGAGAGAGGATAGTAATGCCCAAACTAGAATCAGTTTGCAAGCCAAAGGCTGTTTGTACCTACACCAGAGCTTCAAGCCATCTTAAAAACACACAGGCAGAGAAAAACAAACAGTCTCACCTTGTGAATCCATTGGATTTGCATATTTCTCTTGGGGTTCAGCAATTGCCCACATGCCCAGGCTCTGGTTTTAAGTAGAATCTGTAGAAAAATCAGGATTTGGTGCTCTCTTTCTCCCTCTGCTGGCTCTTGGTGCCAATTCTCTGAAACCGACACAGGCCTTTGGGCAAAGAAATGACTTCAAATAAAATGGAGGCATGCATGTGGCTGCTTTAGAAATACCAGAGGAATCTATAGCTTTTTCTTCAAGAGGCAAAAATCAATCCAGTGAGGGGAAAAATATCCCTCCCTGTCTCTCTTGGTTTCTCTTGTCTACACACAATGGCAAAGCAAAAAAATGGAAAACTTGAAAAAAAAAAGTTGACAGCATTTCTATGATTCAGCTAGCAATTTGCTGCGGTATCCAGGGAGACAGCTTCTCACATACATTAGCATAATGTGAAATGGCAGCTAGAACTGGAATTTACTGTCTAAGCAACTCAGCCTGAACAGCCATGGACGACAATGCAATTTAAAGGAAATCCAAATATTAGGCTTAAGTGACTGATACAGCCCTGAAACTTCTTCATTTTCAACATATGTGGTCCAGGGTGTTCCCTCCATCCTATTTGGCGTTCTTGGGCAGTTGTTTGGGATGCAAGGTTAACAAAGAAAGATGCATGGCTAGTTCAGATCTAATATAGCATCCAGCCAGCATCGGTTCACTCTGCTCATTATCACCTAAATACGTTTTCTTTTCTTCTTGGTCCTTTTTAGATTTTTTGTTTTCATTGGTACCCAAATGCTGACATATGTTTTCCTGTCCCCATTCCCCCAGGTCCGACTTAAGAATTTACCTCTTGGCTCTCCAGTTATCTGAACATGGAGCCACTGCAAATAGCAGTGGGAAAGGTTGAAAGGGAGCTCTTCTTTCTTTCTTTCTTTCTTTCTTTCTTTCTTTCTTTCTTTCTTTCTTTCTTCCTTCCTTCCTTCCTTCCTTCCTTCCTTCCTTCCTTCCTTCCTTCCTCTCTCTCTCTCTCTCTCTCTCTCTCTCTCTCTCTCTCTCTTTCTTTCTTTCTTTCTTTCTTTCTTTCTTTCTTTTAGAAGGGGCTGATGATCCTGGGATCCCGGGATCCTGGGGAAGAATGTCCTCAAAGGAACATAATTCCTGAAGAACCTGGACACTGTCATGACCCTCTTACTGACCTTTGGCTCCTCTTTCCCCTTCTCCTCCCATCTGCATGATGTTATTCCTTGGATTGAGGTTCAGGCTAAGTAGAATGGGGCTATCACATTGTCCAGGTAGGTGAGACCTGTGGACATAGTAGCAGTTTCCCAGGAATAGTCCCCCACATGATGGCCCATGATAGCCCTTCTTCTTTATTATCCTGTGATTATGCCAGGCTTAAAACACCTGAGTAACCTGGGGGCAGGGCCTTTCCTGTGTTAGGTCTAGGGGTGGGAGGATATTGAAAAGCTGCGGTGAGGGAAGGTCCATCTGAATACATTCATTCAGTAGTGCCAGCTGTTGCGACTCCACAAAGACAAGTGGATGTAGGAGAATATGTAGGCTTTAGGGTTCATCTGTGATGGCAGGACATGAGCCAAGGATGTGGTAATTCAGGCTCCTGGACACTTGGTGTGTACTGGAGACCATCTGCAGGGTTTCCCCAGTGGCTGAGACAAACAGACCTCAGCCTGCCTTTACTTGACAGCAGCAGCAAGATCAAACCTCCCCAAGAATCACTATTATTTTCCATAATTCCCTTGAAAGGCTCACAGCATGACTTAAGTCTAATACACTCATGGATATAGTTTATTGCAGTTAAAGAATATAGAAAAAATATCCCCAGGTTGTATAGAGCAGAGCTCAGGAGATTCCAAATGTGGAGCCTCTAGTTTCTTCCCTTTTGGAGGAATAGAAAGCCACCCTGTCTTGGCATCAATATACCATGACAATATACAGAGAGTATTGCCAATGTGTTCACTGGTGTCTTTCTTTTGTGTCAGGAGGGAGGCTCTGTCCTATAGACAAGGTTTATTCTAGTCTCTAGCCCTTTTAGAGGTTGATCTGACAGGTCAAGATCCAGAGTTCTGACTCTAAATTGAATGGCATGACCCAAGATCCTCAGAATACAGAGCCATTCTCCTGAAGGATCTCCTTCTTGGGCATAGGTGTGTCCTCTCATCCCCTCAAAGCCTGGGAAAAGTTGATTCTTTATCACACAGCTTCTCTCTGATAGTCTATGTCTTCTTTGAGATCCCTTTGCCAACTGCAGACATCTTCAGTTAAGCCGAGGTGTTCTGGAGCTGTGTGAGACAGTTGGTTATGGCGGAGGTGAGAGAACCACAATGGGGGAGGTGGGGGGAAAAGCTGTAGTTGGCAAAGGAAGGGGGCCTTCTGTGAAGAAGCTTGTGGATGAATGGAGCAGGAGGCATGAAACCCAATGGGTTTATGGGTAAATGAAGTACTATTTTAGGTTGTGATTTTATCCTTTCATTTTGTCTGTCAGGTAGATGTTAAACCAAGGATAAATATCTCCTAACCTTCAAGACTAAGAGCTAGTTTTGCTAAAAAGGCAGGGTATGTTAGATTAAAAATAACTTTCTCTGAAGCCAATAAAGTTTTTTTTTTCTTTGCGTACATTCATTTAGACATTAGAGTTATCAAAGGACACAGGATAAAGTGGATTATGTTTTTTGAACATGTCAATAGTAGTGGTTATTATAATCTTAAATAATAGACTGTTATCTGTAGAGGCCTTCCCTGTGCCAGACGGTCTTGAATTATTCACCACTGTCATCACATTTAATTGTATGGATATCACTAATGGGGTTGGTACTCTTAGCTGAACAATTTCAGCTTTAGATTAATCCAACAAAACCTCAAAGGATTGCAGGTAGCAAAATCAGGATTCATACCTAAGCCTCCCTGACTTCAACATCTTTTTAAAGTCTGCTTCAAGTCACCATGATGGACATAGTGATGAACCTAAACCTCTGATGTATTATTGGGTGCTTCCTTTGTTATTTAAAAAGTGACCTTAAAAAGTTGTCCTTGGCTTCAGCCAGTATCTTCAAGGCACAGGCCTGGAAGTAGCCAACCTGTTAATGTACTGACGTGAAGCATCATGCTAAGAGCCAAGCTCATATGCAGAGCTGCTTGGAGCAGTTACAGAGCCCATAGCTGGGCCTTCTGTGCTTCAGGCATTGCTGGCACTACCACTCCACTCTGGCTTTGGCATTTGGGATATCCTTATATTTAATTCATGGTGTATTGTTGACTGGATCAAGCTTCTCTGTAGGGGCTGTTCATGATCTGATTCCCTATTCCCCACCCTGTAATCAGGAATGAAAGAGATGCCAGACTGACCACCATCTCCTCAGACCTAGCCAAGCCCCTGAACGTAGCAAGTACTCAGCAAAGATTCTCCATTCACCCCAAGAACCGATGCTGCCCCTTATAAGGAAGTACAATGCTTTTACCCCATTTCCATCCAGTCTTCTAGGCCTCTCTGTTTACATGGAGCTGCAGAATTAAACAGCTCGTCTTTTTCACTTGTGACCAATGTGAAACACAGCAACTGGTTAGACATTTATGGCATTCCTAGACAGATTCCTCTAGATACCGATGACTTTATGCCTTTTGCATAGAGTGGGCTGGTGCTTGAAGTTCTGTGAGACATGTGGCCTTAGAGTCTACAGAAGTAAAGACATCAAGAAGCCCTTGGCTTAGCCTTCTCTATCTGTAGGGATCATAGCATGGACAGTACCTACTTCCAACCCAGATACTCTCATGTCAGCCCATAGATCCAGGAACACCAGATTCAACCCCTATGCTCAGGCTGTCAGGCTACAGGTTTAGAAAGAAGACATCTCTTAGCTGTCTTTGGGTAGGTTCTCTCTTGAGCCTAAAGACTCATGCAGTGTGGCAACAGTACCACTCATCCATCTTTTAACATCACCGTTGTTTGTCAAGTGCCCTCAAGAATTCCTCTTCTACTCTGAACAATTTTTTCTGGGGGGTGGGGAAGTGGGGGGTTGCGATGGTTTCCAAACTCAGTTGAAGTTTCATTTCTAGTCAAAATAAGGGATTTTTCAAAAATACTGCATGATTCAAGTTGAAGCTTAATCAAAACCGTGCAAACGAGGATAAATTTGACAAGCCTTGTGGAAACCAAAGCCAGAGCTCTTGTCACCTGTGCCGCTGGTGCCACTATGTCCTTGGTAAGAATGTCTCGAGTCAGAACAGAAGGTTCTGGAGCTGGGGAGATGGTTCAGTGGTCAGAGCACTGACTGCTTTCAGTGGACCATCACATTCAATTCACTGCACCCCTGTGGCAGCTCACAAGTGTCTGTAACTCCAGTTCTAGTGAGTATATTGTGTTCTTCTTGCCTCTACAAGCACTTGCATGCAGGTCACGCATAGACATGCAAAACACCTATGCACAAAAAATAATTTATATCTTAAAGACAGAAAAGGTACCGTGTGTTGGCTACTCAGCCCTGTTAACCATACGAGCTGAGCTTCTCCGGATTGCTCTTTAGTCCCCAGCCCCACGTCTCCTGAGCCTCCTGGTTCTTCCAGGCATTTTGGCTGTACTGCCTTCATCATGGTGGATCACTGGTCCTGCCACCAGGTGGCCACACCATAGGATTCTTTGTTCCCTAAGGCTCTGGTGTGGATTGAACATGAAATGTAACCCACAGGCTCAAATTTTTAATGCTTGGGATCCTGTGAGTGGTGCTATTTTGGGATGCTTTAAGAGGACCTAGCAGGAAAAGATAGGTCACTGAGGGGAAGGGAGAACCCTTATGCGTATATTATCCATGGCTGCTTGCTGTCTCAATTCCTGCTTCCTGACCGTCCATGATGCAAACCCTCATGGGCTGAACATTTGAAACCATGAACTAAAATCTGTTTTTCTTCTTTAAGTTGCTTCTGCTAGGTATTTTGGATGTGGAAGCTATAAAAACAAATGCTATTAGTTCTAAGCCAGATATATTAGCTACAAGCCCTGGAAGTTTTTTTCTGTGAGGGGATAATGGATTGTGTCCTGAGTTTGTCCATTGTACCGAGCCTCAGAACCCTTCCCACAGTGGCTCCTGGAGAACAGTGGGTGCTTCCCAGACTGCTGCTGTCTCTCTGTGTCTTTGCTAAGAAGTTGAGGCTGCAAGGGAGCACTCTGCCTAGACATTTCTCTAGTTTCCCACCTTCCAGTAACTTCTTAGGTTTTTTTTTTTTTTTCCTCTAACAACAGTGGTTTCTAGAGCAGGATTGGGGTTGGGACCCTAGGTCATCTTCCCTAAGTCTTTCCCTGAGTTGCCCTGCTAACACTGTTTAAGGGTGCAGTGACTTAGAACTGGAAGTGAGTAGACTCTTTTTGCAACAGTCATTGTGAGGTGAGGTCCGGTGCTTAGGCTAAGTCTCCTGGTGTTGACTGTGACCTTCTCCCCAGCTCTCTTGTACACTCATTTTCATGACAGGCACCATGATTCTTAGTGGCCCATCTCCTCCAACAGGCTGCTGTAAACCAAGGCCCTCTGTCATGGACTAAGTCTGGAGCTCGAGCTCACCCTCAAGGGCTGCTCTTGCTCTTCAGAGCCTCACAAAGGGGACAATAGTTGTCTTCTACTACAGGCTTATGGGTAGTTCCAAGCATGGTGCTAAGTGCCTCCCGAGTGTTTTCTCTTCTTCTAATCTTCACAGTAATATTGTTAGTGAGACTCCTCTAGCACCCAACTTCCACAGTGACAAAAATGGAGAGAGGTCAAGTCTTTTGACCAAGGTCACACAGCTTGGAAGTGTGATAGCCTGAATCTGCTCTCCCAGCAGGCATGCTCTTCCACGTCGTCAAGCCCTTGCTCACCTGCCTCCTTGCTTGAGGCTCCTCTGTATGCTTCGCTGTTCAACTCAAGTTCTCCCAATCTGTTCACACCTTAGAAGAGGGCTTCCCTATTCCCTTTTTAGCCTGTGTAGCTCAGTGTATGGTCTGTTCACTACCTTGTGCTTTAGTTGATTTTTTGCATCTCTCTCCTCTAGACAGATGGCATATTGGCACCATACAACTCTTGATGGACTTTTGAATCTTCTTCAGTGGTTATCATACATTCCTTGTTAGTATATGCTCATTGAATCCTGGCTGATGATCATGTTGATTATGTTAGGCTACAGACTAAGATTATAAGACATGTTTGGGGGATCATGAGCGGTGATGGATGTTTTAATTAATTTGATTGTGATCATCATTACACAGTGTACATATTTACCATATCTTAATATCACACAACTTGAATGAACTCAATATTTGTCAATTAAATATAAAGCTATCCAAACAACACTTTCCCCAAACCCTTGACTTCTTGGGTAATAATAGGTAATATTAAGGCATTTAAAAATTTACATTAATGCAGAAATAAGAGATTGACTTAAAACATCATTCAAGACCCCAAACAGAACATTCTACAAATAATGGTACAGTGATTATAAACCAGCTAAAGAGACACTATTTCAGTAAATTGAGCAGTAATTATGACTACAAAAAGCGTATGTTTTTACTCTCTCATTAGTTCCAATTTTAAGCATGCTAACAGTATTGCCGAAATTGTCCTTGCCCAGTGTTATCCTAGGAACCCCAAAGCATCCCATGAAACCCTTCTCCCCAAGAAAGCGAACTTAAAATCAGTAAGTATGTGAGTAAAGGCAGGGCTGAAATTTTTATTAATATGCACAATGGGGTATCTGTAGTGGAATGCCGAGTGCTCTCCATGGAGTACCCCTCAGTGATATGCAGGAGGTTCAGATAAAGGGTGCTGTCTACCCTCTACTTGGAAATAGTACCTGTGAGAATCTTTTTAGCCTTGTAGAGGAAGGTGGGGTGATACCTTCAGCTCCCACAAAAGGGTGTTCATGCTTGGTTTTGCCACATAGTGGAAACGAGACCCAGCTTTGAGTGATTCAATGTGATGTTTTCTCAGCTTGGTGACTGTGCAGAGTCATACTGCATAACTATTCTGTTTTTCACATGTAGCACAGCAGTCAATAAACTGCATCAACTATTCAACACTTTGTTATAAAATAGGCCCTATTTTAGATGATTGTTGCCCAGTGGTGGGCTAACATACAAGTTCTGAACACTTAAAATGTTCTAGGTTAAGCTATGATGTTTAGTGGCCTGGGTATTTTAAATGCATTTTCGATTTAGAGTATTTTCAATGTACAATGAAGTGTTTGGAATTGACCCATTGTGAGTTGAGACACATTTGTAGCTGTGAGCCTCTCTGCTGAGCTTAATCTTCCTTGCCTATGACATGAATAGCTCTGTCAAGGTCCTTTCTAGATAGATAGTTTCTTCATTATAGGGTTCATGGGAAAATCATGCTATATAAAGCCAAGGGAGAGCACTTCTTATATAGTTATGTGTTGTATTGAGTCCACTGTCAGTCAATCAATGGCAAAGTGCTCCTGAGCACCAAGGGCTCATGTGTGCCAGAGCATCGCTGCAGGCAACAATTATCTTTGATGGTCAGAGGCTTCTCCTTCTACCATGGGCAGTTGAATGTTTACCAGCCACATTTCAAAGATACTAAGAATGTCTTTTATAGAAATAGGTTTCCTCACAAATCTTTTGTGAACGATTCCTATTTTAAAGTAATCAATGATTCTTTGTTTTGGTTGTATGAATATCCTCTGAGAGACTCTGGATATTGTCTTGTATGTGGAATGTGCTAGAAATGCCAAAATAGAGTGTTGTGGGCAGACTCATGGAAGGCCAGTGTGAAGAGGCAGATCCTATGAGGAAAGGCTACACAGAGAGGTCAGAGGTTGCCTTGTGGATATTTAATAAATTTTATGGAGACAAGTAAGAGTTAGGACTTTGATTTATGGCCAGGGAAGACAGTGGGTACAAGTCTTCAGCAGTAGCCCTAGGAATATTGTCATGAGTCTTCAGTAGTTGCATTTCCTGAGCAAAGGGATATTAAGATTAAAAAAGAAGAAGAAGAAGAAGAGCTTGATGAACCAACACATGCTTATTAAATATGCATGGAAAGTTTATCTTGCTAACCATTTATATTGATTTTTAATGCAAAAAAATCTGTACTATGTAACCTTAAACACCTTATAATCTCATTGGAAAGACAAAGTAGGAAGATAGGATGATCCAGGTAAGAGAAGAAATGAGCTGAAGAGAAGAAACAGAGTTTTTAGGCTAGCAACATATAAGATAGGACTTAAGTACCACAGAGCTGTTCTTGGATTTAAGGTACCAATCAACAGACTGAGAGTTGGGAAACATCTAAGAACTTCCTTTGACTTCAAGCTCATAGACATTGGCAGTGTGAAATGACTTCCCCCAAACAAACACAGACAATTTCAAGCTTCAGGATGAAGCAACCTGTTGGGTGCCTAGGGCATGTCAAAGGGGCCTTGGCATCTGGTTGGCACACAATTCTGGGTGTGACACTCTGGAAGGCTACTTTAAAAGACCTCTCAAGAGGCATGACCAGGGAAGTGCAGGATCTGGAGTATATGTAGAACAAAGAACTGTTCAGCCACTGAGATCTCTCAAGTGCTGTGAGATATGTTGGGGATTTAAATGCCTGATGTCCTTGTAGAAACCTAATGAACAATCCAGTGAGCTCAGAGAAGGGGACAGAGGGTATGAGATGAAATTTGGAAACAATCACCTAGCAGGAAAGGGTTGGAAATTGGACACCAACAAGAGGCTGATGAGGGATGGACCCTGTCCAGGTTTCATTTCTGTTGCTGTGATGAATTACCCTGACAAGAAGCAACACAGGAGAGAAAGGGTTTGGTTTATAGTTCCAGGTTTATAGTCCATCATACAAAGGAAGTCACAGTAGCAGGGGCCTGAAGTAACTAGTCATATCCATGGTCACTAACAGTGGGAAATAGGTACATATAAACATGCTTGCTTGGTTGTGTTTAGCTCAGTTTTCCATTCTTACCCAATTTAGGACTGCCTGCTTACAGCTTGGTGCCACCTACTGTGGATGGAGTCTTCCATATCAACATAATTAAGACAACCCCACACTGGGCAACTCAATGTAGATAATACCTCACTGAGACTGTCTTCCCAGTTGTTCTAGGTTAGGTTAAGTAGACTATTAAAGTCAACCATCACAGGCTCTAAAGAAGGAAAACTCTTTATGACTGCTAGACCAAGAGTGGTCCAAAATGTTAACTTCCTCAGACTTTGATGAGAATGAAATGAAATCCCATGCAAATAAACTTATGAGCACATTGTGGCCTTGCAGATTGTGATAACACCATGATAGGCTGGCCCCTGCCTCAGCAGGGTCTGGCCAGAGAATGTCTAAAGTGTGACTATCTCAGAAGTGTTCCCTGACAGCTAAAGTTTCCTGTGCCCTCTGCCATCTTAGGAACTGAGGGATATCCCAGAAAGCCCCCATCTAAGTGCAAAGTCAGTTGTCTGTTGTGGGGCATGTTGAACATGGCTTGTGAAGAAATTTCCCTTAGTCCAAACCAAAAGAGATGAAAGCAAAGTAGGAGAAGAATTGGAAACAGTGGCCTAGAACCCTTCATTCTGTGATTGTATCTTTCAGGTGGCTTCCGGTTTTCTTCCTTATGAAAATGCTCTGTGACAGCGGGATGGTAATGGGTTGAGCAGTATTTTTAAAAATGGTGTGTTACTCATGGGAGGAATGGTTAGCAGTCTTTTGTCAGAATTTGTAGGCCTGTGGAATCTTAGAACTTGGAAAACAATGTGAGATTCTCTTTCTGACCCAAAGGCTGCTATAGATTGTAAATAGGAGCCTAAGGAAGAGAGAATACTATGGGGAGTCAAGAGAGAACTGGCCACTTTCCTCCTGTGTAGAAGGAGATGCCCTGACAGAGGCAGTATCTGACAAGCCGCTCTCAGGGACGGACTCTAGGGAAGGGGTGGCTGAACCAGGCCATACCGCAGTACTGCATAGTTAGTGTAACCACAGCCATCGCCCAGCTGAAAATAACCAGGCTGCCTCTGGGGAAGCAAGCTGTGAATAAGTAGTGTGGTGCCTCTTCCTGCATAGCCATTGCTGAAGCCTCTGGGAGCTTCCTGTGCAGTCTTGTTGGCTTTGCTCTCATCTGATTCCTTTCTCCAATGCTCAAAGCCAAAACCTTCAGATAGACTCTATGCTAACTTAGGTCAGGACCTGTCTACTGCATAAGGCCCTCTGGTTCTATGTGGCAGAGACTCAACTTGGGAGAACTTGGTTTTCACAGGCTTATTTCAGGAGCCGGGGCTGGGGCCTGCTCACTACCTCTCCATGTTCTTCCCGTCCTAGGGGGTAGATTCTGACACCAATAACCCTCCTTCCTCTTATATCCCTGCCTGCATTCAGAGGAGACAGTGCTAGTTGGCCTTTTGGAGTTGTGCTATCTGTTTGTAAGGCACATGAGGAGAAAGGGTCCCCCAGCCCACATGGAAAGGTCAGTGCTCTTCTAAGACCAAGGAAAGCAAACAATGAATGACAACATTCCGTGTTTGGAGCTGGTTTCTGTCTGCTGCTCCATTAATACTGTGGACTCCCTACTGGCTCAGGCCAGTAATTAAAGCATGACTTTGTTTCATTAATGAGTTGAAATAAACAGGCCTGGCTCTTGCTGACACAAACAGGTCAGGGGCTGCCTGTGCCCCTGGGCACCACAATGTTCCATTTCCTGGGCAGTTTACCAGAGCTGAGAGTCACTTTCCCACAAGCATGCACTTAAAGGGCACTTCTTTCAGGCCCTGTGGGTCTGGATGGGACCTGGAATTTGCATTTGCACACAGTCCTCTGGGCCTCAGGTGACTGTCACAGATTGTCAGCTGACTGCTCTGGGGAAAAAGCACGTCTTGCTTGGTGTTTTTCTCCTCTCGGGCCCAGCAGTCTCATCTCCCCTTCAGATTGCACATTTTGAAAAGGAACAGTTAAATGTACAAAGTGAACTATTTCAGGGCATGGAGGAGTGAATGCTTTCGCTTAGGGAAGCACAATCCTTTGATGATGGAGCCCCTGTTTTGTTCGCTCTCCACCTTCTCCCGGGAAAGGGATACTGCGGTTTGTCAAAGCTCTGTGTATGGCTCCCCTGCCCGCTCCCTACCAGATTCAAGGCGCACTGTTACTGCAGGAGCCTGTGATAACTCCAGCTATTAGTATTACTTTATTTTAAGTCTCAGGTTTAAAATAGCTTCAGGGCTGCACCTGGAATAAAAATGAATTAAAAAGAAAATCACGGAGTGGAATTTAAATAGCGCCTCGGGGACAGGCTTGTTCATCTGATGCCATCAGTTAGACCCACAGGTTCTCTCTCTTCCTGAAAGCCTTGCAGAGTGCCACTCACGTGAGCAGACACGTGGTTTTTTGCCATCTTTTCTTCTCCAGGGCTTAAAAATATCTTCGGGAAGGAATACTTGTCGATCTTCTCTCGTCATTTATCAAGTCTGTGGTTGAATACGGAGCAGCTAACAAGCACCAGGTGCCTTCAAGGGGCCCAGAACTGCAATGCTTGATGCCGGACTGCAAAGTGTAGTGGGTTGTGGTCTCCATACCCAAGAGCACGCATGCCCCCTGGAGATGTGATGGCTCCTATGACTGCTGTGTGCTTGGAAATGGCTCTGCAGTTGAGGCTCCGACAATAGGTCTGAATTCTTCAGTGGGTAAAGGGACCCTGATGCTCATGGCAGAGGAAACTGCACATGCGCAAAGGGCAGGCAAGTTGGGAAGCAAGCCTAATGAGAGGAGTGTGTGAGAAAGCCGTAGGAAATGTAGTAGGGAAACCTAGTGGGCAAATCAAGTAGACTTGGGTGTGCATGGCATTGTCTCAGTGTTCAGTAGGTGAAAATGCACAGGGTGTTGGGGGACAGCAGTAGGCCTGGCTCTGCTTTTTTTTTTTAAATGACCCCTTTGCTGGTTGAATAGAAACTGCATTGGAAGAGACTTGGCATTAATAAGGGGACCTGTTTGATTGTGATGACGGCAATTTGGGTGAGGCCGGGGGACTGGGTGAAAAAAACTAATAGAAAAGTTCTTTAAGCTGGATTTACTCTGGAGGCAGAAACGGCTAGATCGTGAGTTCAAGGCCAGTCTGGGCCACAGATAAGTCATATGATAAGTCATAAGGAAAATGGAGGCATTTAGAAGTACAAGAAAACATGAGACGTGGTGGTAGACTAGGGTAGAATGGCCAAAGAAACAGCAGGAGAAAATTTAAAGGAGATTGTTGGAAATCTTAAAAAGTAACCCCCTAGGTGTGCCAATTATGAGGCCCCTTTAGCCTCACTCTGAAACGGAATAGTTTTAAAAGTTCCGCCATGGATGGGAGACTCGGATGGCTTTGGTTGACAAGACCATGGTAAGAAAGGAGCTGAGGTCTTATTCAACCGTGAAGAACAAATTGTAGAATTAAACAACTAGTCTCTAATCCTCGGGGCGCTCCTTTTTTATCCACTTTGCCCATTATTTTCATCCCACAATCCTGAAGGTAAAAGACAACTCCTGAGATGCAATGGCTGATAAATCCGGAAGAGAGGAGAATAATTAGGGAATTTGTTAATTATTACCCCATTAGCAATTCTGTTACAGAGTCCAAATGGTAGTTTACAACACCAATTTAGGCCTTATCGGATAAGAGGTATTGACTCAGTATGAGTCCCTGGAGAGACATGCTAGTGAAATTCAAACTTATTTGTGAATGTAAACCCAAAGGCATATAGGATTGTAATCAAGGCATAGCCTAGTATGTGAAGTCAGTGGAAGTTTGACAATGCGGGAAGAGTAGACAGCAGGTTTTCTGAGCATCTCAGACTTTTTTCTTCTTCCCAAACCTTCACTGAGATGAAGAAGTAAAACACCACCACACTAATTACGGGTGTGGCGTATTACACACTTAGATGGCGCCTGACCCTGTGGTATGCATGCTCCAAGAATAAGCTTGTTTAAACCTTATAGTTTACAAGGGAGGGGCTGTCAGTGTGCTCATTTTGGTACTAAGGAGCATGGAGCGTAACTGGTCACTAAACTGGTTCAAGGATGTCATAACAACTGGACATGGGCAGACTTGGCATGACTCAAGATCCAGACTTGGGTTTAGTTCATTCCTGAGTGCCCTGGCCCTTAGCTGTTTACCAGCAAAAAGGTGATAATCCTTTAAACATACCTCCCAGATGTTCTTCGGCTACAAAAGTAAACCAGTTGATTCCTCTTGTTGCTTGCTTCTTCTGCCCCTGCCTTCATCACTCCAGGCAATGTACTCTAGGCGGGGTGAGAGCTGGCTGCTTGGCCCTTTGTAGGGCACCAGTAGTATATGGAAATCTCAACACAGATTTCCCTCTCCTCCAAGTTCCCCACCCTGCCTCTTGTAGTGAGGGAGTACACTTTCTCTTGAATATACTCTATATAATCTACATTACTCTTTGTTTTTCTTCTGGCTGGAAATATATTTTTTCTTATGTACTTTTAAAAATATTTATTTATGTATTATATACATACACACACATACACACACATCTATCTATCTGTCTATCTATCTATCTATCTATCTATCTATCTATCTATCTATCTATCTATGAATGCTCTGTTTTCATGCACATCAGAAGGGGAAATTAATCACATTACAGATGGCTGTGAGCCAGCATGAGGTTGCTGGGAATTGAACTCAGGACCTCTGGAAGAGCAGTCAGTGCTCTTAACTCCAGCCCATGTACTTTTGTTTAATCCTGCTTTTAGCATGTCAAATAGTAAAGATAATTGTCTGAAAGATTTTTATTCTTTCCAGGACAATTTCTATGGGACCCTAATGATATTAACATTGGAAAATATCTAAAACCAGGGGCTAGAGGGAAGGCTCAGTAGTTAAGAGCATTGGCTGCTCTTATAGAACACCTGGGTTCAAATCCTGCACCTACATGGCAGCTCACAAACTATCTGTAACTCTAGTTCTAAGATATCCAGCACCCTCTTCTGGCTTCTGCAGAAATGCGTAAGACATATGTATATATGTGTATATATATGTATACATATATATACATATATATATGTGTGTGTGTGTGTGTGTGGTGTGGTGTGTGTGTGTGTGTGTGTGTGTGTGTGTGTGTAGGAAAACACTCAAACACATGAAATAAAAATAAATAAATCTTTTTTTTGTTTTGTTTTAAGGAAAGAAATGTATAGAGATTCTTAAGCATGGAAGAGCTTACTGGGAGTATTCCCAAACCACCCCAAGTATTAAACCAACAGGGGCCTAACAGCAAGGTCTGGTTATTTAAAAAATGACAATTATTGACTTACTGAAGACAAAACAATGACTGTGCAGAAGAACTGCTATGGTGAGCTGGATCCACATTCATACAGTTAAATCACATAGTGATTCCCACTGGCTTTTGCTGCTGCTCTTGGCCTGGGTGAACTGGGAATTGGGTTAGACACTTTTACATGAGTATTCTTCACAACAGAGGAACCGGCTACAGTAGAGAAGCAATTCCTCCCAGATGATTGTACTTGCTGTTGGTAGTCAGCATGATTTGGGAGCTGGCTTGTCTCTAGAGCTGGAGATGTTCAGTATCCTTATAGTCTTCTGACACTGAACATTCTTTAAACTTACATTTTTAAGATGGATGGGATGATGTGTGTCTGTAATCCTAGCATCCTGGAGGCTAAGGCAGGAGGATCTTGGATTTATGGCAAGCCTGGGCTACATAGGTCTAGACCAACGTAGGCTATGTGAGGAGACGCTATCTCAAAACTCAAAGACCAAAATCCAAAACCAAATCTCCCAAATCAGTGTTTTTAGTTTTATTATTTTTCAGATAGCCACCTTATTGTCATTATTGTTAACTGTTTCTTTTTAAACTGGTTTGAATTTACCTGTTTTAAGAGTCAGGAGGGAGGGCCTCATTTGGTTTTCTGGCGTTTGGTTGATGAATCCATTTTTTTTCCCCAGGGCTCTCTGAAGCTGTAAGACTGTCTCCTCCTAACATTGTTATTTGTCTTGTAGACTTCTAATTTCCTTAACTCATCTTCAGGAAGGATCCCTTTCTCTCCTGTGATGATTGTAACCGCCCTTCTTGAGACCTTTGTGATCCCATTATCTTTACCAAGAACTGAGCTCAAAAGAGGCATTCATCATAGTATACCACCATCTTATTCCAACAGTTTCTTAGGGGAGAATGAGACAAGGCTTAGTATAGGGTCAGTGAGCCTCGTTAGATAGGAGAGTGTCTACTATTTGAGATTGAGATGAAGGATGAATCAGAAAGGCCATTGACTAGAAGTATCAGGATGGCCCAGGATTCTATCAAGGGTGTCAAGGGTGATTTGGGCTGTGTGATTAGCTATAGAGAGACATTCAGTTGGGAGCAAAGTAGGACGGGAATAGTTTAGAGGACTGTCTAAGGTCAATGAGGAAGGATGGATCACATTAGAAGCAAGAAGGAGTCCTATTTTGGGGGTGATCTGATTTCCTTGTTTGACCTTGAATGTTGTTCTCTGAACTGGCCTCATACCACTTACTTCCTGAATGAGTCCCTGCATATAGCTATGTTACCTTTAATTGTGCAATTAGAAATAAGTTCAATTCTGCCAGACTGAATAGTGCATATGAGAGGCAGAGGGATATGTGGAAGTTAATATCTCCTTTTCCCCCAGCTTCCAAAAAACTATACACTTTTCACGCTGATTTCCTTTTTCCATGCTAAGAGTCAGCCCACATTACCATAATGCACTTAGAATCACCCCATTTTGATCTCTAGTCTGTATATTTTAATCCATATCTTCTTGAGGACTTATGTAGAAATTGAATTTCTGTAAGGCAGACGGTTTATGTAATAAAATTTAAATAACAAATATTATCTACATTACATTTTATAATTATAAAATACATTGAAACACATTTTTTCATCTCGTGCACCTAAACTTCAAGGTTAGCACAGAAGGGCTGATTAGCTGTCATCTGAGAATACAGTCCCTTTGTTTTACAGAGGATGCCTTCCAAAGGTGAAATGGCTTGGATAGATTCCCACCATGTAGGTGTTTAGCTGGTACTCTTCTTCATAGTTTAACCTTTTCCTAGTGTATTATGTCGATTGCAATTGGAATAGTGTAAAGCATCTCTCCTTAGTGATGGACTCGTCACTTACAAAAGACTCCTGGATGTGACAGGAGTAAGCTGCCCTCATTATCACTGTCAGAGGGGGAAGCTTCCCATGACCCTTCCCAACATGACCCACTGGCTGTCCAAGATGGCACTGCCCAACCTCTGAGAGAACACTCTGGTATTTAATGCCCATGGGAGAACCTCCAGTCTTCTCAAAGCTGTGCCTTTGATGGTACAGAGGATGTGTAATCCCAAGCAGTCAATCAGCAAGGAGGCAGAGTCCTCTGTGGTGTATGGTTTTACTCCTTGACTTGGCCTATGATTGATCTGTATTGTACACTGGTGGAAATAATCAGGCCAACTCTGGAGGCTGAGAGCACTTTGAAAGTGATGGGATTTTTAATGAAATTTACTTAAATATAAATTACAAATAATCACAGGTAGAGAGGCAGAGGGATATGTAGAGGTTAATATCACACTGGACTGCAAAGACAGACACTGGACTGCAAAGACAGTCCTTGAAATGTTTGCTTATTACAATTGTCACTGTCCTTTTCTCCTGAGGATCTTCTGAAGTTTCTTTGGGGTATAGCCTCAGGAAAAATTATGGTTCGTTATTTTTTTCTATCCCATCTTCTCTCTCTCTCTCCCCCCTCCCATCCCCCTGACCATGTTCTATCCCCTACCCTCCACATTTGTTCTCCTTCCTTTTCTAAGTAAGATGAATACTCAGTCAGGTTTGTTGCCTGGGCACTTACAGCTAAATTAGTTCACCATTAACACATGAGTAGAATACACATGCGTAAGTGAATAGAAAGTCTGTGCCGCACATTTTAATGTTTGTCTTTTTGCTCCCCTTATGTGCCCCTTCATCTCTCCTTCCCTTTGCCGTTTGTAGTTTGCACTATCTTGATGAGTTTTTTGGTAATCTTTTAAACAACATTCAGCCCTTTCTGGAACACAGCAGGATGCAAATGGATAGCTATCAGTTTACGTGTCTCCGTCCTGAAATACAGAAAAGAGGTGATGGAACACAGATCGTAGCCAATAAGTTCTCTTCTCCAAAATCCAGGAGCCCCTGGTTCAGTCTTCGATTGCACAGTGAGGAACTGCTGGTGGATGGCATCCTCCGTCCCCACCTGAGCAACAGTCACTCCTCTGTGCACTGATAGCCCTTTGTAAATGTCCTTCTCCAACACACCTGTGAATCACTTCCCTGTGCTGTGGCTGCCTGTCACGGAAGCCTGAATAGTTGGATCATTACAGGAATCCAGCTGTTCTATTATTATTTTTCCACGCTCTTGTGCTCTACTTACTTCTTCATGGTGTTTACCTTAAAGCCTCTCAAGATCGTTTTCCTATGGAAAGGCAAACAGGTTCAGAATCTGGCCTTATTGCAGTCTGTGAGCGGTAAATGATCTTCCCTGAGCAGTGGCTTCATCTTTTCTTGTTTGTTTCTCCCTCAGACCTATCTCAAAAGTCCTTTCACACATTGGCAATTTTTGAGCCCTTGGCCCATCTGCCCTTCTGACAGATCACCCAGCCTCCTGCTGGAAGACGGTGTGCCTTTGTGCTTGGGGGCCCTCCCTGTACTCCCAGCTGTCTGGTTCACACTCTTGTTCTGAGGCAGCTGTTGGGGTGCCTGTGTGGCCTCCTTTAGATGTCTCCCCTTTCCCTTCTCTAGGATTATATTTGATCATTGTGCTGAAATGGGACCTTTCTTTCATCTTCTTCCTTGCACAAATATTTACTGTCAACATGACATTCTGTTTCTGCTTCTCACCAGTAAAGCTTTCTGCTCATTTTTCTAAGCCTAGGTACCCACCCTGGACCGAAAACTGTCTTTTATTCTTCGTTGCAGTCTTTGTTATTCTAGTTTTCTTTGTTATTCTTTCTTATTTTAGTTTTGCTTGCTGACTCTTTACCCAGTTCTAACATAGATAAGTAGTTTGTCTGTAAAGAAAAAAAAAAGATTTTAAAACTTTACTTATTTATATGAAATACACTGTCACTGTCTTCAGACACATCAAAAAAAAGGAGATTTTAAAACATTTTATTTATTTATTTATTTATTTATTTATTTATTTGAAGTACACTGTAGCTGTCTTCAGACACACCAGAAGAGGGCATCAGATCCCATTATAGATGATTGTGAGCCACAATGTAGGTGCTGGGAATTGAACTCAGGACCTCTGGAAGATAGTCAATGCTCTTAACCACTGAGCTATCTCTCCAGTCCCCCTACCATACCCCAAAAGAGATTTTAAAGAACTAATAGCTAGAAAGAGCACTCTTTTTCTTACCTGCCCCCCAGAGCCTGTTACACTTGTCTTCATCTTTTCAAATCTGCACACACCCCTGGCTGTACACACCCCTGGCTGCACACACCCCTGGCTGCACACATCCCTAGCTACACATATCCCTTGCTGCACACACTTCTGGCTACACACACCCCTGGCTGTCCTGTCCTTCTGTCATTTGTTCCCCACTTACTCCTGTGGCCTTTGGAGATGAATTTCTAGTCTCCTGATGTCTTTTAAGCTGGGAAATCCAGTTTGTTTTTTCCAAAGGACTGCTCCCTATCAGGCTCCACATAAAGGGGCACCCCTCTCTGTGCTGTCTGGTGCTACTCTTTCCTTTACCTTGGTACTTACTCAGTTGCCTAATCTTCCCCTAGTACTGATCTAGACAGTCACTCAATGTCTCTACTCAACCTCCTCCATCCATCAGACCAACAGGTGCTTGTCTCTCCCCTCTAACAGCCTTGGTTCCCCTCCCAGTTTTATAAATAAGGACCCATAGGGTGATGGCACTGGGGAGAATAACAATGACTTTGATGACAAGAAGTGCTGAGTCAGAGGACCTGGGTCTCAGACACCCTCTTCCCTCCTCCATTGTGCCAGGAGATTATGCAGGTGATATAGTTATTTAGCTTGTAGTTTGAAGAGATTCAGTCTCTCATGGTGGCAAAGGCATAGCTGCAAAAGCAAGAAGTTCTGCTTCCTCTATAGTCAGGAAGGAAGCATAGAACAGACAGAAAGTGGTCAGGGCCTTTCATGGCTATAAACCACAAAGACTATCCTCAGTGACCCCCTCCAGAGAGGCTCCACCCTCTAGAAGTTCCACATCCTTCCAAAACAATGCCACTACCTGGAAACAAAGTATTCAAACGCCAAAGCCTACAGAGAACTCTTAACCTTCAAACTGCACTACCAGATGACTTTTCTTGTATTAAGAGGAGAATGTAAGACTTTGTCAGTCTCACATTTTCTGCACTTTGACCAATTAGGCATTTTCCGTTGACTGCTGCCTATTGCAAAAAGAAACTTCCCTGACAATCACTGACAGCAGACTGGATCAATGCATATAGACATAAACATTTTGAAGGCAATTTGACAGCATGAGCTTTTAGTAAAGTAACACTAACAGGTTTTTCCCTAGGTGTACGACCTCCCCAGCCACTAATCCCAGGATTACAGTACCAACAATACAATTCTGTTCTCTTGGAACAGACCTCAGATTTAATAAGAAATGAGTTAGTTACTCCCTAACCATCATGCCACTGTTGTAGTGGTGGGGTACCCATCGATCACGTCTTCTTCAACAAAGCTCAGGTAATATCACAGAAGAGAAGACAGCGAACGTAAGAGCTGGAGGACGGACAGGAACGCTGTGAAGAGCTGCGTGCTGCAAATGAGGAAGCTAGCACAACCATGAACTTACAACTGCTGTAGGTAACTGCACAAGATCGAGATCAAGCCAGCCAAAATTCTAGCATGGGTGGGGTAGGTGAGCTCCAGGCCCCGCCCCTTACTGAGGAACCACTGGCAGTTCAGAGATGCTAGGGCAGGAAGAATCATTCTTTTTGGATAATATGGCCACAGGTAGGATTTTCATGCTCCCATGGATAGTCCAACACCTATTCATCTATGGAAATCACTAACCAGACTTTGTGGGCTATTAAAAAAAAAAGTCATGGAATTAAAAGGGGGATATATTAGAAAATGAGGGATGTTAAAGGGGGAAATGGGGAGTATGTCATTGTTTATGTGTGTGAAATTCTTAGAGTAAATAAAAACATTTTTTTAAAAAGGAGAATGCATCACGGTTCAGGGCTGTCATAACAGTCTAGTGCAGGGAGAGCAGCCTGTCCTGCAGAGGGTGAGGAGTAGGAAGGAAGAATGCAGTGAGCTGTCTGGTCCCTTCATTCCTAAGGGCTCACTTCTACCCTGTTCCCATCCTGCCTTCCTGCAGATGTCTTTGGCCTCTTTCTGTTTTTCAGAGCAGATGGTCCTTCAGAGCTCCGGATTTGCTATACCCATCAAGCAGCTGAGCGGTACAGGAGCCAGGTTTCAGATTTCTAGTAGAAAGGGAAAGCTGTTTGGTTCAGCTTGAACAGCTGTGGCAGGGTAAGATGCAGTGGCTCTTAGAACAAATGTGGTTGTGGTGGCTCACACTAACCACTGACAAAAGTCTTTAGCTTCCCTCACGTTTACTTTGTCCTCACAAGAGCTTTCCTGGTCGACTTTTTCAATTTAATTCCCAAGCCACTACCTTGAATCAAGAAACATGTGAGCACCCCCCCCACACACACACACACTGGCCATCCAGTCAGCTCAGTCAGATTTCTGTAGCATTTCCCACTAGCCCCTTCTGCCTTTCCTTTGTTACTGGTAAGATGCCATTGGATAATACATATTATCCAGGTAGACTGTCATCCTTTGGAAGGCTGGAGCCTTCACTGGTCAGTTCCTAGATGATGGTTGTGAAGGATAACCGCCTGTATGCACTGCTCATTCTCAAACTGTCGTACTTTGTTCCAAGACAAAATGGTCACTCACTTGAAAGATTCTTACCACTTACACACTGCCAGCTGGCTCTTCTTTGATGTCAGAATTGTGTCAAGAATAGCAGTTTTCCTAATTGCTTTCTCTACCTTTTTGAGAGATAAAATTGTCAGCAGGACAAGGCAAGTATCTATTTGATGTTCTCCATGTAATAGACTTAGGCCTCCAGGAGATAGCAGGAACCTTCATATCATTGCTATAGCTGATTCCGAGAATGTTTTGCCGTCTATATTGGGAAAGTGTTATTTACTTCCTACAGTGGTAGGAGTGTTCTGCACTTGATTGACTTAAGCAAAGTGACTGGTCGTCTCTCCTATTTTAGGAGACCCTCTGGGAAATCTTTGTATTGCTCCCAAGGCCTTCTGATGTCACTATAGAGCAGACTTCCTTTCTTATGAGAAGCCTTTGGAATGAGCAGACAGTGCCCATTGTCTGTTATTCTTAAGTAGGTTAAACCAAGATTTGCATCCCCGTTGGTAGAAGGAGAAGTGGGCAGACCCACCCAGAGTGAGAACACATAGTCACTGCTAGGCTCCTTTGAAACTTCTCTGTTGAGTAGTCATGCTGACTTCCTTTCTTTGTTGAGGGAAATGTACCACTGTCTATCTAGAATGAGGTAGAGAATTGGCAACTAGGGTTCAAGATTCCTGCCCCAAGATGGGTATAATAACAGAGGCAAGAATCCCTTTATTTATTCTCCTATTCTCCCCCCAGGTATGAGGACAATGGCAAGAACCTTGTGCTAAAAATGGTAGAGATTATGCAAGAATTCCACCTTCCACTGGTGGGGAGTTTAGGGTCAGCAAATCCTTTTTTAGGTGGAGGGTGCTGAACTTCCTGTCTGCTCATAATAAGGGGAAAAAATCGCAGTTTAGTTCAGTCCAATATGGGGGCAGCAAGTATTTTGACAACTCACCAGTTTCTTGCCTTCTTCTGTCTTTATTTAAATGTAGACCCCCTTGGGGTTCTCAGCCCCATTTGTTTATCTTGGGGATATGTTTTTTTAAATATCAAACCCCTTCCTATTATTTTCATTTCCACTTTTAGGACTGATATTTTATCTAAGATACATATTTTAAAAAGATACCACTTTCTTAAGTTACAAACAAGCATATTGTAACCACCCTCCCCCCACTAGTTAGTAGACAAGCACTGTGCAGATCCTGTCCTCTTTGGGGCTGCCAATGAGCTCCTTTCACTTGTACAAAAACTTACCTAAATATTATATGAAACATGGAACACTGTTATTATTGAGACAATTCAGAATTAAGTATGTGGAATAGGGCTGCAAAGATACTGAATTTCTTCCTCATCTCTTGACTTATTGTGTCATCTTCTACAACATTACTCCTTTTTATTGTTGGCTTATTCTAATTCTCATAAAGATCTTTCTCCTGTCATCTTGTCCAACAAACCAGACCATAAAGAATCACCCCTCAAGCATCTTTCATCTGTGGGAGCAAAGGAAAGACTGGAATCTGGAAAGTTCATACCCTCAGGCAGAAAAATAGGTGTGTGGGGGCAGGGAGTCAGTACATGCCCGGAGAATCACTGATGAGTGTCTGTATGTTCACAGTAATAGCGAACCAATATTCTTCCTGGGTTGCCTATATTTCACCTTTAAATGCCACGAAGGCAGTTTGCTTTGTGATCTTCTTGTTGAGTCCTACTGCTACTACTTTGGGTGATGTTGGGGTTTCGACACTAGCATTGGTTGGGTCATACAAAAGGGTCCAGTGAAATAAAAATATTACACAGGCCTTCAGGTCTGCCTCTGTCTCAGACATCACTGTGTTTCTGGAGGCAAGACTTGGGAAGCCCCCTCACACTACGGTCTGAGAAGACAGGTTCACTTGAGGTTGAGGGGGTGAACAAACTTGAAATGGTTTCAAGTATGTTCAACTGAAGGCCTGTGGCTTCAATAGACCTGATTTTCATCTGTCACCTAGTGGACTGCTATACAAATTCCTATCTCGGGGTTCCTTAGTCTGTCCCAGGCATGGACAAAACTTACATTGTATATTTTCATCTTCCACTCCCTCCCCAGGGTTCTTAGTCTCACTGGGAGTCTGGGCTGGCAATCCTTTCATTTAGAAAATGTGTTTTGCTATTAAGACCCCTGACTGTGCCTTGTTGACTGTGATGATTCCACCCCCCTCCCTCCCTTTCCACCCCTCTCTCGGGTATGGTTCTTATTTTTCTTTCCTGGGTTAAAAAATGTCCTTCACAAAGGGAAGTACTAAGGAGCTTGGGTGCGGCAGCTGCACCCGCAGCCCCCAGCCCCAGTGGCAGGGCAAAGTGGGCTGGAGGCAAAGAGAAGGAAACAGGCAGTGAGGCTAGGAAGGAAGGAGAGCAGGTTAAGACTAAGGGGAGAAATAAATGTGTCTGCTTTACTAGATGGACATCTGAACTCCTTGCGGTGGCTGTGTACAGCAGACAATACACACGATGACGTTTGTCTTTCCTTCTCTCTGATTTGTTATTGGAAGAGCAAGGGAAGAGGTCTTATTGAAAAGCAGAGGGGTCTTCAGTCCCGTGCTGGTCAAGAATACATGCTCGTATCTGGAGGCGTGTTTTCCCTGCAGGCTGCCAAAGGAAAGTCGTTACAAATCTATAATAAGAGTCACACCTTACTACCCATCAGAGGTTTGATTTTAGTAAATCTAAGAGGGTAGGGAAGTGATTTGACAGGTAGCAAAGGTTGTTAGGTTTAATTACTTTTTAAAGTTAGCTTATAGTGATGTGCTGCATTCTATCATTTTCACACATGCATAATTATATTCTGTTCTTATTCACCTCCTTCCCCATCATCCCCCATTTCTCCCATCTTCCTCCTCCTGCTCTTCTTGTTCCCATAAATAGCTCTCCTTCTGGCTTTCATGACACATGTATTTCATTACCCCCTTTTACCCCTTCCCTTATGATCTTTTCCTTCCTTCCAGTTTTTGCAAAGATTCTTCTGTTTGATATTTGTACCCGTGAAGGTCAGAAGTCAGCAGACAGAGGCTTTTCAGTAGTAGTGGCTACAGAGGACTTAGAGGAGAAAACTTGACAGGAGCCCTGAGTTGATGTCCCAGCTGTCTGGAGACCATAAGCAAGTTTGCTTCTTTCTCCAAACTGTGAGTGGTGATCCTGCCTACTTTAGGGTAGTGTAAAGATAAGTTGATAGACATAGAAGGGGTAAAGGCATTTCCAAAAAAGTGGTCTCCAAATCCAATTTACAGTGATCAGCAACACTAAAGTTCTAGTTTAGGGTCCTTGAGGTCCAAGATCTCCCTCTCTTGCTGATCACTTGAATCCAAAGAACGCAACTCTTTCTAAGGAACACATGCCTTTTATTTTGATATCCAGAGTCTTGGACCTAAAGCAAGGACCCAACAGGGGACCTCAAAAACCTGGCCAGCATACAGAGTGTTTGGTTGGGACGTTCAGTGGAAAGAAGCAGAGATGACTGAAAGATGCATTTGGAGTTCAGGAAGAGCCTCTCCATCCTACATGTTACATCTTTTAAAAGGAGGGCAATGAACCCAGGCTCCAAATTAAGTCCTTCATAAGTCGGGATGGCAATCTGAGGGTTTAAGCCTGAGTTCCCTGCCTGACCTCACAGGTACCTGCCTGGGGAACAGCCGCTTGAATACCTTGCCCACCAAGAGCAAACTCCTCAGGGGTACAGAGCAAAGCATGGAAGAAAATCCCTGGGGAACACTATTCATTTTGTTTCCAGTTCTCTTACAGTGCGAATTGTGGTCAATCTGTTGTATAACCCCAATTTTACCTTCATTTGTTCTAAGGTATGGTGGGTTTGCCCTCACCAGGTGCACAACACTTATCTGTGAACAGATGCCAAGCAAGCACAGGCTCCTTGCAATCCAACTCGATAGAAGAGCTCTTCTTACTTGTATAATCTTACAGCTAAAAAATATTATTGTGTATATGCATAGTATATCTCTGGGAGCGGGGGAGGGTGTGTGTGCACAGCACATATGTGTAGGTCAGAGGACAGCTGTGGAGTTGGGTCTCTCCTTGTACCTTGACATGAGTTTTGGGGATCAAACCTCAGGTTTCTTTTTTTTTTCTTTTTGACATCTATTATTTGAAAAAAAATGCAAGTAATATGTATTTTTTATTGGATATTTTATTTACATTTCAGATGTTATCACCCTTTCCCCATTTCCATTCCCCAGAAGCTCCCTATCTCATGCCCCCTCCTCTTGCTTCTATGAAGATGTGTCCCCACCCTCCCACCTTCCCATCCTTGAATTCCCCCACACTTGGGCATCCAGCCTTCACAGGACCAAGGACCTCCTCTCCCACCTTTCTAAGCTAGCTCTGAAAGGGCATTTAAGCCCTGCCCCACTCCCCAGACATCTTACTGGCCTGTGATGTTACAGTTTTTTTTTAAAATTTTTATTGGATGTTTTATTTACATTTCCTATGT
>NW_021604631.1:7195001-7229173 GCF_004785775.1 Grammomys surdaster
CCCACTCCCACCTCCCCACCCTCAAAATTCCCACCCCCTGGGGCATCCAGCCTTCATGAGGTCAAGGTTCTCTTCTTCCACCTATGCCCAGCAGGGCCCTCCACTCTTACATATTCAACTGAAGTGCTGGATCCCTCCCTAAGTGTTCCCAGGCTGGTGGTTTAGATCCTGGGAGCGATGTTACAGTTTTATTCTCACTAGATGGGGAAACTATTTGGGTCCTCCTCCCTTCAAGGATAATTTGGTGAGAAATGTCTTTCCCTTTTGTGGACTTTTATGATCCCTTAGAGGATAAGAGATGCCACACTTGTCCACTGGCATTGCTGTATGTTGACAGGCTGTACACATGTGAGTGGAGAAGGCATCAAATTCCAAGGCTGAGTGCAGCACGTGGGTGACAGTGGAGGTTGAAGGAGACCTAGTGCCTTTGTTGGTGCAAGTTTCAGTTCCTCAAATAGAATGAAGGAAATTCAAGTTAATATTTGGTTTGGGAAGGTGTACAAAACCAAAGCAAGAAAACTCCCAGGGCAGGCTCAGAGGAGCAGAGGGTATGCAGCCTGAAGCTTCTGACCTGCAGGTGCCTTTCTTTCTTTGTTTCTCTCAGCTTCCTCAGGCATTAACTGTTTCTTTGCTTATGTGGTCTTCTCCCTCCCAAGAGAATAGTGGCATACTTATTTGTGAGCACATTTAGCTCAGGGGCTGGTGGGTCCCAGATGTTTAAGGGTTATTATGAAACACTCAGCAGAGGCTAAAGCAGCAGCTACCTGCAGAGCTGGGGCTGGTGAGCAGGGGAGCTTTTCCTTAGCAAACAGACTTGGCCTTGCCTTTGGTTTCTGTGGGGGACCAATTCCTCTGCTCATTCACTTTATCTTGT
Organism: Grammomys surdaster; assembly: GCF_004785775.1. NCBI lineage: Eukaryota > Metazoa > Chordata > Mammalia > Rodentia > Muridae > Grammomys > Grammomys surdaster. The sequence goes on from NW_021604631.1 coordinate 7,195,876, forward strand.
GTCAAGAGAGGCAATTCACAAAGCACCCGGCCAAGAGCAGGAATGAAATTAGAGTGGGTATTTGGCTGCCAAACCCGAAGCAGGCAGGCAGGCAGGCAGGCAGGTGGAAGAGTGGAGAGGGAATAGGAGCTCAGGGAAGAGGCTGACCTTTGCTCCAGATTTCCAGCAATCTGAAGATGGTCCGGCCACATCCTGTTACCATTAACCTCCAGATGCTAATGATGGTTGGTTTGCATCCCTGTTAACCTTTGCTGGCTTGGTGTCTGCTGCTGACAGAAGCACAGACATGTCTTTTCTAGTTGATTTTTTTTTTAAATTAAGTGCAGTGAACCCCTAACATTTGCACTGCAGCCAAAGGTGAATGAGTACTTTTGACTAGCCTTCAGGGATAAGGGTTGTGGGAAAGAGGATTAATTCTTTTATGGGTTGATTTAACATTTACCAGGCAGAGTGCTAGGCTGGCAATGAATAGCCTGGTTTGTGTGTCTGTGTGTCTCTGTGTGTGTGTGTATGTGTCTGTGTTTCTCTGTGTGTGTATGTCTGTCTCTGTGTGTGTGTCTGTGTTTCCCTGTGTGTGTATGTCTGTATCTGTGTGTGTATGTCTGTGTCTGTGTGTCTCTGTGTGTGTGCGTGTGTGTGTGTGTGTGTGTCTATGTGTGTGTGTCTGAGTATGTGTGTGTGAAGCTGGAGGTTGACTTCAGGTGTCTTCTATCACTCACCTCCTTATTTGTTTGAGACAAAGTCTCGCTGACACTAGCACTCATCATTTGGTTAGACTGTCTGACCAGTGAGCACCCTCCTTCCTTCATCTCCTAACGCTGGGACTTGAGGCACACCTCGCCTCTTATACGTGGGTGCTGCGGATCCAAACTCAGATCGTCATGCTTGTGCAGCAAGCTTTTGATTCATTGAGACATCGTCTTAGGCTCCTGGTTATCCCTTTAAAACCATTTTAAAAAGGAACTCTGAGCGTTTCCTGAGCAGTTGGAGAGAGTAGGATCATAACATACACATGGACGTACTAATATTGGGAAGTCTCCACTAGGAGTTTATTTTTAAGCTTCTTTAATTTATATCAGCTCCACCCCCATAGTTTTTAATCTCACAAATCTTGTCACACATGGTGACAAGCCTCAGGGTCAGGATGATATGAACTTTTCTAGGACGTATTAGGGGGGAAATGTCTGGGAAACCAGTCAATACAGCAAAATGAGAACCAGATGTTCATAGACTCTTGGCCACCCTCCACTTACAGATGTACCATCCCCATCCTGATTTCAGGTTTCATATACTTATTTATCTCTAAGAAAGTCATTGGAGCCTGAGCGAAGCTGAAAAGACTTCATTCTTCACGAAGACACTGGCCTGCTCCAGATCTCCTCCCGGCTTACCTGATTCATGCACACCTGTAATTGCAAGACAAATGGGCTTTGGGCTACAGGAGATGGAGATGGAGGGCTGCTCCTGGGAGGGGTGGGTGAGAGGACTTGCCACCAAGAGAGGGGCTTCTCCACTGTCTCTTTTGGGTTCAAGAGCAAGCCAGTTTTGTCCTCTTGTGGCATGGCCTTTTGCTTTCCAATGTTATTAGTAGGTTCCCAGAATGACACTACTTGTTCTCAAGACCTCTCTGGCGGTGGGGATGAAATGTCATCTTCCAGACAGCCATTCAGTTCCCTTGGGCATCTTTAGGTTTTGCCATGTCTGGCTCCTTCCTTCTTAGCGTCCTCAAGGTTTCTTCCTTCTTCACTCTGAACAGAGTAGGAAAATCCCACCTGATCATCCCCTTTTGAATCTCTGCAGAATTTCCACCAGCAGATTTTGTTCACACAGTGGCTTCCTTGATTTTTTTTACATTTACCATTAATGTTGGACACAGTTTACATCAAAACCACAATCTCTAATCCTTAGAGGAACCATTAGGAGGAAGTGAGAAGCAGGACCATTCTCTTTGGAATGCACGTGCTTTTCTTGGCCAGAGCTGTTCTTCTGATGTTGGCATTGCCTGCTGCAGCTGCCAAACATATAAACCAGATGGAAAAGCAGGTGGTCCAGTTAGGTTCTCCCTAGCCACCCTTAGAGCACAGCAGCCTCGGGTGATAATGAATATATTCTTGGCCAAATGCTGATAGTCCTCAGGTAGAATGACAGTTCTTATTCGATGGGCTCTTAGTGTTGGAGAAATGAGTGAGGAGAAATGCAGCCAGTCCACCAGAATGACAACCGGGGTGTTGCAGTTGACTACAGGCTCTGATGAAGTAGTAGGGGAGCATGAGACCCCTTGTTCCTCCCCTTGGGCTTTAACACCTTCATACACATCTTCTTCCACCACAGTGTCTCTGGGATGAGCAGCTTATCGCAGTCCCTGATGTTAAGTGGCATCCTGGAGATGGTGGGGAGAAGCTCTAATCTCTAATGTGGAACAAAGTTACTGCCTTGTATGGCACAGCACAGAGGCTCAGCCTCCCCAGTCTGTCCATCCCACATACCCACTGCCTAGACTCCCTACCAGACTTGCTCTCCTCAGTTCCCCTTTCTCTGTCCATCTCTATATACTCTCCATAACTCTATTTCCAAACCACATTTTCATTCGATTACATTTTTTGGTATAAGATTCCTCGGCCAGCCCAGTCTACTTCTCCTGCTTTTCATTGGCTTCCATTTTGCTTTTCTAGGATGTGTGGAGCATGTTCCAACCAGGAAGATGCACTTACTTATGCTCATGAACACGCCACTCTGTTCATGAGATGCTTTGTTCCAGTATCTTCAGAGAGTTATTGGTACCAGCTCTGAAATCTGGGCACATTAGAGAGAATGCTCTCCAGCCCAGGAAGTGAGCTTATACCTGAAAGATCTGGCAGTATTTGGAGGAAATTGAGATTTAATTAGTATTTCCTTTTATGCCACTGTCAATATGCTTCTGTTACATTTATGGGATTGTGTGGGTACCCTCTGACTAATTACATGAAATTTCTCTTTTTTTGTAAAGCTCTAATAAATACACATAGTATATAAAGTTGAAACTAGTTGTGCTTCCAAAAGTGAAGTTCTTAATTTGAACAGAGGCTTTTTTTTTTTCCTTTTTATGAACATGATGGTTTTGTGTATTTAAGGTTTAATACTGTGAGGGTGAAATTTGTTGAAAAATATTTTTCACCCTAAAAGATGAGTAATAAAAACACTTTGTTTTTTGAGGGGAGGGATTGAGTCCAGAGAGGCTGCACTGAAAAACAGCAATGATGAAGTCAAATGAGAAGTTATGTTTGAATTGATTCCATTGTGCCTGTAATTTCCTGGCACACATTCCTGGAATGTGTGTTTATTTAGCCCAAGATCTTGTTATGTAAATATGTGCAAAGGGTAGGAGCTACTCCAGTCTACATGTGGGAATTACTGGCCTTTTCCCCTATGGTATGAGGGACCCTAATGCATTACTGGGTATCTTCCAAATCTGTCGTCAAGACTGCTTGGGAATACCAGCACAGAAATAAAATTCAGAAGCACACTTTGGAGACTTGTCCAATGAGAAACAGACCCAATGAGAAATGGACACTGACTGGAAAAATGCCCTGTTTAGCATTGAACAGTAAAAGTTTGGCAAGGGCCCCAGGGAAAGAAGAGTAAAGGTTCATAGAGTAATGGGCATAGAGTATCAGTTTGAGAAGAAGCAAAGTTCTGGATAGATGATGCTGATGCTTTTATGACAAAGAGAGTACTCAATATCACAGACCTACATGCTGCAAAATGGCTAGAGGTTACAGATAGCCAAGCACAATGAAGATGGCTTCATCACATCTAGGCATTGGTTTAAAGAGGCAAAATCTCAAAATGGCGGTACTTCCCCGGAATAAGTAGATCAGAGCAGATTTGTCCATTTTATATCCAGCCTTTGGTTCTTGTCTGCTTTCTGCTTCACCTCTGTCTTGAGGTAAACAGAGTCCTCACATGTCCCCACTGAGTGTCTACCCATGTGTAGGGGACCAAGCTACCACACACAAACCATCTGAAACCACAACAAATCTTTCTCAAGTTGTTCACACCAGGCGTTTTGGTCACATTGTACAAAAATAACTGACATATCATGTGTAGAAAGAATATCATCCAGCCTTAAACAGATGGAAGTTCTGCTACATTTCCCAACGTGAGGGAGTGAACTTTGATGATGCAGCACTAAGTGAAGTAAACCAACCTTGGAAGGGAAAATATCGAAAGATTCCTCTTAAGTGACATTCCTAGAGGAGGCAAATTCATGGAGATAGAAAAGAGAATGGTGGTTGGGGAAGAGAGAATGGAGAGTTATTCTCTAATATGTAGAGAATTTGCTTAATGCCACTGAATCCTATGCTTAAAAAATGGTCAAGTTGGTAGATTCCATGTCATGCATGCTTTATCACAATAGAGAAAATAACAACAACAACAACAACAAAAACCCTGGCATCCTGCAAGGAACCAACAAAGCTGCATCCTGTCCCAGCCCAATGCTCTTCTGGTTAGTGCTAAATGTGGCATAAGATAAGAGAACCAGAAAAGACTCTGTCTTGACAGATGCCCACCATTATGGCATGCCAGGGAGCAAAAGGCATCCTGATAGAGACTTGACCTCTGGGCACAGCAGACACAAACACAAATGCCAGCCTGGAAAAGGGATTAATGATTTAAATGGTCTGAGGGAAAGAAAATGCTATTAGTGTTAGCTTGGCTTACTGAGAAGGCTCCATTAATTCACATATAGGAGTTCCAGGGGGAGAGTTGCTGTCCTAATTATGTCTTGGGTAATTTGGTCATTTAAATGGCTAGCCAATTTGCAACCAGGCTCTTCCTAGAGGTATTACAGCTTTATGCAGTACCATTCCCTCCTGCCAGGAGCCAGGCTGCTCTTCGGATGTGCACATCATTGTGGGGAAACTTTAGCTTGCCTTTGCCAATTGCTATCCATCCCTCCTGCACTTCAATCATGTGACCTTGTAGCTTCTCTGTCGCATTGGAAATGTGTCCAGCTGGAGTAATTACCTGTGTTAGCAGGATTGTGTAGCCTCTAGAAGGTACAAGGCCAAGTGCCATGTTTGAAGTGTCTTCCATGAACAGTAGTGATAAGTGAAGAACAAACAGTTATTCTTCAATATAAGAGACAACTTTCCAGATCCCATCCTTGTGAGGTATTCCTGTGGGAACTTGGTTCACACAGTGTCCTGCTATCTAGGTAGGACCTGTCTTCCTACCTCAGAGAGTGCTTTCCATATTCCAGTAGCTCTGGGCTTATTATACTTTACTGTGCAGGGAGGGGAGCCCACCAACTCATAGATAAAATCTAAGCTGCCCTTGCTATTACTTCCTTCAGGTCATCTGAGATGCACCATTAGCCTTTTGTAGACAGAGATCTTTAGACTCAATGGCTCCTGCTCTTTACCTATTTCCAATTCTCATTGCCTAATGGGAGCAAAGCCACCAGGAAGTCTTAGTATTTAAGAAAATATAACATATTTCCTAAAGCAAGGAGAGGGAAAAAGTAAAAAAGAAAAATTATTGAAGGATCTCCTTCAATGTTAATAATAGACTAAAGCTACATTTTTTTTTTATATTGCAGACACTGTTCTAAGCCCACAGAACACATTATTTCATTTAATCCTTCCAGTAACCCCATGAGTGTGGGAGTATGGGTCTTATTTCCACTTTACAAATGAGAGAAATGAAAGGTTTGTTGCTGTCTTTCAGATTACACAACCGGTAAATCATGGATGCAAGATTCTAGTATTGTCTTTGCATGTGAATTTCCATACATTCACCACTGCACAGTGCCTTGGGGACTGCAGCTTATTATAAATGCTAAATACATAGAGCTGAAGGCATTTAGTCCAAAGTAGCAGAAAGGCAGATTATATTGTTCTTAAAATCAGCTGCAAACTTCTTTTCTTTGTCTGCCCACCCAGGTGATCTTATACACTGTTATGTAGTGGAGATTAAAGATGGAAACGGAGGGGAGTGGAAGGTATGAATGATTGGCAGGGAGAAGTGGACAGAGTCACCCCAGGCAGGATGACAGCACTCTGATTTTAAGGAACCTGGCCTAGGCCCTTTAGAAACAAGAAGAGTAGATTTGCTCCACTGACTCCATGTACTGCCCAAACCTCTGCCCTCCTCCTTCCTACAGGGCACTGGACACAATCCTCGGTTTGCACACTTGGAATTGTACCTCATAAAGCTATGGCTTTTATGTACATGAAGCCAACCTTCAGAACCGCTCAGTGGGTGGGCACTGTTCTTTTATAAATTCATTTCCTGTTGATGCTGGCCATGGCCTGTGCTTCCTTCTTATGAGCCTGTTCTCCTGTGCTTGCTCCCACCCAGGCTGTTCCTACACTGTCCTTTTCCATGTCTAGATCTTAGAATTTTCATAGGCTCTGCCCATTGTCTCTTATGATGCCCCTGTTAGGTGGACTCTCTTCATTTTTGCATCTCCCTCATTGTACTCTTTATGTTCTGCCAGATGTTGTAAGCATGTGCGCCCTTGGGCTATTTGAACTAGTTTCTTAAGAGTCTCAGAGGCATTGTACTAATTACCTTTTGTCATTGTGATAAAATGTCATGACCAAAAGCAACCTATAGAAGAGTTTATTTTGGTTTACAGCTCCAGAGGGTTACCGTCCATAATGGTAGGGGTAGCACAGTGATAGATGGAGTTGGAACCACAGAGAGCCTATCTCAACCAAATATTGGAAACAGAGCCAAGTGGTAGTAGGGCAAGACTATGAAAACTCAAGTTCCACTCCTGGTGTCATTCATCCTCCAGCAAGGCTGTTCCTTCTCAAGGTTCCTCAACTTCCCCAAACAGCATCATCAACTGTGGACCACGCATTCAAAATACCTGGAACCATGCTAATCACTATGTCCTTTGGATCTGTAAGTCTAGCTGTATCTCACAAATATTGTACTTTACAAATATTGGGTGCTAACTCTGTTTGGCCAATGAAACTGAAGTTAATAGGATCGAATTCATATTCCAGGATTGTTAGCTCTGCTTGATGTCTTCATATTGCCTGGTCCCCTCTAGCTGAACGTCTAGATCAACCAAACCAAATCAGGAAGAATGGAGATGCCAAGCTGGGATGGAAACACAACTCTTTTCAACATGCTCATCAGTATTTGGTGACTATCTGTGCTCTTTAATAGATGCACATGGGAGGGGCCTTGGTGGAGGATGCCCTTTGTCTGAATGGAAGGGGTGGATGGATGTGTTTTTGTAATAACACACATGGGACTTGAAGGGGCCAAATCTATGCTATGAGCAGCAGGAAGGAAATTCTGTATCTCAGAAAAGAGTCCTCAGTGCAAGTATGTCTTGCTTGTGTCATGTTTACCTAGTTTTGAAAAATTATGTATTATTAGCAGAATTCATTGTTGCAAGTGAACAATGGCCCAGTATCCCTTCCAAACAAGAAAGAAAATTAGAGGCAGCAGTATATGGGTACCTGTGACTCGCAGAGCCCACCTTTGCTTTTGTTTCTGATCTCCCTGATGATCTTAATTCAGCCTGTTCTAGTTCCCACCCTTCTTCACAAACCTCTTTTTTTGTTGTTGTTATGCTCTACTGCCTTTGTGTAATCTCTTTTTTTACAACAACCATAGTGACTCCAAATTCCAGCTTCCTCCTATTTACGCCATATTGATTGGCTTCAAACCATGAGTCAGACTCTGAGGACTGTGGTGACAGCGGGGCCTTCTAGACTTCAGTCCACCCCAGTGTCACTCTATCTTTCCCAGACTTCTGCCCAACAAGTGGTCTATACTATGCAATTGGTCATGATACTCTCCTGTATTATTTATCACGTGTTGGGAATTGATCTTGTTTCCCAGATGGGCTGGGATTTCCTCGGGGGCAATGGCCCCTTTGCATCTTTTTCTCTGGTGCAGAGTCCTTAGGACCATGTTGAACAAATACAAGAGACTTTTTCTTCCTTTTAGATATTGATCGATTGGCTAAATGGTGGAGAAAAGGAGATGTTGCTATTTTTATAACTTTGTTCTGAACAATAATGTTTGTTTGGACTGTAGGCAGCTTTGTCTTGATTACCAAAATCACAATTTTCTGTATTTTTAAGAGAGTAATATTTTTAGGATTCTTTTTTGGAAAGGAATGTTAAAAAGGAAACCTACAGTGAATTAATTCAGTAAGCACATTACTTGTATTACATGCAGTCAGTGCCTATGAGGCCATCTTGTTGAAGGTGTTAGTGGTCCCGGTATCTCAGGTTTTCACTGGATCATTACAGGTCATTTCTTCAGTAGGGTTTCTCTTTTACAACTCCAGCCCCCAGCCCAACAGGAGGCTCTCAATATGCTTATCCTATCATAGCTCTTTTGTTTGGAGGGGACAAATTTGAAGCAAGCTTTATTAAATATTAAATACTACCCAAGAGACAGACTTTTGTCAGGACCACTCCCCGGAATTCCCCAGCTGAATGGCCCCTATCATACCTCTTAAGGGATAGAATCAGGATTTTCCAGTGCAGTGGTGGGTCATACATAACATCTTAAACTAATTTGTGTGCTTGGCCAGGGTGTAGTGTATCTCAATATTCTTCTCCTGCTCCTCAGGAGACCCCTGATTTACCTCTGGAAAACGGGATGAATTGGAAATGAGGGAGCAGCGTACATACTTGCTCCATCATCTACAAAGCCACCCATGACGGTGGAACCTGCCAACTGCATGGAATCTGGAGCCACCATGGAAACAAATCTCTGAGCCTGACTGTGAGGGAGTTTCTAGATTAGATCTGACCTCAGTGGGAAGACTCCCCCTGGCCCTATAATATGAGATTCCAGAATGAATATGAGGATGAAGGTGTCTATACAGCAATTTCTTAGATTCTACTTCCTGACTGGAGATACTGTGTGACTAGCTGACTCACATGCCTATAACTGTGCCTCCGCTGCCATGGTGGGCCACACCCTAAAGCTGTGCATAAAAAAAAAAAAAAAAAAAAAACCACAGCCTTCCTTCCTCACATTGCTTTTGTCAAGGCATTTTACCCAGCAAGGAGAGAAGTAGCGGATCACCCATTTTCAGGAATGGTGATGCTGGCGAAGATAACTCCTTGTATTTTAGGCAGTGGCCTAAGGCCTGTATCAGGATTACTCATTTATCCACACCGAATGGAAGCAAATAGGTCTTGAAGTTTGGTCATATTGGTGGAGAGATACTTCCAACAGATGATCAGTGAACATTTGTTGAAATCAATAAATACTTGCAGCTTTGGAGGCATTGTTTACTGTGGATAATGTAAGTTTGTCAGCAGATTTTTATATAAAAGCTCCTTGTTTCTATGGTCTCTTTTTCTTGGTCATAGTCTATGATGGAGGTCCAATTTGCATCTTCATTTGAAGACGAAGAATCTTGGGTATAGAGCTTTATAATTTCCCCCAAATTAAGTATAAAACATAAGTTCAGGGCCAAACTAAGACTTGAAAGCATATTTTTCAATCCTGAAATCATTCTTCATCCACCTTTCTCGTATTGACTAGCACTCCAGTTGAAAGCAGGAGTTCTGAGGCCTCACGCTTGTAGACCCTGCTGTTACGTGAGATGAATGCAGTTTCCCCAGTGTGACTAAAGGAAGTTGGAGAATGCTGGAAATGTGTTGAGAAAAATTTCCTTCCAGACTTTCCAAACTTGCTTTTTAGGTGAGCAGAGCCATCCTTACCAACCTTCATATGTTACATGGAGCCCCAGTAAAGGGTAAGGAATAGGAAGCTGCTCTAACTGAGGGAGGCTTTGAACCCCACCCGATTCATTCTTCCCATCACCTATAGCTGCTTCTTTCAGATAACCCCCGACCCACACCTCCAACTCATCCTCCCTGTTTTAAAGATGACAAACCTTAGTTCTGAGGAGGCCATCTGACCTACCACGCTTAGGGATGGCTGATGGGAGAGAGGCTAGGACTCAGTCTCCCAAATCTCTGGCCTTCTTTAAAACTGATCACCTCTGTCCTGTCTGTGCCCCTCAGCAGAACATTCCAGACCAAATGAAAAGTAAGAAGAAAAGGAACATGGTGTTGAAGATAGGTGTGAATGTCCTGGAGGCAGAGTAGCCAAAGCTTCAGCCTGAGGGAGGAGAGGCTTCCTGGTGACACTCATATATGTCATTTTGTAATATTGTCACAATACTATATGTACATTATTAACCAGAACAAATAAAGAAGATAAAAAACAATGGCTCAGCTCCATACAAGCAATGCATGCACCCTCAAAGCCTGGTGTGTGTATGTCTTCCCATTATTTTTCCTGTGTACAATGCAGACATATCTAAGTGATCTTAGGTTGTTTTATATATTTTCTCACTTTATATCTTTTGCTACATACTATGTATATTCTCTGTATGCACCGATCTCCCTTACTACAAGAGTAGCATTACTCTTTGGAAAATAATAGTTTTGAAACATGGACTAGTACTAAGAAGAAAATAAGAATTACCGACAAGCTCAGTACTCAGAAATAACTATTGCATTTTAGTAAACTTCTCTTGAATCTTTTTTTTTAAAATTATATGTACTCACAAGTCTATAATTCTTAATGTAAATAAATATGCTTCAATATTTTCCAGTGTGATAGGTTAGTGATGCATGCTAATTTTATCTTCTTTATTTCTTGATGATTTATTAAAATATATTATCATCTATTTATTGTCTTATGGATTTCCTGTCACTATCATATCACTTCTCACATGTTTCTTATTGACTTATAAGTGTTCTTTATATACTAAAATGGTGTATATTCCTTCTTTTTGCATCTACTTGAAAATATCAGATACCAGGTTTAAGATCCTGTAGTTTAACCATTCTACTGTAGTGTATTTAAGTTATCTACAAGTTTATATTATAAGAGGAATACTCATAGTGTATTTACACATAGATTTTTATCTGCATCACTTCTTTGGAATCAATTCATAGAAATGAGATTTATTGATTCGCTTGTGCCAGGAGCTGATCTGAGTAGATAAGGCTTTAAATTACAAGCGTAAGAATATTGTCTTTAAGAGATGTTCAATTTAATAGGTAAAATAATCTATTCTTACTTTTAGCTCCAAAACATACTTTATTTTTTTATTGGATATTTTATTTTTTTACATTTCAGATGTCATCCCCTTTAAAATAATCTATCCTTATATTGTATATTTATTCACATGAGTGCACTTGTGTTCACATGGAGGCCAGATGTTGGTATTGGGTATCTTCTTCAATTCTCCTCCACCTTAGTTTTTGGTTTTGGTTTGTTTGTTGTTTTTGTTTGTTTATCTTTGTTTGCTTTTTGAAAGGGTCCCTAACTAAACCTGGAGCTCATCAATTCTGCTATGTTGGCTGGCAATGAGCGCCAGGGGTCTACCCGTCTCTACCTGTTCTGGTCTGCTGTTGCAGACACATGCTGGCAGAGGTGTATGTACTTTCATGCTTGGCTTTTACATGGGTACTGGGGATCTGAACTCCTAGATCAACTGAACTATACTCCAGCCTCTGGATTCTTATTTTAATATTCAGTTATTTTGATAACTGGAGGTTGACTTTTTTCACATTTTAAATTATAATTTTGAATGAGTGCTTTGTCTATTGGTTGTTATAGGTTCTTTGTTCATTTCTCAATTTTTTGGTTTTTGGCATTCTTATTGATTTATTAAAATCTTAAAATACAAATTCAGGATATTAACAATATAATATTTGCTATAAATTATTTCTGACCTTATACCATGAATATTAAATTTACATTTAACTTAGTTTACTTACTATTTTAGACTGTGTGGTTATATATAACCCACCAGACCCAGTATTTTCTCTTAATCACTTTTTTTCTGGTTTGATCTTGTTCAGTTGGCTTAAGGCCCGTTGGTATTCTCTTGTGTCATCTGATTGAGGCAAGGCCGTCTGAAATCAGGTTAGAACTGTTATCAGATGGAATCTTGAACTGGAAGAGATGCTGAGCAGACAAGGGACTTAGAGTGAGTGTATAGTTCTCACATGGATGGAATGGATGCTCTGGACATTCAGGATCATGGTGGGAGAGGGGAAAGGGGAAGGAGAGGAGCAACAGAGACCCACAGAAAGAGGGCTTCTCCCTTCTGCTACGTCCATCTGTAGGTTGGGCCCTGCATCCTCATTAGGTTAAAGTCTAAATTCTCTTCTCCCTGTGGATGGTTTATTTTTCCATACCTCAGTAGGGAGGACTGTTCCCCTGACACACAGTTTAAATCTGAATCTTTCTTCTGGACTTGAAGGGAATAGATCTTCTTCTTGACTTTCGGGTATCTCACCTGATAGTCACATGATCTGAACAGGACACAGCATCTTCCTTGTGCTCCCTAAGTCCAGTTCTCTTCTCTTCCAGGCTCCTGATCTTAGTGAGTCTGCTGGCAAACCTCATGTAAACTCATGAACCGAAAGGCAAGGGATCCGTACCTCAGAGGATAGATCCCTCCTCAGAGGAAAACTTGATGGGAAGATGCTCCATGACAGAGAAAGAGGAAGTGCTAGCGTAACTTCCAAGGAATGTTAAAGACAAGGGAACCATATCCTTTGAGCTTGAAAATAAAGTCTCAGATATTTTAAGGGCCCAGAGATGTCATTTGGGAGAACATTTCCTGAGAATCTCTCCAGGAGTCTATAAATAGCCCCTTCCCAAATCCTTAGCTTGCAACCCAGTCTCCAAAGGTCACAGCCTCCAAAACAGTGTCTAAATTTGCTTTTACAATTTGCATTCTTAAGGAGATGCACCTGCAGATCATGCAGGGCAACAACTGAGCGGTGGTCTACAGAGGCTGCCAATCCACTTTCTAAAGCAGGTGATGTCTCTTACAGGCAGTTTCTAATGCAGGTGGATGCCTCTTAACGAGAAACTTCTCAGACATACCAATTGAATGGAATTGGCTTTTAATTGTATTTTTTTTTATTAACAAAAGATGCAACTGGTTGATCAGAATGGGGGCATTTCTTTTTAGATAAGCACCATAAAGCTTCAAGTTAGTTTTAACTAGGTGGGGCCAGTTAAGTCTTTGAGGAAGGCAAATGAAGGAAGCAAGCCTCTCTTCCATCTGGTGATACTAGATTCATTAAAAAACAAAAACTAAAAACAACTCAGGAGTGACATAGCATCCTGCCTCTATATGGTAGTGGTTGCTGAAGGGGAAAGATAAGAGTTTGCCGTTTCTCCCTTCCGGTGCTTTCTGTGCTCTTTTTAGCAACCCCCAAGCTCATCAGAGGCTGCCTTTCTACAGAAGCCACCACACTGTAGAGTGACTTTCTTGGACCCACCAGCAGTGTAAGACACGGAGGCTTCTGTTGTAGTTTAAACCTTAGGGTTTGCTGGGGAAGTCTCCCAGCTAGCTCATCTAATTTAACCCAAATATCTAGACTATGACCCACCACAAGGTTAACTCTATACTTTTCTCATCTCTGGTGTGGTCCAGGTGTCTACCGTCAGAATCTCCCTCTTCTGCTTCCTTTTCCTGGCCTCACTCCTGGACCCAGAAGTTCCATTCTCCTCCTTCCTGCTCAAGCTGTTGGCTGTCAGATCTGTCTTATAACCAGTTAGCAGCAAGAGAAACTTTGATACATTTGAGATTGCCTTTAGGCAGGTGAGGAAGGATGAATATTTACAAAGAAGAAAACCTGGTGATGGGACATAGAAATGACAACACTGTAATCCTGCCAGCATTTAACTTTCTGCTGGTACAGAATTAACAATTGAAAATGCAGAGGCACACCTTCACACAATGTCAAGAAAGGTCACCCAAACAGCCTCTTGACTCACAGGCCCAGTCAGTCTTGCTCTTGCTCCTGTGCTCAGAATTATCCCCTTGAATCCTGCCCAGAATACCTTTTCTCTCAGATTCTAATCTGAGTGTTTGCCTGATACTTCCTGCCAACTTGTCGAAATGACAGGGAAACATTTTATTTCAAGTGAACCTTATGGATCTTTGAACTCAAGAACACCAATTCTTTTTTATTATTATTATTATTTCTGTGAAAAGGTTTACTCATTTTAATCTTATGTTTTGGGTGTTTTGCCTGTGTATACCTGGGTACCATGTGTCTGCAGTGCTGGCACAGACCAGAAGAGGGTGTGAGATCCCTTGAAACTGGAGTTGCAGATGTACATGAGGCCACCTGAGGATGCTGGGAATTGAACCTAGGTCCTCTGGAAGAGGAGCTGGTGCTTTTAACCACTGAGCCATTTCTCCAGCCCCAAGAACATTAATTCTTACATAAAACACTAGAGAAAGTTTTGCCTGGGAGGAGTTTGGCTGCAGTGCTTCCTTACCTTTTACTGTCCTCTACAGGTAAAGTTGTTGCTATCAAGTTCATTCTACAAGTTGACAGTTACACATGCTTGCACAATTGCCACTGTATGTTGTATGTGACAGAGGGAGCCATCCTGGCATATTTTTATGCTTTGGGAAAAAAAAAGACCAGCATTCGTACTTCTGTGTTATTGATGTGTGCCTTTGGGGGATGAGAAGTCTTATTTCCAAAAGATAGAAATATGTACTTGGCTTAGTGCCCCCATGATGAGAGAAAAGGCATGGTTAAGTGCAAAAACCACCGATTCAAATCCAGTTCCTGATGGGGAGCAGACACAGCCAGATAGAGCATCCCTGAAACTGCGCCATGGAGATCTGCAGGCAATGAGCTGAAAACAAACAAAGCAAGAAACTTGTGGCCGCCTGTGGAGCAGCCACTTCAGTCTCAGCTTCCACTGAGCATCGCCACCACCTGACCTCCTTTTCATAGCTGCAACAGCCCTGGCTGCTTTGCCTGAAAACCCTGGAGATTCCTTTTCTCATCTCTCTCCTTCGTGGAACCCTTTGATCTCTGCCAGTTGGAATCAGAGGTGGGTAGGGGCTGGGGGAGCAAGCCGTATGGTTCAGCTCTCAGAATGGCAAATTTTAGACTCTAAACATAGGTGGTTCAAAGGGATATTTGTTTGTTGGCTCGATTGATTGGTTGCTCATTTGTTTGTAAAATCTAAGTTTGGCTTTGCAGGAAAGAGTGGAGTCAGGCTGTGATTGCAGGGTGGTTTATACACCACTGGGGATAGGAAAGTGTTCATTCCGAAGGGGTAGGAATAAGTTCCTCTTGTATTCGTTGCACTGTCATTGGCCATATAAGTACAACTGTGATTGCTCACGTTCATGGTCTCCAAGCTCATTCTCATGCCCCATCTCTCTTGTCTTCAGCGGCATCCTGAGAAGAAACACTCTGAGGAGCCCGTTGGCTCAGGACTCTTTTTCTTGAGGATCTTCTTCATATCATCTGTTCGGCAATGCTTGATGCTTCTTTTGATCGTGTTTTTCCTCCCCCCACCCCCAATGACTACTCTGTCTCCACTCATGGTTTTCAAATCTCTTCCATCCCCAGCCCACTTTTTTTATATCCTTATGCTGTACTTCAGTTGTGCGCTCCCTCTGAGATGTCCATCACCCAAATGGCCATGCTGTCCATTCCATTCAGGTATTCTCAGCCTGTGTTCTACTATCATGAAGATCCAATAGACTACAGAATTACTGCTTTCTGGCTGCATCCATCCAGGTATACAGCACCACAAATCCAGTTTACCTACCATCAACCAATCACTTTCTATCCACAGTCTAGCTTCCTTCTAGATTGTCAATGTTGAACGCTAAGGTTCCTTTCCCACTTGGTTGTATTTTGGGCATGTATCTTATTAGTGGCCTGGGCTTGAATTCTTGTTTTTTTTCTAAATGCCTCTCCCACTTGTCCCCATGTCCTTCACCTGTCTCCATCTGTTTACACCTGAGGTTTTGCTATAGCCTGTGAGCCGATCTTGTCACCAGGTTTGAATCAACTCCTCAGATCTGTGCAGCTCTATCAGATCGACCTTCTGGAAACACCTCTCTTCTTCATCAGACTTTCTGGGCAAGTTCTTTCCATTGTCTGAAGCCTACAAGATCCAGCCCATCTTTAAAGAATTATAAATCCAGGCTAATGTGAATCTATACCTCCAGTCAAGATGGCACGTGTATTATTATTATAACGTAAACACGAACTTTTGCTGGCTTCCCTATCTTAAGACTTTCTCATTCTCCTCTGCCCATATCCAAAATTTAGCCTCATCTTCAAAATCTTCATCAGGACCTACATTCCTCTTGAACATTGCTATAAATATTTAAGCCATAGGAACCCAGCGTTTTCATCTGAGTACAGATACTCTACCTTTGTATTAAATTACATACTTCATTGAAGTTGATGTCTCTCTCACAGTGTTTTGTTTGATTGCTATTTCAGGTTTACATTGGATTTAGAAAGTTTTTCATTTGCATGGGTCATAGCCATGTGCTTCTTGAAGGGCAAAGCTGCTCGTTTTTCTTCTTGGGTCCCCCATTGTCTAGCACAAGACTCAGTATATACGAGTCACCCGGCAACAGTATGCAGAATATTTAAGGTTACCTGGGACTTCTAGCTTAATCAAGGAAACCTATTTTTAAAATACCCATTTTTTTCCTCTACAAATTATTTATTAACCTATTCAACCCTCCCGACTTACCATATGCATGAAAGAATAAAATTTTACTCATTAAAAGCTGTTGTGTTTATTATCTGTGAACTTGATTGTAGATGATTGACAGCTGAGACACACTAATATGATCCTTGTTTTTAAGGATGCGTTTTCTGCTCTTGTTCTCTGATGAGCCTGGAGAGTAATGCCCACAGCTGAATATTCTTGAGGTCTCATGTTTGAAACTCAAAAGGATGGCGATGGCAACGCAGTAGGTGGCAGACACTAAACCTAATTTAAGCACACATTGGACCTGCTGACTCTTATGTGAGAGGATAACAGAGAGACTGGCTGGCTGCTGAGGCTGGACCTGGTTCTCAGCTTGGCAAATCCAGAAACTTGATTTCATGGTTCACTACCTTTTTGTTCTGAGGAAGAAATTGGTATTAACCTTATGCATCAAAGAAGCCTTCTGTTGTAATAATTTATCAATAACGTGCACATCTTGAGGATAGATAGATTCATATCTACTCCTCATGGTAATGCTTGAAAGATATTTAGATCTTGACAGCCTGATTATCATTCAGAATTTATTGATGATCCAGAGAAAATCAGAGCAGAAGATCTGGGAAAGCGTGGTGGTTTTAATGTGAAATGTCCCCCTTCCCACCCTGAAGGCTCATTTGTATGGATGCTTGCTCCCCAGATGATAGTGCTCTTTTGGAAGGAAAAGAAAGCTTTAGGAGATGGAATCTACCTAGAAGAAATAGATCACTGGGGGTGGACCTTGAGGTTAAAGAGCTAGACACCACTTCCTATCTGCCCTCTGCTCTCTGACTACGGATATGGTATGCCCAGTTACCTCCTATTGCCATCCCTTCCATCGTGTGGTAAATCATATCACTTCTTACTGTAATGCAAAAACAAACTCCTTCTCATTTACATTGCTTCCTCCAGGCATTTGGTCATAGCCAGGAGAAACACAATTAATACAGGGAATATTTCCAGTTAATGGAGCACCTGGAGGATGGACTCCATTATGGTTGCTATATGTATACGCTGCAATATACAGTATACAATATACCTTTCCCTACACCTGCCTATACATTCATACATATGTTTGTACATACATACATCATACATACATACATACATACATACATACATACATACAAACATACTGTAATTTATAAACACTCATTGAGTGCCTGTTAAGAGCTAAGGGCACATGCATTGTTCTGACTCATGAAATTCACAGCCAGGTGTTTGTCTTTTTGATAGTATTGAATAAATCCAAATAAACTAATAATCATCTCCTTTGTCCTTCAGCTCCTTACAGATGGCCATTTCCTTTGTGTCTCACAAATCATTAAAGTTAATCTGTTTATAAAGCCAGCTGATGACATTCATTCTGTGCCGTCTTATTTTTGAAAGTGTTATTTCTTATTGTCAGTGACATCAATTCTGTGCCATCTTATTTTGGAGGTAACAATCCAATTCTGGACAGCACTCTCATTGTAGTCAAGCAATAGTAATGTATGGGGAAACCGTGGCCAGGTGTGTTGGCCACTATTCCTCCATTTTGTCTTTGATGTTGGTTATTAGTCTTTATTGTAGGTATGTGAGGGAAGATCTATAAGACTGTTAAATCCAAGTAGTTCCATTTCCCCCTCTAACTTGAGAGCTGTAGACAATAAGATCGAAGGTTCCCTGTTCTGTGTGTGCTTCATGGAAGAGTAAGAAGTGCTGACAGACGCTGGTTCTTAGCAGCTCTTACTTAAGCTATCTGTGGCCAAAGCAGAAGGTCTCATCTCCTTGATTCTTGGCGGCACTGAGATGTGCCACCGTGTTTGGAAGTTTCACAGTTATCACTGAAGATGTCGTAGAGAGGGATTCCCACGTTTATCTTATGGGGAGAGTAGGAGTGTGGCTTCTTATGAGGAGGGGGTAAAAAAAGATGGCTGGGTTTCAGGCTGGAGCAGAGAAAGGCCCTAGGTGAGGATAATCCTACTGTTTCTGCTCTGTTTACCAGGAGAAGGTATGTCAGTGAGGAGGGCAGAGTGACAAGGCCTTTTCTGACTAGCAAGGGATCAAGGACACAGACTTAAGCTGGTTCTTTAATTAGTATGAGCAATTTAACCTAGGAGGTGAGGTCGCTAGAACTGGAAGAAGACTCCTGGTGCCTGGCAAATCCCAGGAGGACTTTGGATGCCAAGATTACCTTAATTCCTAGAGCTGAGCTCCTGGGATGTCTGTCCAGGAATGATCAGTGCCAGGATGAAGAGTTTGCAGGGAGTAAGGAAGATGGGCTGCAGTAAGGCAGATACAAAACTGAAAACTCCAGAGGCACAATCCAGTCCTCATAGTTATTCCATTCCAAGATACGCTCCAAGTGAGTTAAAACAGAACATTTTACCAGAGTCTGGTTAAGACTAAAGTTTGTCTGGATCTGCCAACAATATAGGATTAGTGATAAAATATTAGTGATAAAAATTAGTGACTGCATTTGTTGAAGATAGAGCAACTGAAAAACAGTAACTCTGACGGCTGGGTAGGGTTGCCAAAGCTGGATTCTTGTGCACATCTCGAAGACAAATGTCAGCAGTATTTATCTACACCTAATGGTTATTTATTTTTTATTTTATTAGATTTTTGACTTTAAGGAAGAAAATGGGTTTGGAGGAGGGCGATTCGGACTTATTTTAATTATCTCTTATTGAACAAGCTTTATTTTGAGATACTGTGTTATGATTGTAAGGTGTTCACACTGGGGTGATACGTGATGACCCATCTACATATCCACCATCCTTCCATGCACCCACCTCGTTCATCAGGTCATCCATCTAATAATAATTCCTTGGACCTACAACATAGCAGTCCCCACGACACAAGTTTCCTGAACATGTTTATGAACATACTGTGATGCTGGCTGGTATCCATCTTATGGCTCATTCTGTGGGCGTGATTGGGAATAGAAAATTAATAATTTGGTGTTGCAATACTAAGAGGATTGTGTATGCATATATTTAAGCTACCTTGAGTTCATTGAGAATGGGAAAAAGCTAAGTATGTAGACTCTAAATTCTAAGTTTTTCTTTAGTTGTCATCCGTTTGAGTGGGCGATTCATTTAATGTTCAAAATTTTCACTCACACTTAGGACAGATATGACTTTCTACTTAATGAGAAATACAGGTGTGTGAGGCGTGTCATCTTTTCTTCATACTCGTGCTAAGTGGCCTGGTAGTCTGATGGCTAGCTCTGAACACTACTTCAGGAGCCTAGACAGGGGCTTAGAGATTTTCCAGCCTGTCTAGTTCATAGTCCTTCTTGATCTTACACTGTGTTACCTTTTAGAGAGCAACACAACGGTTCTACTACATCTGTCCACAATAACACTACTAAATATTGCTAAACAGCTACAATTCAACTTTCAGAGAAGTGATAAATAACTGTGTGTTTTCCATGCTTTCTTAATCCTGCTAAAGATATCTTTTTTTTTTAAACCATATGTCTCAGATATGCTTACCATAGATCCAAACTTGAAGCCGAGGTACTTCTGCTTTAAATGAACAATTTAACCAACTTTTAAGCAATTGAGGAAAAAAGTAACTGGGATGGTTAGAAAGAATTGTCAAATTCTGCAAAATATGATTGATGCAGTTGATCATCAGAAAAACAGGAGGCTTAGGAATGGCACCAAATTAAGAGATTTGGTGATTCTAGTGGACCATTGTATTTAAAACAAGAAGGAAACTGAAGTGTGGAGAGGTTAAATAATGTGCTCTTGGTACACAGTTAGTAAGTAGTCTGGAAGTCTTGCCAATGAGTCATTGGCTTCTCTCAATCTCTAAGCCTTAGCACCCTAGAAGTCAGTTGGACCCTGACTTGCTATCCCCATGGGAAACCCTTTCAAAAATGAGGATGCTGTCTTAACCTGCTTCCTTTCCTAAGCCATCTGCATCTGTTCTGATTGAGAAAGCACCCTATTCAAGGCTGTTGGTGGGGCTTTGTCCCATACATTTGCTTCTCTTGTTTCTCTTCCAAGTATCAGCATCTGGTAGCTAAGGCTGAATGCACAGCCCTGGTGGACTCCCCAGCTAATAAAGATGCTCCAGTGGCCATCAGCATCACCATCACTAGGCATCACCATCACTAGTGGTGAACCTTTAGTGGTTTAACACCCTGTGAAAGTAGGCATGTGTTCCCAAGATGCTGATAGACTTGGAAAGCAGCCTGCCCTCCTGCCCTTCATGGTGTGGACATCTCTTCTTCTGTCTCAGCGCTGTGCACACAAGTGCTGACAAGTGACTTGTGGTGAGTGAACTGTGTGCCTATCCACAGTGCTAGTCATTGAGTCCAGGTGAAAGAGACCAGACTCCTAAAGACACTGTCAACAAGGAGAGTAGAGGCTCAGTCTCTCCATGATTGCTCCTGTACCTGCTACAACTTGAATATGGCTTCAAGGGTTCTACACTGTCCTTACTGCCTGTTGTTTGTCTTGTAGACAGTACAAGGACCTCACAGAGCTCCCACAGGAAGAAGACAGCTGCTCAGACCAGATTCTTGGTCAAATGGCCTTACATAAGAGCAGTGGTTTTCAGCCCAGGCTTTCTGGTGGAACCTCTTTTAAAAATCAACACTTATAAAGATACCAGTTCCACAGCTTTACCCTTGGGTTTCTGGTCTACTTGTTTCATGTTAAAAATGAACGTTCTTCCTAGGTGACGCTTATGTCCAGTCAGGGTTGGAGATACCCTGGGAAACAGTCTCATCCCCAGGCAACTGCAGGAACCAGGGGTCACAGATGTGAACAGAGGCAGAAGTGCCTCCCCTGATCATAGGACCCCTATGCTCATTCTCCTCATGACTATGTATCCAGGAACTCCTCGTTTGTACACAGTGTTCTGTTTTGTGTTGGGAAACAGCTGGTGGAAATCAATTTAGAGGCTCACAGACTGGCTGGGTATCTGAAATGATGCAGGTCGCAAGGCCAGACTGTTCCCTTTGTGTGTTTCTCTATCTGCTTTGTCACTGAAGCTCAATAAATGTCATCTGTTGTTTATGTTGTTATTAATAATGATAAGAATGACAAACAGCAGTGCCAAGGGACATGTTTTTCAGTGTCAGTTGAAGCTGCTATGAAAGCACACTGTGGGAGCCTGGGGTCAAAAAACTTTGTTGAATGCTGGGGAGGTGACCCACTGGGTTAAAAATACTCATTGTCCAAGCCCAAGGACCTGACTTTTAATTCTTAATGTTTATGTAAAACCCAGGAATGACTGTCTGTCAGCACATGTGTTGGGAGTGTGAGGTATGGGGTGGGTATAGGAGAGACAGGGGTATTGAAGCCAGCCCAGCTGAAAAATGATGAGCCCCAGGCTTCCTGACTCAAGAGAATAAGGTGAAAAGTGTTAGAGAAGTATAGTGATGCCTTCCTTTAGCCTCTATATGTGCACATAGTATGAGAGAGAGAGAGAGAGAGAGAGAGAAAGAGAGAGAGAGAGAGAGAGAGAGAGAGAGAGAGAGAGAGAGGTGGAGAGGGAGAGAGGGGGAGAGAGAGAGGAATATTCTGTGGAGGCAGGAGATTCCAGTAAGCCTAGTTAAGTAGGAACATTAAAGGCAGAGACATAATGAGAACAGGACTCAGAGCGACACTGTGTAGGAGGCATTTGGCAAAAAATTGTCTCAATCTTCCTGGCTCAGGGACTCCAACTAAGGTAGAGTAGCCTGGTGAGAGATAGAGGTGAGACAGACTGAGGACTTGAGGTGTTGCTCACTGGTGAAACACTTGCACATGACATGTGACATTCTCTCCTCATCGGGCAAAAGTCAATTAGTGAATCGATCAGTCAATCAATCATCAATCAGTCACTCCATCCTTGAGGTGGAGTGTGTGTCACGTGGTAAGAAGATAAAGGTGTTTTGTATGAAGACATCCCTTGCCCCTATTCTCCATAGAACATTGCCCCGCCCCCACACCCTCACGGCACTAAGTGGTCTGGGCTAAGGATATTTGAATTAGCAGATTAGTCTTCTGGCTTCTTCCTCTTTTCTGGTGCCAAATTTTAAAATTCTCCCTTGTATTTTGCCATCTCCTTCCGAGCCCCACCCTTTGTTAAGGGAGGAGGTAAGTCTTCATTTGGAATTCTGAAGAGCAAACTGCCAAATAGCTTCTGGAAGGCTGAATGCTGCTTTTTATGGGGTGTTAAGTTTAGTCAGGCTCTCTGCAGGTAGCTAACCACTGGTAAATGTTAAAGAGAAATCTCTCCAAGAAACGCTGTTTAAAAGTCACTTGTGGTAGGCAATCCAATGCAGCATGAATAAAAGACGCTAGCATCTTTGAAAAGTCCTGCTACCAAGATTGAACAATCTGTCTTCTCATCTCCGTCTTCACAGCCTCAGACCAGTCACAAGATACGACTATCGACAGGAACATGTTCTGTAGGTAACACAGGAGATACATTCAGAGAAGCATGCAACATTTCACATTGAGATAATGTTACACAGCTTTTTCAACTTTCTTATTTGAATTATGCTCCTTTCTCACAATCAAGTAAATCATACATTATTTTAAGGCTACATAGTTTTTTATTTATGCAGTTTTATTTGTTTAAGCAGTTTACATTTTTTTCCCAACTATTTTTGGTATTTCCTGGTAGTTGATAGCGGGAGTACTGGTCGTTTGTTTGTTTGTTTTACATGTGCGTGTATAGGCCAGAGGCTAGCCTGCATATTATCTTTAGAAATGTCTTTGAGATAGGATCTCTCAATTGACCTGAAATTCACCAATTAAGCTGGTCTGACTGGCCAACAAGATCCAGGGATCCTCCTGCCTCTGTCTCCCCTGTTATGGGATGATGATTGCGTACTGCCCTGTAGGCATTTTTACATGGGTTTGAGGGATCAAAATTAGCCTTCCTACTTGTGAGGCAAGCTCTCTTCTGAGTCTTCTTCCTGCTCCTACTCCCCATAGCGCATTTTTAACGGCTCCATTATTTATTACTCAAGTAATTTTTGGTTCATAGACCTTTAAGAAGTTTTCATTTTTCCCAAATATTTTTGCTATTTCCTGGTAACTAACAGTTGGAGTATTGGTCACTATACTCTCAATGTTCACATATTCAACAAATGTTCCTTGAATGTTGTACACTGGACTGGATGTGACAGTAATTATTCATTCAGGAGTAAGAGATAAAAAAATCACAAACCTAAATTCTATTATGACAGAAAATTCACAAGGTAACTATATAAATAAGGAACAAGCATTGTTGGGTTTTGATAAGTATGCTAAGTAGAAAAAAAAAAGGTAAGGTGAAAAATTAAAATATGAAGTATGGGGATAGGTAGGAATTAACATTTGTAAGAAGAGACTCTAAGGACAGTCCTCAGTGAAAAGGGCAGGAGAAGGCCATCCAGGGTCAGAAGACAAGAATTCAAACCAGAAGAACCAGAACTAGCAAGGGCAAAGGCACATGAGTGCACATGTGTGTGTGTGTATGTGTGTGTGTTTGTGTGTGTGTGTGTGTGTGTGTGTGTGTGTGTGAGAGAGAGAGAGAGAGAGAGAGAGAGAGAGGGAGGGAGGGAGAGATGCTTTGCTTAGAGGTTAGTTGAAGCAGACAGGGTGAAGGACATTACTGGGGGATGACTGGAGGAGTGAGATAATTTGGGTGCTTGGTTCCTAGGAGCAGGAAAGCTATAGAAGATATTATCCAGAAGAATAATATGTTTAAATAGAACTCTGTCCTGAAGCTGAAGGTGGGGCAAACTTGGACAGAGAGACAGTAGATTTTACATTTAATTGAAGGTTTTAAAATACAATATATTTTGATCTTATTCTTCTCCTCTCCCAACTCCTCCAAGATTCCCCTAAACTCCCTACCCACCCAGCTTCACGCTGTCTCTCTAACAAAAGGCCAATCCCTCCAAGAAAATCAAAACAGAAACCCAATAAGACAAAATACCAAAACAGGACAAAAGGTGCACGTTATGAAAACATGGACTCTGTTTTGTATTGGCCAATATTCTAGGGCCTACTCTGGAATGTGGTCGACATACCCAGAGACAATCCATTGGAAAAACGCCTGTTTTTGTCTTTCCCAGTAGGTATCAATTACAAATCACTTCTTGGTTAGAGGTGGAGCTTTGTGTCAGCTTCCTCCTCTTAGTGCTGGGATTCTGTCTGGTATGAACCTGTGTAGCCAGACTTTTGGGTACTTTATCTGTTCCGTTTTCTATCACCCTTCTCTACCCTTCTCCCTTCCAATTCCCCAAAACTAGGTAGGAGAGAAAGAAGTTTAGAGGGGAAAGGGGCATTGATCTCATTAGACAACTTCAGTGACTAAGGGAATCAAGTTCCTTGGGAAAAATTGACCTTAATTGTCAGGAGATTTCCATCCAGCAACAGGAGGAGCAGAGCCACCGCAGCCCCTCATGGGGGTGGGGCCTAGCATTTTATACCTTCTCAAGAGTCCCCAGAATTCCAAACATCACATACTTGCAGAAACTATCCGCAGTTTGCAGAATCACGTGCCCACCAGAGCATAAGGCAAATCATAGTCTGTTGCTATGGACAATCTAAAGCAGCCCCATATCCCACACCTGGGATTAAAAGAAAACCACATTCCCAGAATATTTCTGTGGTTTTAAGAAACAAACATTCTCACTACCAACCTGTGCATATTTTCTGGATGCTGTCACAGTCTCTGTGAGTTCTTACATGTATCAGTGACAGGAGACTATGTAAATATTCCCGATAGCAGAATGTCATGGCTTGAGTCAGGCGATGTCAGACAGAAGGTAAGAAGTGTAGGATTTAGATGGACTTGGGCCACCTAGAGTTTTTGACAGAGTGAACATGAGCTGGTGATTTATGAAGAAAAGAGGTTTACTTTGTTCTTGATCCTGTGTGGAGTTGAATGGCTACTTCTGGTGATGACCGTGGTGTTGGCAGTGGCGTGGCATGGCACTGGACACCACACGGTGAGAGACAGCGAGAGTGCACACTTTTGTGTGAATGTGGTCTCTACTTTGTCTCTCTTCTCAGATAAACAGCAACAGTCAATCATGAGGCATCTGTCCCGATCATGACTTCATCTAGTCATAAGCACATTCCAAAGGTCTCATGGCTGAACACCATGTTCACATGGCTTGTCTGTGCTCTTAATCTCTTACAGTGGGGATGGAACACCAACATGTCATGTGGGTGAAACAATCCATGTTTAAGGTGTAGCTGGAGGGGCTGCAGAAGCCGAGTTTCAGATTTGACGATGTGTGAGACATAGCATGTCTTCAGGATTGCTCTTGACAGCTGTGTCTTGTTTGAGGCACAGGTTGGCTCCCGGTTTCGAGTAATGATTTTAGGGGATTTCCTCATCATGGCTTTAAATCAGAATAGATCATCGCTTTTAGAAATCATTTGCTACTTTTTTTTGGTGTGTGCACACATCTTGTTTTAGCCATAAATCTGTTTACTATAGATTACATTTTTGTCAGCTGTCTCAGCAGTTTCTTCATAGCTATGTATTCTGCATTTAAAAAAATGGGCCTTTTGTTTCTGACTATTACCTTTGAGCCAATCCTCCTGTTGAAGTCATAATGTGTTCTTTGTGACAGCAGAGTGGTTGCTCTGGGAAATGATTAGGATGTCACAATTAGGATTAGCATGCCAGGTGGAGAACAGCAAGTGTGAGGGACAGATGGCCATTCTCTCAGAAGCAAGGAAAAAAGAATCCTTGCCTCCTATCCATGCTCACAGAAACAAGAGAAGAAGGCCAGGCATGTGTAGCATCTATAAATAGAACTGTTTCTGAGGAGACTGCTTTCCTCAAGATTTCATTAGGCTTCAGAAAGCCCTTTGCACTTAGCAATTAAAGACACTGATTTGCCTATGCTGTTATATGAGTTTGAGGAAAGAAAGCCAAACTTGCATTCTTATTGAACAGATGCAGGTAAAATGCCTGAGAAAACTCTAAATGGGCTCTTATAAATCTCAAGCGGTTCCACCACCTCCATATTATAAAAGCATCTTGAAGATGAGATGTCCCCAGTATTTTCGTGTTAACTCCTTCTTGTAATGATAGTTGTCATTTTTTTACTATCATCTGGGCATTGCCCACCCATAGAAAGGGCATCTCTAGGACCATGAAAAGGCTTTGTTCTTCTTTCTATTATCCCAGGTGACCTGAGGGCAGGGTTTGCTGTTTAGCCCTGGGTCAGCTAACAGGGGTATCTCTGCTTGCTGGTCCCTGTGGAAAGTGGGATACTGGTCTGAGTTTGTTAGTGTCATACTCAAGCCTGCTGAACCGACAGGACCCAAAGAAGGTGAGACCAACCTTCATGTCCTGGGAAGCCCACAGGGATCTTTTTCTACATGCCGAGTCCATATTCTCAGACGTTGACAAACCACATCAGAAACGTCTTTCTCCATCTCTCCCCTGGGAACTGTGATCAAGCCAAACAGCTTTTCCACCTGGGATGGTTTAGATGCAGGTACATGCCTTTGATTAGTCATGGAAGACTGCCCAGGAAAATAATGTTAGCCTCTCTGGGAACTCAGTTGTAGATAAACCTAACACCTTATAGGTTGATCCTGAGGATGACTAAGGAGTTCTTTTTATGTCTCAGACACTTTTGCTAACCCAAGGAAACTGTAGGCAGAAGCTCACATAACCCTGACATGGTCAATGCAGTCAGAAAGTTTAGCACCATGCTTGAGGTCCATCTGTGAACACTCCTATTTTTGTAATACCCAGTTTTGGTTTTGGTTTTTCATCTGCGAATTTGTCTTGAATGCATTCATCAGTGTTCTCGGTACTAAGTCTATAGCAGTGAACAAAGGAACCGTATACTTTACATTTGCATATCAATACAGTGGCTAACAGTCTTTTGAGTAGAAACTCAGATAATTTGCTTTCTCTTTCATTTATAATCTTGCTTTCTTATGTTCTCTAAATCGTACATTCATTACCTGTACTAGAGAAGCATAAGAAAAGAAACAAAAATTCATGCTTCATTTCTTAAGGCTAGTAAACAGTGACCAGGGCTCCTTGTAATGAAGTATGGTTTGAAAATGAATGTGCATTTTATCAGTCATGATAATATTCCAGACATATTTGAATGGATAACGACCCAGGCATGTGCAGGGTATGTTACCTGCTCAGGCTCTGCCTATTGTTTGCAGTACGCATGAGCAGATGCTTTGCAGTCATCCAGGCCTACTGGGAATTGATTGCCTTTAAATTAGAAATGCTGTCTCTAAACCAGAGCTTTGCAAATGTGGCCCATAAACCACATGCTGTTTATATAAACAGTTGTGTCAGGACATAGCCATGCCCATTCATTTCTATATAGCTCATGGCTATTTGCACACTACAGTAGCATAGTCAACTGGGCATAAGAGAAATGGTTTGGGTCTCAAAGCTTAAAGTATTTACCACTCAACCCTTTACAGACAAACTAAACCCATGGATTACAGGTCTGAAGTAGCTCTGTCCAGTAGCTCTCTATGGAACAATGAAAAGCTTCTTGTGCTGCTGATCAGGGAGCTTCCTGGGGAACAGGCATATCCAGCTCTTACCTGAGAGATGAACTCGGTCCCTGTGTGCAGAAAGCACTTTACCTACTGAATCATCTCCTTAGGTCATGGACTTTATTATTATTATTATTTAGAGAAGTATTAGGTTCACAGCAAAACTGAATAGAAAATGCATAGGATTCCTGTATACCCCCTATGCTGATACATGCACAGCCTCGCCTACTACTAGCATTCCTTTCCCCAGAAGTACATTTGTTAAAATAAATGAGCCTTCATGGGCATCTATTTAGCACTCTTAAAATTTTATACTTTACTATGTGGTCCACTCCTCGTTCTATAGATTTTGATAAATACATGATGCATTTTAATCTCGTTCAGAGAGGTAAAAGAGACAAGGTGACTGTTATAGTTTGTACGCCCCCCCCCCACCAAAGTTTCTGTATTGGACTCTTGATCCCTGATGAGGAAATGTTGGGATGTGGACTTTTCAGAGCTGTTTAGGTCATGAGAGCTTTGTCCTCAGGAGTGTGTTAATGTTATTATCTCAGGAGCAGGTCTTTATAGACAACCACATTCAACCCCCTCCTCTCTTCCATGGCTCCTGTCTTCCCTTTTCCCATGGGCATAAAGCTCTTACACATGTTAGCTTCTTGGCTTTAGAGTTTGTCTCCTCAAAACCACATGTGTATGTTTCTGGTTTTGCTTATTTTATCTGTCTGTCTCTCCATCTATCTATCTATCTATCTATCTATCTATCTATCTATCTATCTATCATCTATCTATCTATCTATCTATCTATCTATCTATCTATCATCTATCTGCTTTGTTATAGTAGGACAGAACAAACACAGACAATGTGTAACTCAACCATTAGCCTTTGCTTTCTAGCTAAAGCTCACTCTGCCATGTAAGGTCACACATGAAGGTGGGGTTTAGAGGCTAGAGGTGGAAAGGCAGGTTGCTGGCTGGGGTTGACAGGAAGTAGTGAAAGGAGAGAGGAGAGTGCAGAAATACACATATTTGCTTTACAATTTTATGACCTTCTTTCTCTCCTCTGCAAGCTGGAGATGGGCTACATCATTGTTAGCTGTCTTTTACTGTTAGCAGCCAGGCTTAGATGGGTATGGGTCTCCTCCATAGCTCAGGTGCTTTCAGGAACTACCAGAGAACAGTTGTGGGCAATGCCAACAGCTAGCCTGCTTTTCTTAAGAAGGCCTGCTAACCAGAGATTATCCCTGTTCTACTGAATGCTCACAGAACCAAGTGTGTGTTCAATGCTGTTCACCCTAAACAGTGCCATAAGCTTGTAGATTTTGTCCTTAGCCTCTTAGATTTTGGACTTAGTTTCTTCAAAATAGTCTTTGTGTAGCCCTGAGTTGAGTTAAGATTTATAGTTTGCCATGAGATCACCATCTGAGGAGACCTCCTGTAATGGCTTTATCTTTTAAAGGAAGTCATGTTGGCTTTTTTCAGAGCTTCAGATGTTGGAAGTGATCTAGTGGCCTGTACCCCTGTAACACCACCTCTCCTTATATCTTGTCTTTAATGCATGTTACTAGAAGGACATTGTAAGATTCTTGGTGCCTTTCAGGAATAATATGAGGGTTTATTTTGTCACTACTGGAGATTCTGGGGGCTTTGTTTCTTAGTGTCTCTAATGTATTTGAAACAAATCAGGTGGGGGCAAAATTAGATTGGCATAGGAGATAAAAGATTTATTTTGTGAAACCCAGATGGCTTAACTTAGACTATGCCATTTTTTCCAAGGAAGCCTTGTCATCTTAAACTATGAAAATAACTGAGTGAGAAGGTGGCTAAGTCAAGGCAGCTCTAGTTGAGACAACTCCAGAACCAGCACCATACCCATATACATATAAAGCATGAGTAATTCAACCAGAACCTCAAGTGAGAGATACTATACTTTGCAGGGACATCAAGCTGAGCCATCCCTTGGCTTCCCCATGAGTTCTGGGGCACAGACCTGAAGTGCTTTCTACCACAGACTTATAGTCAACTTTCCTTGAATACTGACTCCTTCAAGGATGACGAGATGGAAACAGAGACACCTTTGTATCACCACTGGACTTCATGTCATTCTAGTGTGTTCTAAGACCTCAATTTCATACCCATTTCCCTTTCCTAGGTGGAGAAGGAGAGACTGATGTCACTTTTGTGCTAGAAGATGCAATATTGATCTTTTCTCTGGAAACCACGTTTTCTGTGGAGAAATAGGAACTGGTGTCGTGGAGAAGAATTACAGCTAAAGTTTTTCGGTTTTGTTTGTTTGGTTTTGTTCCAAACTTCACATTAGTAGAATCTTGTGTCTACTACCTCTTTGTGGATGGAGGAATACTGGGACAATAAAACAGGTCCCTTCTAGTAGGAAGAGAAACAAACAGACTTCCTTGTGTTCTTACTGGGGAGGGATGAGGAGTTAAAATCCATTGGAAGTAGGTAGTGTGATAGGAAAAAAATCTCTGGCCTGAGACAAGACACCTGGGCCGTTAAAAAGTGTGACTAGGCCCCTTGAGTTCTCTTTGTCTAAAGTAGAAACCAAAAGAGCATTGTGCCCGAGTTTGTTCACGTCCTCCTCCTCTTGTTGGTAGACCGCCCTGGCTTCACCTTCTGCTGAATCCTGCTGCAACCCTGGCATGAGCTTCACAGTCTACTCAGGAGAAGAGTTTGAAATTGTGTCATGAATCTTCCTTGACACGGGCCTGAGGGCCCTGCCCCTGTCATTTACCAGATCCAGAGTAAGTGATCCAGGGCAAGGATGCTTTCCTTTTTTTTTTTTTTTTTTTTTTTTTTTCTATAAGAAAGTTGAAGCTCATCGGCCTGCAAAGGATTTTGGAGGTCAGAATATGATTGGTTATACTTCCATCTCCTTCTCTGCACACATGGGATTTAGAGAAGCCCTGTGCCTAATGAAGTAGGGAATTAATACAATTGTAACGTAGGGCTTACACATCACCCTGATGTGCTGTGCTCCTTCGCAGATTGGTCTTCTTTATTTAACATGTCACCCCCTAATCTCTGTCTTTTGCTTTTATGCCCCTTGCACCCTTGGGATGAGGAGGCAGCAAGAGTGTTTGAGGCATTGACACTGGATATAAAATTCCTCAAGGTGGGGACCATACATTACTCCCTTCCAGACAGTTCAACTTGAGATCTGCCCAAAAAATTTGCAGAGTTTTATTCAAATGTACCATGATCAAATGAGTGAAGCAACAGCAGCCCTAGACCCAACCTTCATCACCCCTACCAGGATGCTCTGGTAGCAGTGCCTCTCTGGAAAGAACTTCAGGAACCTCCCATAGAAGACAAAAACAAGAGCCTAGACCTTGGTTACCTGGACATCATCATTACCAATTCCTCCTCTTACCACTCAGAAGATTCTAGAACCCATCAGACACACTATTGAGTCACCATAGCAAATCATCATCCTGGAAGGCAGAAGAGGTGCCCTTTACTTTTATCCCAAGGGACACTGCAATACATTTAGGTAAAGTCGTTTGTTGCCGTTGTTTTGCTTTGTTTTGTTTTTCTCTTGGTGCCATTCCCCAAAGAGTTTGAAAAGCTAGCATATCAACCAACAATCAGCATATTTTATAATAGCCACTATAGGTGTGTTGGTGGAAGAAAATCAACCCTTGGCAAGTCTCCTAGTTTATACACGTTGCACAGTATGTTCTGCCCCATTAAGCTGACAAGCATCAAGTGAATTGCTTTAATCAGGGAGCTGATAAAGGAACGGAGGAGAAAAGAGGGGATGTGATCCTAGCTCATAAGAGATTAAAACACCATTTGGGGAGAGCAACTTCACCCAAACAGGGAAACTCATCAGAAACTCACGGTACAGACTAACGACTAGAGCACATACAGAATCTGACTGAAGGCGTTCTTGAGAACTGCTGCCAGAGAGATACACGTGGCCTTCTCTGCGCAGGGTGGGGGAGGTGGGCTAAACTTACCAAGAAAGCCAAGGAATTTAGACCCTACAGATGGGTTTTAAATTTGATAGGAGCGTGATCGTATTTTTCATAAAGCTCATACTGGCTGCTGAACGGAGATTGACATGGGCGTGTGTATGAGGGGGTGGTCTTAACACAGAGTCGGGAAGGGGAGATTGCAGTGAAGTCCATATAGAGATGGGTGGCTTTGATGGAATATCTTCAATGAGAAACCATAAGAGGCTTTGAAAGACAGGATGATGACTTATATATAGTTTCATAGGATCACCCAGAACCCCTGTTTTGGTTACGTATCAGAGGCAGAAGGAGAAACTATTGCATTAATCTAGGGGACAGATGACAGGCCTCGACTAGGAAAGCAGTGGTGCGGGTTTTGAGAGGTGATGAAATTCTGACTTCAGCTTGAAGACTCAGCCAATAGAATTTGCTCACACACTGTATGTGAGCTATGAACAAACAGCTAAGGCCGACTCCAAGGCCACCTCCACTGAGAGGAGGACAGCAGAATGGACTAGATTTATAGAGGAAGGGCTGGATTGCTAAGTCTGGGATGTCTATTAGATATCCCAGGGGAGATATTAAATAATCAAAAGGATTG
This sequence comes from Grammomys surdaster, assembly GCF_004785775.1. Taxonomy (NCBI): domain Eukaryota; kingdom Metazoa; phylum Chordata; class Mammalia; order Rodentia; family Muridae; genus Grammomys; species Grammomys surdaster. The sequence continues at coordinate 7,228,476 of NW_021604631.1, forward strand.
CAAGTGTGGAGTTCAATGTGGGGCAGAGACGAGAGGCATAAATCTGGGAGTCTCTGACATATAGCTAGTTTTTAAGACCACAGAGTAGATGCTATCACCAAGGGAGCAGAACAAGTAGAACAGAGGAGAGCTGCATTGAGCCCTAGGGCACATACATGCTAAGAGCTCAAGGAAATGAGGAAGCAACAGCAAAGCAGATGGAAACTCTGGTCTGTGGTCAGCAGGGAACCCTAGCAGTGTGGTGCTTGGAAGCCATGTGAACAGAGCGCTTTAATGTTCAGAAATGAGGGACTGTGACAGATTGTTGGGGAAAGGAAAAATGAGATAGAGTTTCTTTGGGCTTGGTGGCCCAAATGCAAGGGTAAGTCCCTTAAGATCAGTGTTGGGGAAGTAGAGGAAGCAAATGCATGTGCATGCTGGTTTCAAGAAGAGCAGGTGAGACATAAGCTATGGTACAATGAGAGAGAGGTATTTGAAAGGTATCTGAGGAGGGGTCAGGGAAATCACTGGTATTTGGTGCTGATGCTGTCGGGGAGAAGGGTCTGTGAACTACATGTTTAACATTAGGAAAAGGTGTTTAGGGCCAGTTCTCAATCTCTCTCTCTCTCTCTCTCAATCTCTCTCTCTCTCTCTCTCTCTCTCTCTCTCTCTCCCTCTCCCTCTCCCTCTCCCTCTCCCTCTCCCTCTCCCTCTCCCTC
>NW_021604631.1:7229273-7285525 GCF_004785775.1 Grammomys surdaster
TCCCTCTCTCTCTCTCTCTCTCTCTCTCTCTCTCTCTCTCTCTCTCTCTCTCCCTGTCTCATGTGTGTGTGTGTGTGTTGTCATTCCGGAGCTCCTGGTGTCGTCTTCTCCCTGAGGCTGTGTGGATCAGCTTTTCTCCTCTTTTCTCAGGACACTTCTCTGTGCCTTTCCAGGGAGCAGGGTCCTGACCTCCTGGCTGTGACTCTTCATGGATACAGCTCTGACCTTTAGATACATCATTCCAAAGCACAGCCTGACTAGTGGTTCTGAGTGACGTCAGATGAGTACCAAGATCAGAAACCTTCTTCAAATCTCCGAGTGTGGCTTTGTTCCTTCGTACAAAGCTTAGGTGTTGGCTGTTGTTCTCATATTCAAAATACTTTTAAGTTCATTGTTCTAATTACCCCAACTATACATTATATTATGAAAATGAGAGGGGGAGAGGGAAATATCTCTGTTGGTAAAGTGCCCACTGTACAAGCAGGAGAGCCTGGGTTTGGTCTCAAGCTTCCACATCAAAGTCTGAGCATTTGAAATTCTCCAACAATAAATAAATTAAGTAAAAGACAACTGAGAAATAAAAACTTGGTCCCATATAGATTTAGGAGATGAGATTAAATAACAATAACAACAACAACAACAACAAGAACCTGGAAGGTATGTGCTCTTAATCTTAGTGTTGGGGAGGCAGAGGCAGGTGACTACCTTGGGATTTGCTGACCAGCCATCCTGAGTGAGAGATCTGTCTCAAAAAAACCAAGATGGATGGCTCCGGTGGAAAGGAACTGTGGTTGAGCTCCTGCCTTTACACATTCTTATACACATGCATATGCCTACTTACACACATGTACACACACACATGCACAAGCACGCACACACACAAGCACACACATCTACTCTCTCCCACAAATTAGAATATGCCCATTAGCAGGGCCCTGGTGTAGCTCAGTGGCAGAGTGCTGGCTTAGCATGATCAGAGCTCTGGGTTTAATATCCAGCACCACAAACTACATGGAGGAAGGGGAGGGAGAAGGGAAGATGCTCTGTAGCCCACCACCTTCATCTAGGCGGTTATCTGCATTGTTCATGTATGTACTCATATGTGCCTATGAGCATGCACACCATGCCCAAGCATTCTGTTCGGTAAGACCAGTGTCCCTGGTAGCTGTGGCACTCACAGCACATCCTTCTGTGAGCTTTTGTCCTCTTCTTATGCAGGTCCTTTTACTCTATGTTCCTTTAGCTCCTCTGAAAGAAGCATGACCAATTTAGAAGCACGTGGTGTTCCATAAAGGTTCATGAAGGTTTTCGAGCATTTTTCTGGACATTGTTTTCAAACCGTACAGAACACCAGCATGAATGCAGGACAGTTAACACTTGGTTGCCCAGAGAATAGGGGTGTAAAATGCAGACCGGTTTGCCACTGGTATGCAGCTCCAGCCTTCTTCACAAAGCCACACCCATTGCCCATCTCTCCTGCAGTACGCAGAGTGTCACGGTTTCCCAGCCTTGTCCCGTGTGCTGATTCAGTCACATACTGACCAGGCCACGTGGCATTTTGAGAGCTAATGTGTTTTGCTGCTCTCTTTCCACCTTTCTTAGCATGTGTGCCTCTTCTGCACACCAAGAATGCTTGGGTGAATAATAGACCTCATCCAGTTTGAATCCAGCACTTTTGGAAAATATGCAAGCTCCTTTCCCTCCATAGCCTCCTTATTTGCTTTCCTTTCTTCCTTTCTGTTTCCTGTAGGTCCACAGCTGCTAGAGGACACTCAGATTAACACCTTTTCTGCCACTCCACATCCCAATGGCTTTCCAGTTAAATATCCAGCTATGAAATTGTGCACCATTGAAAACACCATTAGACATGAACATTCCTATGGCTCAATCAAACATTAGCTGGCGGGCCTTGGCCAGTCTGGGATTACTCATGATTCATGTAGGTGTCGAGGTTTCCATTTTCCACCCTCGCTGCTTCCCCAGACCCGGCCTTTTGTCACAGCCAAGTACAGCTACTTTAGGAACATAATTCCTAAAGTATTCCCTTCCTGATTTTAGCAATCTCTCATTTGGCTTTTCTACAGATGAAACCAAATGTGCCCACACAATCATTAGCAAGTGTGAGGATTGTTAGGAGCCGAATATTTATTGTACACCCACAAATTTTTAGGTGCAATGCAGAGCATGATTGCCAGGGGATTGCTTTTGTCTAAGATGCCAAAGGAAGGTAATTAGTGATTGAGAGAAATGTTCTTGTTATGCTGTGACCTCCCGATCATGCTGTACAGGGCAGAGAGGGCAAGCAGTGCTTGAGAGGAGGCTACAGCGATTCCCCACACTAACCACAATGGGCTGTAGTTAGACATGGAGATAGGCACCTATTGTAGTGCTGGAAGTCTTCTTAGGATTCCAGAAGGACAGTAATGGAGGGAGAGCCACGTTTGTGGGGAGGAGACCCCCAAACCACCCTACATTCTCAGCTTCACTCCACACAGCCATGGGTTGTACTAGGGAAGGATTTCTATAGATCCCTGGAAGTGGATAGGACTTCGTGGGGATGGGCCTGAGATACAGAACAGGCCATCCCTCAAACTGATATACAGTAGAGACCAGTGCTAATTAGTTTTTGTATTGCTGCTGTATCAAAATGTCCAATAGAAGCCAGTAAGGGGAAAAGGAATTGTTTCAGCTCATGGTTTCAAGGCAGTGAGGGCGTGGCAGCCAGGACTCCATCATGGTGGTAGCAGTTTGGGGTATGACTTGTTACATGTTCATGGATCAGCAAGCAGACACCTTGGGATGGGGCCAGGCAGGATAAAACCTTCTGGCCCCACTCCCATAACCTATGTCTGACAATTAGAACCCATGTCCAAAAGCCTCCCCACATGACATCATTAGCTAGGGCAGTGGTTCTCAACCTTTCTAATGTTGCAGCCCTTTAATGTGGTTCCCCATGTTGTGGTGAACTTCCCAAACCATAAAATTATTTCATTGTTACTTTATAACAGCGATTTTGATACTGTTAGAAATCAAAATGTAAATATTTTTGGAGATAGAGGTTTGCCAAAGGGATCAGAATCCACAGGTTGAGAACCTTTGAGCCGGGGCATGAGTATTCAGACACATGAGTCTGTGAGTATGTGACCTTGGGTAAGTTACTCAACACCTCAGAGCCTTCATTTCTTTTTTTTTAAACTTTCATCTAAAAAATATGTGTATTACTACCATGCCCATACAACTTAGAAGTCAAGTGTATCGAGTGTCTGGGATTCTTTTTTTTTTTTTTTTTTTGGTTTTTCAAGACAGGGTTTCTCTGTGTAGCCCTGGCTGTCCTGGAACTCACTCTGTAGACCAGGCTGGCCTCAAACTCAGAAATCCGCCTGCCTCTGCCTCCCAAGTGCTGGGCTTAAAGGCGTGTACCACCACCACCACCCGGCGAGTCTGGGATTCTAACTAATACACAGGAAGGGTGGTTTTTGCTGGTCATTGTGTGCTTCTCAGGCATTCATCTTCAGAGTGTAAAAAGATGAATCTAGTGGTCATCCACTACAGGCAAAGTCCAAAAGTCCTGAGGAATAGACGGTAGAAAGAAATAATATGCTTGTATTTGAGTATGTGAAATCTAGAAGAGAATAGAAGAATATAATGCAACAGTATATGTGTGTGTGTGTGTGAGTGTGTGTGCATGTATGCATGTGTGTGTGTGTGTATGTATGTGTGTGATTTACCTAGGAAAGAAAGCCATTACAAATATCACCTGTCCTTGCTCCCCCTCCCCCACTGCCTGGAGGTCATTGTTGCACAGAGCCTTCTTTTCTTTCCAAATCACTGGCAAAACCCCTAAGAAACGCTTGCACTTGGCATTCGGAGACATGCACATGCCAGGTCCTATAGGAGAGCACTTGATGCAGGTAATTAAAAGTGTCAGCTCCTTATCCAGGAGAGGTTTCTATTAAATTATGTACAGTAAATATTTTTGCAAGTCGGAGCTCCGAAGAAGACTTATTGATCTGTGGCAAGCTGCCAGACAGCTGGTAAAGATTTGGAAACTGGTTCTCAGACCAGGGTAGGCCCTAGGAGAGGTGGGAAACAAAATCATCTGAAGGATCTTTTCTTCCACCTGCCTCCTCTGGGGTGCCTGCAGTCTCTTCCAGGACTGCTGAATCAATAGCAAACTGTGGTATAAACTGCTTGGTGTGTGCTGCCTGGGTGATTCTGATCTGAGCCTTAGTAACAGCGTGGATATTCTGGGTGGTCCAGATGGAGTTTCACATCACGGGGAGAATTGATGTCAGGAGATGAAGTAGATCCGGACCACCTGGAGGGGATGAAAGTCTCCGTGAAGGGGTAGGTGGAAAGGATAGTGCTACCCAGCCTTAAGCTCTGTCCCTGTTTCAAAAGCTCACAGCTTGTATACTGAAGTCACTATACTACTCCATCAATCTGACCCCAGTGGCCAGCACCCATGGCTGCCTACTCCTCCCGTCTCAGCACCAGTGCTGGGGCTCTTCTCTGGAGTGCTCTCTGAAAATGTGATCAGCTGGGCCTTGAAAACAGAGGTGGGAGGGGAAGCCAGATGGGATTGGATATCTTCTTGTGCTTTTTGCTTGCATCCTACTGGACAGCTCCACTACAGGGACTGATGGAGAAGAGCTGAGAGGCTCCCCTGCTGCCCCTTCTCTGAAGTCTTAGCTGAAGTTCCCATTCATGGTCTGGATCCTTCTCAGTTCCCATGGTGATATTCCGGGTTTCTAGACCACATCCTGGAGCATGAGGGGGCTCAACAAATATTTGCTCAGTTAACAACGCTCATTCCTTCTACGTCTTGATTAGTTATTCTGAGGTTCCCAGGGCTAAAGTAGAGGGAACAATCAAGAGAAGACCATCTTGGTGTTGGGAATTTCCAGAACCCACTGTATTGCAGCGTGTAGGGGATTACCTCAGAACCTAGCATCCAGGGACCCCTTATCATTTTAAAACGCCTGATAGGCACAGATGATCCAGAAGCAGTCTGAAGTCACACACACACACACACACACACACACACACACACACACACACCAAACAAAAAAACACACACAAACCCAAAAACAAAAAAACCCAATGCCTGCAGCTGGTTCTTACCCTCTTTCTGTCCTGGTCTCCTGTCCCATGTTTCTGGAAGCTCCCACCCTTTCTGCCTCCTTTTTTTCCCCTTCCCAGTGACCTTGGCATGATCATGGGGACCTGACATGAACTGAGGCAGATCGTTGGTGTCCTCTACTGTCTTTCATCCTGCTTCCTGGCACTTTGCAGATTGCTGGCTTCTTTGCACCTTCAGTGGTTATGGAAGAGCCAAAAAAGGTACCCACAAATAGACAGTTTTGCTGTTTATTGGTAACTTCTGTCTGTCGAGAGAAGCTCATGAATGCAGCGGTAACACAGCACACGGATAGGAGTTGCTACCCCCCTCCCGCCCCCGCTTTTGAACATCTCATGGCTTCACCTCTGCCCCATTAGCACCACAGAACAAAGACTTGTCTGCATTCTGAAGTGTGTGTAGTAGATGCATGGCTGTGAGGGGCAGGCTAAGCATTTTCAGTGAGCATCCTAGGTAAATTACAGAGAGAGCTGCAACCTTCATGTATGTGTGGGGGTGTGTGGAATGCATGGTGCGTGTATGTGAGGTTTCTGTGCATGCATTATGCATAATGTGGGTTTGTGTGGTATAAACTTCTCTGTGATGTGTATGGCTATGTGTGCACTCTTTGTATGTATGGTGTGCACATTATATGTGTACGTAGAGTATGCATATTTGTGGTATGTGTCTCCCCCATCTCTGTGTCTATGAGCATGGTGTGTGTGTGTTTGTATGGTAGGTTTCCCCCTTCTCTGTGTCTATGTTTGTGTGAACTTGTTCCAAAATCAAATCCTCTCTCTCTTTCTTCGTCTTTGTGCTGAGGAAACTTGCTACTTTTCCACCCACTGTCTCTGGGAGAAGGGAGGCTGCTCTGTGCTTGAGGTTTAGCTCTCCACAGGGAGCTGTTCCCTGGCTGTTTAAAGAAGGCTTTATGCTTTGCAGCCTTAGATCATTTCACATGATGAAACATCGTCTCACTGCTGACAATTGTAATTTAAAATGTTTGACGGTCTCTTCAGCTGAAAAAGAGGAATCATCTCTTGCCATAGGCAGACTTGGAGCTGCTGTCACCAGCCAAGCTGCTGGATCTGGCCAGCCTTGCTCTGGGTCTCCAGGGATTCTGTGATGTCACTGAAGGTCTTGCCCTCACTTGTTCCCATGCCCCTCTGGAGCTGCTCTCCACCTCCCTGGAGCTCCTCAGATGGTGTCCTTCACACCAGGTGCTCCATCCTGGTGTCTCAGTCTTTGGGCTAGCCCTGGGTTCATGCTGGGGGTGTGAATCCAAGCTTGCTTGCCTCCCTGGACTCACCGTGCCATAGAAAGTGCTGACTTCAGAGGTTGTAATGCCCATCTGTGTTGGGACACTGTGGTTTCTAGAGCCAGGGTTATTAGGCCCCTAGCACGAAGATTGGTTGAGTGAATCTCAGTTTTATTGTAAGAATTATATTTGAAATTACACTATTTCCATGGGCAGAAGGTCATGGTGACTGTGGTGATAAAGGCAGGAGAGTTGATAGAAGTGGCAATGTTGACGGTGGTGGTGATGAAGACAGTAGTGATGGTAACAGTGTTGCTGATGGTGATAATGAAGATGTTAATGGTGGTGATGGGGATGGGGACGGGGATGGTGGTGATGGTGGAAATGGAGGTGGTGGTGACAGTGTAGTGAAGGAGGCAGTGGTATTGACGATAAAGGTGGCAGTGCTGATTATAGTCACAATAATCATGAAGATGATAGAGATGGAGGCAACAGAGATAGCGGTGACAGTGGCAGTGATGGTGATGATGTTACTAGTGTTGAAAGGGGTAGTAACACTTATTGATGGTGGTATACAAAATAACGATAATAAGAATTATGGAAAATGTTATCCATTCAAGAGGACAATATAATAAAATCATACATAGGTGCGGTTCTGTGGTCAGAACTAATTAGAGAAGTAGAGGTATCAGATGGGGGAAGACAAGAAAAGTTTGATCATAATGCCATTAAAAACCTTTCCTAACAAGTCCATTTTGTTTAAAGTTGCTTATATCAGGGAGAAATTTAATGTAAATTAGTTAATTATATAATCAAAATTCCTCTCAACCTTTTCTTTTATTCTCTTGCAACTTTGTTTTCTTCCCTGGGAATCAAAGAAGCACATAAAAATTATCTTTGAGATTTGAGTTGTGTGCATACTCACTCCGGCCAGAAACATCTCATTAAGATGGTTAGCCATGAAAACACCCAAGACCCTAGAGGGCCTGTCCTCTGCTTGACATTGGATGGGGAGAGAAGGAAGACAAGGTAATGTCTTTTATTCTTTCTTACCTTGTTTAGAACAAAAGAAAGAAAAGTCCCGGCTCAGTGGTTCCAGGCATCCGTGGCACACTGCCTGTCAGGTCTGGACTGCTTAGCCTGGTGAGTGAGTTCATGATGTTTGACATGCTATGAAGTTGCAGGGAAAACCTGCTTAAAATCTCTCAGTGGCCAACGACTGGGCCCTGTGGTTATATGGAAGATGATGTGTGCTGGGGTGATGGGCATTGGCCCCGTCAGTCCACCTCTTGAAGCTGACAGAACTACTGCAGGCTAGTCGGTGATGTCATGGTTCTTTCAAAAGTTGCAGTATTATTTCTTGTTTCAGAAAACAGGGCCTTGGGAAAATGTTTGCTCTGGATGCATTTCTCCCTTTTGCACCCCCCACACCCCCCATTTACAAACCACAGAAAGGAGCTACCTCAGACCCTGAAACTGGAGCTACCATTAAAATGCACGTTTTATTTCAGAAGCATGTGAGGATTCCCATGGGAGGTGTTGGGAGGTTGTGTGTGTGTGTGTGTGTGTGTGTGTTTTAGAGGGATGCTGCTTACTGGCTTGTTTATCATGGCTTACTCAGCCTGCCTTCTTATAGAACCCAGGACCTCCAGCCATAGGTTGGCACAGCCCCCAGTGAGCTGGGCCCTCACAATCAATCTCTAATCAAGAAGATACCCTACAGGTTTGCCTACAATTCATCCAGCGGAGGCATTTTCTTGATTAAGTTTCTTTCTTCCCAGATGATCCTTGTTTGTGTCAAGCTGACATAAAAACTATCCAGTGCTCTGTGTGTGTGTGTGTATGTGTGTTTGCCATTTAATGTGTAGACATCTACTATAAATGCCTGAAAGGATGGTTCTAAAGCCCAGAGCTGGGACACTTAAATAGTAGATAACTCATACAAACCAGACAAGAAGGGTTTTAAGCAAGTGCTGGAGTAAGTTCAGATTTCAGAAGTCAGGCTATGCAGAAGGCCAGAAAAACCAAGACTATGCTTGAGCAACAGACAATAAAGAGGATTACAGTGAGCAAAGGAGATTAAAAGCACAGAGAGTTCAAAATGTTGCAGCTTCAGATGTAAAAACAAGCAGAAAAGCAAGACTTCGTTGTGCTTCGGGAGAGAAAGTCTGGACACTGAAGTGATTTCTTATCCTATCTTCAAAGCAGTACCATCTCTGTGCGCCTTTCTGGGATCATGGCAGACACAGGCAGAAGCAGAGTATCAGGGAGAAACTGGCCAGCTACAGGCTGCCATTTGAGTGGACAGACTTGCGCTGGACCACAGTTGCGAAACATTTGCTGTCAACCTGGCTGGAAGCCAAAGAGTGATACATCCGACTGTCAGTAGGATTTAGGGCAAGTTGGAAAAGATTATCTTGTCATATTGGATTAAGACTAGGATCGAATTAAAATATAATTATCATTAGGTATGATTTGATGAAAGGGTTAAAAAGAATGATAGCCCCCTCTGACTTTCTATATCTTAATGCCTGGAACCTGTGAGCATGTTACCTAACAGTGAAAGGGCCTTTACACATATGATTGTAATCAATCATAAGAGTGATTTCAAGATGCTACAGTATTGCCTCTGAAGATGGAATAAGGGGCTATGGAGTAGGGAATACAGACAGCTTCTTAGAGCTGTAACAAGGCAAAGAGACAAGACACTGACTCCTAATGGGACCCAGTTTGTCCACTACTTTGACACTTTAATGTCAGCGAAACCCTGTTGGAACTATTAAGACCTCCGAAACTGTGTAATAATAAGTTGTATTCTTTCAAACTATAGACTTGTGAGTTTTTAATCATAGCAACAATAGAAGACTAACACATATACTCATTTCTCTGAAATATATTCATTTATTTTAGCAGCTTGGCCTAGACACTACATCTATAAATCCTGTTATTATAATTTGGCTTGAATTATTATTATTTGTATTATTTGTGTGGCACTTACATAAAGATTAATGTCTGAGAAAGGAGTGAAGGTATGTCTTAATCTCAACCCCCAACCACCTGTGTCCACATGCCCTCTGCATGTCTCAGAGGAGCTGAATAGTGGCCATAATACCACCTGTTGATGACACAGTTTTGAACTTGGGGTGGAGGAAGCTTGTAAGGGCAGCAGCCACAGTTGGAGATGATGGTCAGGCGATACATTTTTAGTCTTAGAAAACAGAAGGCAAGTAGCATGTCTCAACATGGAATTGGACTTACTAGTTTGGTGGGTTATTGATGGTTTGGGTACACATTTCAAGAGCGTGATACCTTTTTAGAAAACAGTCTCTGCCCCTCTCGGGGACCCCTAGAATAGTGTGCAATGTCAGTTCTGCAAGATCACTTGGTGAGTGTTCTTATGTTTTCATTATTTTATTCATCATGTGTCTGTATCTCTCCAACTGTGTCCCTAAACATGGAACTTACTGCTCCTTTCTCCTAGATCAGAAACAAAGGCATGCTCTAAGAAATGACACTTAGAGCAAAACTATCACATAAGACCAAAGCCTGGAGACACAAACATCTTCCCGAAAGCCCCATCTGAGGACAGAGGGAGGAGAAGGCAGGGCTCTCCCTCACCCAGAGCTGTTTTTGACTCCATTTGGAGTTATCTACACAAGCTACAGGGAAAGATGCAGAGTGCTTGCTGGGTTTTGTTGCTATGGAAACTGGCAGAGACAAAAGGCCACAAAAATGAAGGAATAAAATGACATATAAGGATTTAAAAACAAAACAAGACAAAATGAGGATATCTTCTTTCCTTCTCGACATTGTGTCCCTCTAGCTCGGTAAATGCTGTGGTTCACTGGGTCACTTCAGGGTGGAGAGGGTGGCCTGCGGGAGGGAAAGGACAAGGGATTTAGCTTTTCTCCTGTTGCCCCTTTTAGCTGCTTAATCCAATTAAGAATTTTCTCCTTAATTTCTTCTCACCACAGGTCTTAGGAAAACAGTCTGCCTGTATCCCTGAAGGCAGCACAACAAGCTCTGTTTCTCTCTAAGGGGAACTTTCGACCACCAAGATCACTGTGAGAACCATCTCCAGCCCAGTGGACTTGCCCCTTTTTTTTTTTTTTTTAGGTTTTTTTGAGTCTTTGAGACAGAGACATGCTGCTGTGTTTGTAAGAGATGTGAACAGGCCTGGACCTCATTATATAGCCCAAGCTGGCCTTGAACTCAGTAATCCTCTTTTCTCAAACCTCCTAAATCACAGGAACCACACCCCTGGCCTTCCTACTGGAGTGATTTCCTTCTGACTCACAATAAACAAGCAGTAGCTGCTGGCAGTGACTGAGAAGCTACACAGGGGACTAGTGATGGTTTATAAACCCTCATGTCTAGTGATCTGGTGGTCTAGATCCTTTTAGTTGAGGGGAAATGGACCTAAATTTCAAATAACCCTCTTTTAAACTAAGAAAACAAACAAACTCCATCAAGCCCTCTGTCGTGAAAAGTCCAGAAAGCCCCCACTGCCCCTCCATTGGTCACACTCTACCAGGACCCTAAGCTGTTCCCTATACTTGTGTTTCCAATGACTTTTTACCCCCTTCACAAATTTGTTGGTACTCCTCCAATGTCTCGTGGTGGGAACTTAAAAATTACAACAAAACACACACACACACACACACACACACACACACACAGACACACACACACCCCGAGCTGGAGATCTTTCTCTTTTATTAGTTTCAACCTCCTGCTGTTGGATAACTGAACCATTAACCAGTCCTCAACAGGACCACAGAACCCAAAAGAGTTGGACTCTGATATTAAATGTGCACAAGTAAAAGGTTCTAGCTATGGACCCCCCACACCAGACCTTCTGAGTGGGTCAGACCTAAGGAATACCTATACATAGAATCATCTTATACTTTGAATCAAGCTCACTTCCTTGGGCTGTAAACTCACGATGATGTCTGAGGCTCCTTTAGTTCAGCTGGCTGTTTGTCCATTGGTTGACAAAGAATCTATTTGGGTAAGAATAAGTAAATGTTTCTCTCCCAGACAGTGGGAAGAGCGAACCTAACATCCATTTTAAGCAAACTCTTCTCACAAATCCACACTCGCTGTGGATGGACACACACACACACATACACACACACACACACACACACACACACACACACACACACAGAGGCAGGACTCAGAGGCACAACTCAATCAATCCTGTTCATTTTTTCCATTTGAATTTCTGCAGCCAGTGAGGTGTGAAACTCTCTGACCTATTTCATGGTGTGTCAGCCTTCAGTTTCTCTCAGCTTGATCGACCACTCTCCCCACCGCTGGTTGGTTCTTCATGCTGCGTTTCCCTGATATCTGTTCTGACGGAATGCCAACTTCCTGTCATTATTTGGTTTTATCATTGTTCCTGTCTAGCTGCTCCTCTTAAACCTCCAATTTGCCAACAGAAGCTGTATCAGTCTGACCTGTGGGGCTTGCTAAAGCACAGATGGTGGGGTCTACTCCCAGGGTTGTGATTCATCCGTTCTGGGCTGCAACCCAAGAATATGCTTTTATAACAAGCTCCTGGGCAATGCTCGTGCTGCTGGTCCAGGGGCAACACTTTAAGAGGTGATGCCCTGGACTTCACCCACATTACTGAAGCATGTGGATCTGATTCATCCATGTACCCCCGACCTGACAAAACCATGTGTGGCAAATGAAATGAGCCTCCCCTGTGTTCTCAGGCTGGTCCTGAGAGTTTTGACTTGCAGTTTTCCCAAACCAGGTAGTCCCTCAAGAGAGACCTGAGGTTGGCATACCCTATATCCATGGTCTATGTTTGCAGTATCAAGAAGAGGCTATACGGATGTCCAGTTCTTCCAATAGCAGCTCAGATCAGAATCAAGCTTATCATGGACCATAGAGGAGATGGGAGGACTTTCTTGAGCCTGTGTGCTCCTTCTGACTTGCACATGAATGATAACACTGAGGCATGTTGCTCTAGCCTAGGGTAACATCTTATAATACATACGGCCTATGCTTTTTGACTTCTGAGTCTCAAACCTTGAACATGAGCTAAAACAACTTGTTGGCTATTTTTGCAGATCAAAACAAGGGCAGGAGAGTCTATTTGGGTAATTTGATGTTGGTCACAGAGGGAGAGACATTGGTTTCAGATCTCTGATTGCCTGAGTCAGAGTTTCTATAGCCTGTGAGTCACCAAACTCCTTCAGACAGCATTTTTAAGTGTCTGGTTGCAAATTCCATTGTTTATTGAAGGATTAACATAAATATCTAGCATGTTTAAGGCATTTCTCTCACTTTGAAATCCTTTTTAAAATGTGATTTTAGGATGTTTTAAAGCCACAGATTTTTTACCCATTTATTTAGTAAGAAGACTCCTTTCAAGGAGTCTAAAATATAAAACAATAAGGATGGACTCAGGAGGTCACCATCTCAGAATCTGAGAAATGCAGAGTGGTTTGGAAGTCCATGGAGACACTTCAATTTCACGACCTGAATATTGTGACTCTGGTACCAGTCTCAGTCGTAAAGTTACAGAGACAAACAAAGTCCTCCCTCCAATATCTCTGGTGATGATCCATTACTTACCTTATGAACTTGAACTAGTGACTAACAAAATATAGTAAAGAAAAAAGTCTCAGCTTTTATGAAGGGATAAAGCTAGTCATTGGACATAAATGTGTCACTAAAAGACAGTCTGGGAAGTGACTGTGTCCTAAAAAGGGCTGAAGCTTCAGCAGCCCTGATGCTTCCTCGTCCGCTCCTCTGCTAAGGTCCTCTCCCCTATTTTCCCATTTATGTAGCTGAATGACAGTCTAACACTGGATGAATTGATCAGTTTTTACCCAAGTACTTCAATGAATAGAAGGTTATTTATAAAATGTGCATCTCCAGAACTTACACATGAAATTAGAGAGGGCTTAATAATTCTTTGTATGTATATATACCCATGTCAACTATTTGCGATACTGCTCTCAACAATTTCTCTTTAGCAGGATTTAGAAAAAAAAATATCTTCCTGTACTTTCATTTTGTTTTCTGTTCTCATTATTGTAGCGTGGGTCTCCTTCCTTGCCAAGCTCCAGCTAAGGTTAACTATTACAGTAAATTTTATAACATTATTATTGGATAAACAGCAGTATATTTATTAGGGTCATGGTAGCACTTTGTGTTCAAGTATTAGATGTTTGTCCACTGTCCTTATGAGATGATGAGTTCAATATAGGAGTTAGTGTTGAATGAGAAATGCAAAAGAAGACCTATTGTGACCACAATATTGATATATATTTAATAAAAGAATTGGAGAGGTTGGTTCAATTACTAACTAAAGTCATAATATCCACTTAAAATACCTTTACTGGTTGCTTCATTTTTAACCTTTAAGGATGTTGCTGCCCAAATGAGATCTGCAATTTGGGCATGCTGTCGGGGGAGAAGATACAGAATTTAAAGAATTCATGAAATTTATATTCAGTTATATTTTTATTATCTTGTGTGTGTGTGTGGGGGGGGAGGGGGCCAAAGGACAGCTTTGGGTGTCTTACTTTTTCAGATGCCATCCTCATGGTTCCCACTAACCCAGTATTTGCCAGTGAAGTGCGGCTGTCTGGCCTGCAAGCTCCAAGGGTCATTCTTGTGTTTTTCTTAGCAATTCTGGGATGCCACCACTGTGCCTGTTCTTTATGTGGGTTCTGGGAATGAAACAGAAGCGCCTCTTGCTTGCACTTGACTGGCTGGTCCATCTCCCCTGCCCTTTTTAAATGTATTTACATTAATAAATCTAAGGGTGGGGTGAAGGCTGGGGGTGCAGTGGTATGGCATATGGTGTGGAAGAAGGGTACAGGTATGGGGTGGGGAGAGTAAAGATTTGGGAACAGCTTGAGACTGTTTACAACAATTCTGCAAAGTTATTTATTGATCCAGCATTAGCACCAAGCTTTTCTTCTTTCTTAATGTGTATAAAATCTGCATGGGGTCTCTGGAGAAACCCCAGGTCAGCTTCTGGTCTGTCTTTCAGTGACTGTATTCCTCCTTCTCTTCCTTTTTCTTCTCTTTCTTCCCTCCCCTTCCACTTCCTGTCTTCTTGTGCTTACTCCCTCCTGCCTCCTCCTCTACTATTATTGCCAAAGGCAAAACTCATTGACATGAAATGTGTATGTAACAAATGCAACACCGTGACAAACTATGGTTTCAAAATTTAATTTCCAAAGGTCAGAATCTATAAGAACAGAACCTTTAAAAAACAATATTCACTCTATAGAGGGTTAGAAAGAACGGTAGACATTTCTCATGTTTAGCAACAATGTTAAGTAGGCCATTGCTTCCTCCTGGGGTCTTCACCAGCCAGATCATTTCATCTTGTTTTGTTTCAGTCATACCTAAAATCTTTGGCTGTTCCCAGTTGTTTTTATTTACTGATCTTTGTTTATTTCTGAGATGTGCAGCTGTTTGGTTCTTTAAAAACAAGGGCCTCAAACCAAAGTGCCAGGAGCTCTTCTGTAACTAAAGCACCAATTGTGTGACACTCTACCCTAAACCCTTGACTGAAGAGCCCTACGCGGTAGATGCCATTTCCCACGAAGCTCCAGTGGGCAGTGGGCATGTGTTCAGCTAAGCTTCAAGGATGCTGACATCCTGACTGGAGAGTCAAGTGCTCACAGAGAAGAGATATCCGAAAGAAAAAAGACCATTTTGGCAAATTGCAATGCAGGGGAGAATTAGTTAATCTAATTTAGACTGAGGGAAATGCAGCCATTTCCAAAAGAGTGTGGATAATTTCAGGCAGAAAGTGCTTCTCAACTGACAAGAATATCTCCAGCCTAGTTAAGCTAATGAAACCTTAACTAGGTTACAAAGAAATCAGAGTATGAGCTTCAAATGGACCTGTAAAGAAAAGGGAGCAATTTCAGTTAATGTGCATCACCCTGAGTGGAAGGAAGGCTGATTTTGTCTGAAAAAGAATATCTTTAGCCTAGTTAAGCTAATGAAACCTTAACTAGGTTACAAAGAAATCAAAGCATTAGTGAGCCTCACCACCACTCAGCAAGCTGTCAGAGTCCGGTAGCGAATGAAAGGCAGGGTTCTGGCGTGGGTACTGTGCGAGTGGTAGTGTACGGATGATTGACAGGACCAGGAAAACAGGCCCTCAGTGGCTGACACACCCAGCAAACGGAAAGGTTGACAAACAGTAATTTGAATACATTTTGAGTTTTCTTCAGCCTTTCATCTGAGATTTAGTCATTATTGTTATTGGTTCATGAAGAAGCAATTAAATGTTAATTTATAAATTGAAGCTGCTCTCTATTTTTATCTTATTTTTGTTATTTTGCTCTCTATTTATAAAGCATCCTGTTTCTGATTTGTGTTTTCTCCCTGTATGGCATTCACTTGACTTTTCATATTGCTGAAACATACCAGCGCTTCGAAGTCGGTTACTCATGGGGATAAGTTTCAGCCTCTGGGTACTAGTGACTGATGGGTCATTTCAAAAGTAGGCATCTTGCCAGAGAACACAGACATGAATAGAAGCCAGACCGACTTCATATTAGTCTTCAGAAAAAGCCAAGACGGGCTGAGTCACCTCCAATCATTCAACAGCAGTGTCAGGAACTCTTTCTGTGGACTGTATATGGTGCTTGGCTTAGAACACATATGAACCCCTGATCTCCAGTAGCTTCTGTTCTGTTGAGAGAGCCAAGCAAGCCACCAGCAAAACAAAGCAGTTAATTATCTGACATAGTAGAAGGCAATCAGTGCTAGGGAACAAAGGAAATATTCAGCAGGATGAAGGGTTGAAAGTGGGGCAGAATGTAGAATTGGACAGCCTCACCATGATGGCAAGCCTTGCAGTGTTGACTGGGGTTCTTACCAATTGCTGATCTTTGCAGAAACATCCATCCATCCACCCATCCATCCATCCACCCACCCATCTATCTGTCCATCTGCTCAACCACCCATGCTTGGCCCTGTACTGGACTTAAAGTCTTAGAGATGAACCACATACACATACATGGACACACATAAATATGCACATGAAAGACAACAGCAAATGTTGACAATGTAAACGGAAGTTCTCAAGAAGCTGAATCTAGGCTGAAGGTCCTGCAGGTTCAGAGGGAATGTAAGTAGAATGAAAGGTAAGAGAGATCCTGGCCTGTAATCCGTGGATTTGGGAAGCTAGAAGGTCAGGAGTTCAAGGTCATCCTCAGCTACATTGTGAGTTTATGGCTGGCCTGAACTACATGAGTCACTGTCTCAAAAAACAAGAGACAAAAAAGTTCAAAGTTGAGAACTTCCTTCCCATCTCTCTCCTTCCTCTCTCCCTCCCTCCCTCCTCCTCCCTCCTTTTCTTCCTTTCTCTCTCTCTCCTTCCTTGAAACATCCTTGTCTGGGAAACCCATCTACTGTAATATTTCTCTAGGGGACATTGTCTGCGAAAGGAGCCAGGCTCTTAATTATGAAGCATATTTTAAATGTATTTTATTTTTTAAAAGAACCATGTTTTTGAAAATGTATTTAATTTTATGCTATTTACAAAACAAAACATTTTATTCTTAGAGATATTTATTCAAATGAATGGACCTGCTTACACACACACACATACACACACACACACACACACATATACACACACCACAAATTGAAGGATGAAGTTGTAGTCTCTCTTTTCAAGATGTGGAAAGGTGTACACATAGACAAGGAACCCATGGCAATGCTACAGTCTCTGCCCCAGTGTTCCCTTACTCTAGCTCAGTTCAAACATTCTTCCTTTGACCTTCCCATATAGGATTGCCATCTCTGCATCTAATATTGAATGAGGTTTTATTTTTCTTTATAGCGTGTATCACTCTGGTCATTTTGGTATTTTTATTCTCCACCAGAATGTGAGTTCTGAGAAGAGGGGCATTGTTTATTGCTATACCCTTATTGTCTTTAGTAATACCTTATTTATAGAAGAGAAAAATAATATTTTGTTGAATGAATGTATAAATAAATGAAGTGCTATAAAAGAAGAATATATTAATATATTAAATATGGTACTGCTGACCTTGTGTCTCCTAGCATCACAGTGAACAGAAAAACCAATATTAAAACATAAGATGCCCTGGAGACAGTGTAAAAGAGGCAAGGAAAGTAATGTTGTTATAGTAAGAAAATATAATATATTTTTTACCAGGTTAAAAAGTTTAGTTTTAAATTATAAAATGTGTTAGACAAACAGAATATCATGTAAAATATCCACATGTACCTCTTTTTCTTTTTCTTTCTTTCTTTCTTTCTTTCTTTCTTTCTTTCTTTCTTTCTTTTTCTTCTTCCTTCCCTTCCTCCTCCTCTTCCTCCTCTTCCTCTTCCTCCTCTTCTTCTTCCTATCTATCTATCTATCTATCTATTCCCTTTGTATCCTTCTGCCATATCCTGCCTTTTAGTAACAGGAAAGTAAGGAGGCGAGATATACAGCAGGAAGTAGCCCTGTCACGGGCCACACTCCATATCTTTAACTAGTCTCCTGCACCCCTTGTTTTCAAAGTTTTCAAAGTTCCTCTTCTAATGACAGTTTATTATTGGCTTTTCCAACTAATAACACCCAAACTTTATTGGGTTAACAGAACAATTATTCATTCAGCTCACAAACTTCAGAGTTGACATTGTGCACTGGACTCAACTGGGTGGCTTTTCCTCGTCTGTGGCTCATTTTGAGTCAGGTGGGTGTGGCTTGGGGTTAGCTAGTTCAGATCGGCCTCTGCTGGAATGGCCGCCCTCCAAGCTTCAGCTGGTTGCATGTTCGCCAGCCCGGGCTCATTTACATGTTACCCTAGCACAGTTCTGAGAAGAGCTGCAGTGTGCAAGGTGTGAGTGTGCAAGGTGTGAGTGTGCAAGAACAAGGCCGCTTTCACTGCATGCCATGGCTCAAGTAAATTCAAGTTAGTCTAGTCCAAAAGGGTGGAAATTAGGCTCCACCCTCCAATGAGAAGAGCTTCACCATTAAAGGAGTGTAGCTACATGGCAACGTAGAGCATATTTGATAAGAAATGCCCGGAGATTGACATCATCCCACCATTTTACTTCTATCTATGGGTCTGTTTTGCTTTTCCTTTTCATATCATTAATATCTTTCATTCTCTATATTTGATATACTTAGTACTATACTACTTGGGGGCATTTTCATGCAAGCATATATTAAACATTAATCATGACAGCATACCTTCCCATGCTCCCTTTCACAGCCACAGCCTTCCTTGTTAATCAGTTGTTTTTGCTTCTAGAGGCAGTTTTGTGTCTACTTTCGTGTTACATGTACATACATCATATCATTTTCTTCGGTATTAAAAAAAAAATCTCTTAATCTGATGACCTTTCGGAGTACCTCCTAGTTAAAGGTCTCAGAGCCAGGTATTCCTAGGGATAAGAAACAGCCATGTGATGTGTTTCATCATTGGTGTGGGTCTATGAAGGACAGTCAGGGAGGAGCTTAAGGGCAGCAGAGGCTTCTGAGCACCTCAAGCACCCCAAATGTGTTAGGCCTGAGGCCATCGAGCCCGGAAACAGGCCTCATGCAACCTTTGTCCTTGGTCATTCCCACTTTTCACATTGTTTCAGGTAGGCTTTCTCTCCCTGATGCTCTGTTCAAACCATCAAGCTGTGACTTTTCCTTTTAAATGCTTTCTTGCAAGTATCCTTTTCACCACCCCCTCAGTTTAGTCCTCTTTATCTGTTGCCATGACTACAGTGCAACCTTCTTGCTGGTTCCCCTACCCCACTGTCTCTTCTGTGACGCTAATAGCTAAGTCCTGCTGCTGTCAGAATGTCCTGTATCACACAGACTTGGTCATAATGGTACCATGAGAACATTCCTCTGTCAATTTTCGAAGCCTAGGAGCTCACAGTAGGTCTTACTGAGCAGACATGCCTGGATCTAACCTCTCTTCATGTTCGGTTTATATATTGTTCTTGAGGATCATAGAACCTCTGTTAGCTTCTGGAAAATACCAATGTTTCTCAGATATTTTAGCTTCTACATGTTTTTCCCCGTGACAAGAACCATTCCCATCCGGATTGTCTTCCTAAGGACCACGACTTATTTTTAGGGCTGATTATTCTCAAAAGGTATTTACATTATTTAGAAGCACACACACACAGTTCTAAACAGCTATTTCTGCTGTCCCTGGTGGCTCCAGACTCTGTTCCCAAGCTAAGTGTAAGCCCCATGGCTTCTTTCTTGTTACAATTGCCCTGTTCATCACTCATCATCTTTTCTGATCTGTTCGTTTCTGTACCCTTCCTTAAGAGTGTGACCTTGTCCTTTTTTTTTCAACCTTTCTCCGGTAACTAGCACTTAATAAATATTAATTAAGTGGATGAAACCAAACCAGAAAGAAGAGGAAGACATTAGGTTCATTTCAGTTACACCGATGGACGAACTATCATGTACTGATCACCGGGACTTGATGCCAGAAGGTGCTGCTTCGCCCCTTAATAGCCATTTGACCTTGAGGACGTTTCATTAGCTCTCGTAGTCTCGATTTCCTCATTAGCTAAACAAGAATAAACCCACCCGTTCTACCTCATAGAGGATACAATGAGGGAGCAAAATGTGAGCACTGAGTTCCTTGCAGAGCAAGACTGGGAGCTAATGAGATTCCTCATGGCCGACTCAGAGAGATCTATGAACCTCCTCCCCACTCCCTTGTCTCTCCATCTGCAGTCTGTGCTTATAAAATCACCAGGAGGCAACAGCCATATATAACATTTGCCTACTAACAAATGTTTTTCCCTGAGTTTAATATAATCTAAATACTGTAGGGTTATTGTTTGTTTTGCTTTGCCAAAGATTAAGCTTTCCTCAAAGAATGCTGAAAAATTTATGCTGCTGCAGAGCCAGACTGCGCTCAGCGGAGATGTTCCTGGTGTTTTGCTGGCCTTGTGGTGTACAGAGAGCTCCTTTCAATCCCACCACAGCTCCAGAGTTTGCTATAAAATGCCTTTAGGCTTGTTTGCTTGTTTGTGACAAGATTTCCTGACGGCATCCAAGCTGACCCTGAACTCAAAATCCTCCTGCCTTAGTCTCCCAACTACTGGGATTACAGACTTGTGTCAAGATGCTAGGGTTCGGTTTGAGCTTTGACAAGATAGTAAAGTACCATCCACAACCTAGTCAGTGAAACAAAATGAGCTCAGATGTCTGTGTGTTCAGGTGTGTGCACCAACATCAAGTTATCTTCATTTGGAAGAGAGTCTTTAATCCTTCATGCCATCTTCCTATGTGTCCAAATCTATTCTTGCATTGTCAGCTTCAAGCCCCAGAACCCTTCCTGCCGCAACCCATCTTTCTGCCCCAATCGCCTCCTTGTCTCTGGTAGCTCTTTCATGTGTAGATTACTTAATTCTATTTCTGTTTACACTATCCCAGTGCCGCTGTCCCTTGTACCTGCCTCTTCCCAAGACATTGCTTTGTTTTCTTTAGCTTCTTTCATTGCTATGGGTCCCAGGTCTTCTGTCTCGCCCATAATTTCTGCAAAGTGATTTTGAATGTCCTTACAGGTTCAAGAGATTTTAATAGTCCTCTGTTTAGAATTAAAATTTCCCCTTGAGTTTTTACTTTTAATTTGTATTTATTTATTTATTTATTTATTTGCTTAGAAGAAACAAAGTCATTCATGCTAATGAAAAAAATTCCATAAAGGCAGCCACACAGAAGCAAACCTTCTTCAAGCAGGCTCTATGTTGATAAAGGTGGTAGAAAGATGAAGAACTGTTCTTTGGGTAGAGAAAGCAGGGGGAACCATGGTGAATGCTAATCATTTTCTAAGGCTGTCTCCAACTTTATTGAGGGAAATCAAATGTTCTTGCTAATACTGTCAGGGCTTTGGCTACTGTTCAGACTCATGACTAACTCAGGAAATGAAAGGAGTTCACAGGATGAGAACTACGAGGAAGAAAATAGCACCATGGTCAGTCAGGCCTCCCTCCATGCCTGGAGCTTTAGAGAATCATGGAGACCACCAAGGACTCCTGACAACCCTTCCATCAATCATGCATCTGACATAAATTGAGTGAGATCCGAACTGAATGAAGATCGTGGATTTTCTTACAGGGCAGGATGGTTTAAGAGAGTTGTCAAGAACTTTTGCTGTTTGAGTGACATGGTATGTGTGTATAAATGGATAGATAAAAGGGAGAGTCAGGTCAGGTAGACCTAGAGGGACATTCAACACTGGTCTAAATACCCAGAACAAAGACTACACAAGAATTCGGCCTGTGACGGAGCTAGCCAAGGTACTTCATGGGGTGTGATGTCACAGCCTCTCTCTGCCATTAAACTTATTCTCACAAGATCAATGAAACTTGGATTTCTTCATTCATTCATTCGTTAGTTTGCTCCTTCCTGCTGGCCTTATAATTTGTATGGCTCAGGCTGGCCTTGAAACTGTTGAGGAGACCAAGCTGCCTTTTCTCAATCCAGCCTCCTGAGGGCCGGGATTACCGATTTACCCCTGGCTAGAACTCAGAATATTCAATCTTGCTACTTTTGGTACTAAGACCTCTCTCTATTCAACTGGCTTGGAATAACAATAAATCTTAAAGAAAGGAAATATTGAGATTTTGCTTTAAACCTATAGTGTCTACCATTTGTCTTCTACCACAAGGAACACTTGGGATTCTATTGCAGTCTCTAGTGTTGGCCTTAAAGGTTAAATTGCATTTAGCCCTGCTCTCTTAGGAGCCTTTTATAGGTAAAATTCACAAATTTGTCTAAACCCATTTTATGTCTTTCCCTATTTCAAGTCAGTACCACCTTTGGAGATAATGAGGTATATATCTTTATAAATGTTATGGTAAAGTTACCCTTCTTTTGATCTTAAGCTATCCTTGCTGATATTTCTAGTGTTCTTTCCCATATCTACCTTTGTGTTTATAGTAAATAAATGGTTTATCACATAATAACCATAGATTATAGTGTTTCTCAACCTCTGCAATTATGGAAGGAGTGAAATTCTGGGGCTCCCAAGTCTCCAAGGGACTTGTGGGAAAGTGTCAGCATTTTTTAAAATTTAGTTGGGAAAGTTGTATTTTTATTCTCATTAACATCTAATTGAATTTTAGTATTTTATTCCATTACAAATATCACTATGGACATCACAGTTATTTTTCTTTTATAACATTTTCTGATACATTGAAATATCATTTAGAATCATCACAGCTTTGTAGATATAGAACTCTTCTACCAATCATGAGCCTTTGTTGCTTATTGTATTAAAAAAGAAGTAACAAGAAGTCTCCACATTTGCTGTTTGTTTTAAAATATTTTTGATAGCTAGGTAGTGTCATGTTCATAGTTCCCTTGGTGGTGTGCTGTCTTGCGTCTTGTATATTTTAAACATTATTCTGTGTAGGCATTTGTAGCATCATAGACTATAAGTGATACTCACAGACCAAAGCAGATGAAGAGTTTGCCTCTGAGACTAAAAGCCACAGGCTGACACTGTCTCTGGCTACAACTCAGCTGTTTGGAATTCCGTCTTCATATCCAGCTCATATATTCTGGAAACACCATTTTTCTTGTCTTATCTGGAAGTACAGTTCTTTGATACATTTTTGAAGGCAGAATTGAATGTAGCCTTTTAAAGAATGAAATGTCACAGTTTATGTAAAGGGAAAGGTAAGCCTTTCTGCCTCACTTCCGGTATGTATTTTGATAGTGGCCAGCTTCTCCTGGCCTTGTTCTAAGCAGCACAGCACCTTGGGATCATCTCCCTCATGCTACCCACCAGGCAGTATTTAATTCCACAGGGGAAGTTTAGATCATTTATATCGACACCCGTCACCTTGTGTTTATAGATTTCAGAGATTTTCCTCTCTCTGTTTTCAATAGTTTGGCCCTTCTTTCTCCAGATCGATTTGTTGCCATCTGTAAGATTCATCATCAGTTTTAAAGATGTTAAATATCACTCTCCCAGCAGCCCTTGCTGAGGAGCCACTGCTTCCCTTTATGCTTCCCTGCACAGAAAGGAACTTGAGAGATTGAGAGAAACCTGTCAATATATTTGTTTCCGAAGCCAAGTCATTATTCACCCTCCTCTCTTTTCCTCGTTTCTTCTCTTCCCCTCTCTCCCTCCTTTTTTCTTCAACCTCCAAATCCAGGGCCATGGACATCATGGACATCATTCTAAGCAAAACACTCTGCCAATGAGCCATCTTCTCAGATTAAATCAGTTTTTTTTTTATATAAACTCCCAGCCCTACCCTGTATCCTCAACCCTATGACAACACACTAACTCAATTAAAGTCAGATAAATAGGAAACTTTTATTTATGACTCAGAACTTACGTTCCTTTTATCTATATAATACTTCCTTTTAAAAAATAGAATTCTTTGTAGTTAGATGTGAGTGTTCTCTTGTTTGAACTATGTGGCTTTTCCATTCATAGGGAAACATTCAATGCATAGGCATCCATCAAAATAATTAGTTTTATGAATATTAGGTCTTAAGAAGTTACAGTTTAGACTAATCACCAACACATGTAGAGCCAAGTTCTTAAGAGCCTTAGTAAGACATCTCAGATGTCCAGTCTTTCACATCCATGCGTATATACAAATGTATGCATATGTTCCTGGGCAACCCACTCATTGTTACAATGCCTGACTTAGCAGCCAGACCTAAGCAGATACATTGGTGTTTGAAAAGAAAAGGGCTGCAAGAAATTAGGAGATTTTTCCATAGAAAATCCAGGAGCTTTGCATTAGTGTGTAAATCAAAGGCTTCACGGCACTTCATCCAGGATCTGTTTCTCTTGTGATCTGCTCTCCTGGCTTCTGCAGAGCATCTCTGCCTTCAGAGCATTTTTATCACTCTTGTCCTACCAGCTTGCTGCCCTCCTTATGGCTGAGCCTTGAATAATTAATACACCCAGTGTGGTATATGGAATTTCTCTTCATCATCTTCTTGTAGTAACTACTATGCTAATAACCAGTGCCCTGTATTTACATAAAGCTAACCTGAACTCCAGTCTCTCCTAATTGACCCATTATTACCAATTCAATTGTTAGCTTACTCTAACCACAATGACTATAAAAGTCATACTAATAGACCACTTTTAGAAAGGCTGTAGATATGTTTTAGCTCACAGTGGCTTATATCCACTCATTCTAGGCTCCAGCAGCCATTTCTCCAGGTCTACCCTACTGTCCCATTGAATACTGGGTGCATTTTTAATAAACAATCTTCAGAATTGGTGGCTATTTATAGAAGGCTATATATTTTGGACTGTTTCATTCTTGAGTTCCTTCAGAACCATTGTATATATGTCACTGTACTTTGACAATTAATTTTATTTTATAAGTTTAATTTTGTGTCATGTTCACCACCTTCATGGTAGTCACATGACCACTGCTTTCTTTTGACAGGATAGGTTGGGAACAGTAGAGATGATAGATCCTTTGGCAGCCTTGAGGACTGTTGTGATTGATGAGAGCCAGCCGTGCTAATCCCACGGGTATCTGACAGCTTTTCCTTTTTCCAGCCTCCCACACATCTTAGGGGCATCCATAGAACTGTCATGGAAAGCAAGAGGGAAGGAGACACCTTCTGGAGGCTTTGGGCAACAATTTTGATTCTGAATAAAAGCCCAAATCCCCTGGAAGGAAAAGCCTTTTCTCTGTCCCTCCCTTCCTGCTCAGCATGTGAGTGTAGGCTTGTCTAGTATATAGACTTGTTGTCCACAGCTACTGTGCCACTGTCATATGAGTGTGATCAGACAGTGCGAGCAACATAATGCTGACCCAGAATCCTGCCATTCTTGTGCTCCTGCACTAACTGTAATAATCCCCTTTTAGACTTAGCGTGGGATAGCATGAACCAGCTCCTCGTGGGTCAGATTTCTGATACTTGTAGTCAAACATGTTTTTGATGGTCTTGGGCTTAGACTCAAGTTCTGGTCTTTAGATGTAGTCATAAGCAAGAATCAAGCAGTTTAGAGAGTTTGGGGAACAAAAATATCAGCTAATCCTCCTTGATAGAAAACAGGTGCACAGGTGATTCCTTGGCCCTGCAAGGGCACCCAGTAGAGAGAACACCAATCGCCATAGGCAATTCAGCCAGACAGACCTCAAAGAAGAGGACCAGCCAAGGACCAGAGAGATCCAGGTGGAGAGAATGGAAAAAGAGGTTAAAAGGCATTAAACTGGGGAAGGCATGGGGCATCTCACAGACATTTTCCAGGACTGTATGCCAGAATAAGGTACTATTTCAAGGGAAGTAGCCTGATGGTGTTCTTGAACCATGTTCCTGGGTCTGGAATGATTATGCCCGTCACTAGCTGGTCTACCAAAGCCACGCCTTTGGTTCTGACCTGTGTTTGTCTCCACCATCCTCCTAGGATTTAGGATGAGGGAGTAGGACATGAGGAGTAACCTAACTGGAGTGTCAAATAACCTGGAGAATATTTTGGAAAACCAGTACTAAGAAAATGTGTGAGAGCATCCTGGACCTCTGTGCCCATGACAGATCCCGGGGAGACCAGGAGAGTGGTCAGCCTGAACTAAGACTATAAAATCCCTCTACAGGTCTGGATTTGCTTGGATGTGTAGTTTCCAATGCAAAGACATTATATGTTTCAAAAGATGACTTATCAATGTTTAAAACCAGGAGATTTTGCATAAATCCTCATAGTCTGTCTTCTCTTACAAAGCCAGTCATCTTGACAATAGTAGGCTTGCATTTCTGCATGGCAGGGTGACCCTTGTTGTGTGGCCTGTCCTATGCTCTCTCTGGCTTGCAATCGTCACCTCCCCCTTATTACTTCCATGACACCAAGGGTAAGACTTGGTTCATCATCAGTCTTACAGTGTTGTTCTCTCATAATAGAGCCTGTCTCTCTAAAGAGTGGGAAAAATGAAAGAATAGATTGAGTAGGCTGTATGTTTCTTACACTAGGTTCACTTCATCATTAAAATTAGCTGCCTACCAGCACCTGTAGGCCTTAGAATTTGCAAACCTGACTCTAACTGGTACCGTCCACAGATGGAAATTTGTCTTCATGCCACCTTCAGACTCATTCTTCTTAGGAGAGAGAAGGTGAGAAGGTTGATTATTCTTACAAGCGTAGCATCTTCAGTGCACGGGAATGGCTAAATTAATTCTGCTTTCCAGACCCTTTGCTGCAAGACAGCTAGTCTGACAAATGTCATTGCTAATTAGTCCACCGAGTTAGGGGAGGGACTCACTATCTGGTGATCGTAATTACTGCTTTTCATTAGGGTCCGTAGATTAAGACATGCTGGGTGATCTCTGCCCAGCACAGAGGCGGTCTTGAGTGACAGGAGGAGGGCCTTTACTTCCAACTGACCACTAAGCCTCTGTCAGAGCCATTTGCTAGGACAAAAGGCATTTAGTTCCAGCACAAGGGTATAAACATATGGACATAAACATGTGACGAAAGGGATCTCTTTTGGTTTTAGAACACACACACACACACACACACACACACACACACACACACACACACGATGCTTCCAGCCTGATCATCTCTCACATTGCAGAGTAAAATGCTGGCCCCAGGATACCTATAAAACTGCTGCTTTCTTCTTCAATTCTCTCCTAAGTGTGAAAGCTTAACACGCGTGCAATTTTTTAAAAGACCTGTTAATTAGTCAGACTGTTAATTTGTCCACTAAAATAAAAGAGCTCTGGGGAACAAGGAAGCTTAGATACTTTTACAACCAAGGTGTCAAGTCTAAGAAGGTATCAGAACTCTTGGACATGGGCAGTTGACTCTAGTGAGTGGGGACCACTATGTGGGGGCTAGGCAGAGATGCATCCTGCAGCTCAAAGGGTTAGAGGAAAAGTGGCAAGGGTGATGTTCAGAGGTTAGCTCCTGTTATCCTTACCAACAGTCTTCTGCCATTTAGAGAGACTCTAGTGTGTCGGATATGGTTAGAAGTATGGAAGACAAAGAGACAAATTATTTGTGTAAGCATAACGGGTTCTGGGAGAGCAGGTGTGAGCCTGTTCTGTGTGGACAGCACGGGCTGAGCACTCTCCTGCCAGTGGAACTGGAGAACTGTCAGGGCAGAACATTTAGAGGGACAAAATCATCCGTAGGGTCCCAAGGGCCTACAGCAGAGAACTCATTAGTGCTGGGGAAACAGCGAGCAGCCTTAGCATGCGTCAGAACATTATGACTCATGAATAGGACTGACCTGGAGCCTTAGAGATTTGGTTATGCTGGTTAGTAAACAGCTAGGAATTCCTTTAGGATTTTGCATCAGGAACCAAATTATTTTGAGCAAAATGCATTATATATCTCTTTCTTCCCTGGGTTTGGTACATGCGTCTTTTGACTGGTGAGGTTAGTCAAGATTCAATAACATTCAGTGGCAAAGCTTCTTAGTAACACTTCTGATGTGGACAAAGGAGCATTGGAATTTTCAAGTGGGGGAAACTGAGGATCAATGTGGTAGGTGACTGGCCAGAGTTGGACAAAAACATGGAGGACAGGGATGGGTATACCCAGTCCTCTGACTGTTTGCAGCCCTGGTCTACCATATGAACCTGGTCTACCATGTGAAGCTGAGTGTTTCCAGGGATGGGCGCACCCAGTCCTCTGACTGTTTGCAGCCCTGGTCTACCACGTGAAGCTGAGTGTTTCCAGGAGCCGCCTCATGTGTCTCATCTCCTCCTTGTGCAGGACTCAGAGGAGGAGATTTGGGTGTAAGATAGGTCCTTTTCTGTTATTCATGTTAAACAAAGTGCCTATTTAAATACAGCCCAGAGCTGGAGAAGGTGTGGAGATGGACCCCTGAAGCTAGGAAAATGTTAATGAGACTCCATGAATTATCCAGATTCCCTCCTGATAGCTGATTACTCACTTACCACCCACAAATGAACTGTATTTGGATCTAGTTGTAGTGCTATTTCTCGTATGAGTAGTTGATACACACACACACACACACACACACACACACACACACACACACACAGCCTATAATAAATGACCTCTTTTGATTTTGTCTTGCATACCCTTACTTCACAAGGTGAATCATTTCCATCTGTTGCCCTAAAACAATATCCAAGACAGTGTACTGTCTTAAGAGAGTCATTTGTGTTGAACTTCTGGGCTCTGTGCAGCTGAAAAACAAATAGCTCTCCCAAATATTTGTTCCTATATATTAGGGACACAGGAAAACATTGGACCAGTGATCACAAACCAAAGTGTGTATACCCTAGCTGGATGTGGCTGCACATATTTTGATGGTAAGGCCCTATCTTAGGAAACAAAAGCCAGTCAACAAAAATGTCTACTGTTTATGCCAGGCAGATAGCACAAAAGAAGACAGCAGGAACTGCCTCTAAGCAATCACCTTGGTAGTTTCTTTGTTACCTTCCAGTAGTTTTGAAACTACTCACTGCCCCTCTGCCTAGCCTGCAGAGTGCTGCCAGCAGAGTGCTCCCAGTCTCTGCCCAGCCTGCAGAGTGCTCCCGCCTTGGTTTTATGTGCTTTAATCTTTTGAGCTGAGATAATTTGCTTCATGTGCTAGCTTGTATGACTTGGAACACCTTTCCTTAACCTCTGTGAGCCTCAGTTTTCCTGTGGTAGTGATGCCTGTGGGAGTTATGCAAAATTCTAGAAAAACGTGGGCATAAGAAAAGTGGCCCTGCTATCATGAAATAAAAGTTCACTGTCACTCAGGCCTCATAAGCGATGATAGGGACGGATGGAGACTGAGGGTAACATGTCACATTATGTTTCTGTCTCAGCTCACAGTGGTTTGTGAGAGGATGCAGGATTAATGTTAACCAAATCTGCTTTTCTTCCTTCCTTTCTTTCCTTCAGTAAAATCTGTACACCAAAACATGAAGGTAATGTCTCCTGACTTTTTTTATTTTCTAAGTCTTTTAAAAGTTCTCACCATACTGGGAAACCAGCACTATGCATCTTTGGCTCAGTGATGGTGCCAAGGACTGCCGTGGAAAGCCTGCAGGCCCATCTCAGGAGCCCCCATCTCTCCTCCCTCCTTACAAAGGGAGATAGTGCCTTCTCTCAGCTTTATACAACAATAGGTAATATTAACTTTGAAAACTTCCCTCTTCAACTAGCTAGCTAATGCTAAACCCTTCTGAGAGATAGTCTGGGTTTGTATTGGCCCTCATGACTTGGGTTGAACACTAATTTGTGATGTGACCATAACAAAGTTCTAAGAGACTTTCCTCACCTGTACAAGGAAGCCTCCACTGGCTACAGATGATCTTGCAGTGGTAGTCATAGATCTAGGGACTACGAACCCTTGATTTTTATGCTGCCTCCTTACTTAAACTAGATCACACTTCTTTAGGCCACCCTGAGCCTCTGTTTCCTTGTGTGTCATGTGGAGATGGTAACGGTTCCCAGTGGACTTGGTAAAAGTTTTAACGACCAGAGGAAATGTATATAAAGACACTGTGCTAGGTAAATGTCATCACTAAGTTTCTATTTTGCAACAAAGTTGTATGAAAATATCAGATATTTTTTTTTATGACAACAGAGGTGGCCAGATGGTCACACCTCTCACAGAAAGATGGAATTCATGAGGGAGAAATTGCTAAACAAATGGGGAGATCTTCTTTTTATTTTTATCAAGGAGACTGTGTTGCTGTGTGACAGGGGTATAGTGAACAGTAGCCTAGGAGAAGAGATGGAAGTGTGGAGTGGACCAGCTCAGCTCAGACAGGAAAGCCTGGAGAGAGTATCATTTGGGGTGTAGGTCATGTGTACCAGCAGAGCATTAGGAAATCTCTGGGTGTTAAGTGTGGGAACCAGGATTTCAGTCACATCCCCAAAGTTCCTGTCTCTGTGATTTCTCAAATAAGCCCCACAGTTTGTGTGGCTTAAAACAGCAGATTGATTCCCTCACAATGCTGGAGGCTAGATGTCCAAACTCAAGGTGCAGTAGAGCCAAGGTCACTTCCTTAGCCTCTGATGTTGGCTGGGTAATCTGTGACATTCATAGGATGGAACCTGTATACTTCCTTCCCTGCCTCTCTCCTCCCTGACCTTCTCCTCTATGCATGCCTGTCTCTGTTTGTTGTTGTTTGTTTGTTTGTTTTTCTCTCTTACAATACTGGTGGAGCCTTCACTTTACCTTTGCATCTTAATTACACCTTCAAAGACCCTGTTTCCAAATCAAATCACACCTTAGGGTTCTGAGATTCTTAGGACCTCAATGTATCCACTTAGGTGACATACTTCAACCCATAACAATGACCTCAGGCAAGTCAGTTAACCCTCAGAATGTCACTTCTGTCCTTTGTCTGTCTTGCCCATCTCCTGGAGCTGTTCAGCAGAGTAAATGGAACAACGCTGGGGAACCCTCTGAGAAGCATAGGATACTTTGTAACTGCAGGATAGTTTGTTCGCACCTGGAGGTGATGTGAGAAGGTCAGCAATGATTGTTGAATTGTGTGTCTTCCTCTGGAGCTATCATAAAAGTAAAAGCTTGTAGTATTTATTATTAATAACCTGCTTGCTGGATCCCTGGAGGCCACGGGGGGGGGGGGAGGGGGGAGCCTGCTGATGGAATCCTTGGACACTCCTCTTCTTTTTCCTTTTGCTGAGTCCTCCCCTCCCCCGGTACAGAAAGGATGCCTGTGAACTCTGGCACGAGAAAAAAATGATCGCATTGTTTTCCCTTTCAATGAAAAGAAATGTTTCACAGGGGCTACAGTGGGTTAGTCCCAAGGTAGCCTGCTTTCAAGTGCATGCTTATACCCAGAGTGCTATGTGTTCTTGTTTAAGACCTGGATATTCTGAAAGGCTACAATCTTCACTTAGAGATCTTTTGTCTCAGGGAAAGGAAGAGGGCACAGGGTTCCTGGCTCAGTGCTCTGTGTTTACCTTCCCAGGTTCCTACTACTAAATATTTCGTTTTATTCTCACTTTCTTTTAAAAGATGTATTTATTTTTATTTTATATGTATGGGTGTTTTGTTTGCAGGTGTGTTTGGACACCAATTTGCATGTATGGCCATGGAGGCCAGAAGAGGGCATAGGATTCCCTGGAACGGTTCTGAGTCACAGTGAGGGTACTGGGAGTTGAACCTGGATCCTCTGGAAGAGCGACTAGTGTTCTTAACCACTGAACCATCTCTCCAGCTCCACCTTATTCTCTTTATGGCACCATTTTGGTTGTATATGCATTACTTTTCTTTTTAAACCCTCTTCCCTCATCACATTCCTCCCCATGGACTTCCCTTTTTTCCTCCTCCTCTTCTGCTCACTTTAAAGAACTCGGATGCCACTCCCCTCTTCAACTCACCCTTTTACTAATGGAGCCTAGATGATATTCTGGGCTCACCTCTGCTTTATTTTTACTCTAGAGCCTTCAGAGTCCAGCCTACAGTATACTCTGCCACTCTTGTGTGACAGTTTATAATCTGTTTTATGGACCTTAAAACTATTCAATCTCTTTGCCCCCTTAAGGAAGATTGCTGACACTAAATTGAATCCAAAGGGTTTTGATGGTGACACTGCTCCTTTACGGGCAGTTGCTTATTTATGTCCCTTTATTGTGTGGTGGTTGATTTGTGTTGCTGAAATTCTGGGCCTTGTTCCCAGGCAGGAGACCACATGTCATCAGAGGGCAGAGGGAAGGATTCCTTTGTGGCCCCGTTGAGACCACCTGACCTGAGTGAACACCAGTCTGCTTGCACTGGGGGTAGCTGGGGAGGAAGAAGAAGAAGCCACTTCCTATTGGTCTTTGAAGCTGTGAACTGCTTTTTACAAAGCTCTTATTTGATATTGATATCCCGTCCCTGGTTCAGCAATTACTTTCTGAGATCTTATTAGGAACCAGGTACAATGCTAGTTCAAACACTCTGCTTAAATCAGAAGCTCTGACTTGTCAATGTCCTGATAATTACAGAATCCACTTCTAGCTACAGGCTGTGGTGAGCACCCAACCTCACCTCATATGGTTGAGGGAACAGAGGATTCCTGAGAGGCAGTGGCTTTGAGCTGAGAGCTGTGGATAGGGGTCAACTGAGGGGAAGGCAAAGGGGACAGGATTACAGGCAGAGGACCTATAAGTACAAATGCCTTAAGGGACAGGTAGACTTTGGGTGTATGTGAGGATGTTAAAGCCCAGTGAGATCTGACGGGAACCATGTAGCCACGTTCCCTCTGGGAAGGAATAGACATGTTGAAAAACTAAAAAGAAAAAGAAAAAGAAAAGCATCTGAAATACTATTAGCCACTCTTCAGGATTGGTATCATATCATATTTACACATTTTAAGCTTTTCTGAAATATACATATAGTAAAATACCTGAAGTGTATTTATCTGAAGTGTCTATCTTCTTGGATTTCTTTTTTTAATGTAAATAAACTCTGTGCTTATCAAGATTGTGATTCCTTTTTAACTTAACATTGAATCAAAACAATCTTGCACTTTAAGTGCTTTAGAATATGATATTTACCGACTGAATGCTGTTCTGGCACAGATACCTCTTCGAATCTCTGCTCTTTAGTTTGTGCACTTTTTTGTTTTGTTTTGTTTTACCCTGTTGTACTGTGCATGGAAGGATATCGTGTATAAATATTGGCACATACCTGGTTGTCTTCCTAGCGGTCCTAGAGCACAGCTAGGCTCTAGACCCATATTACCAGATCTTTAATCCCACTCCCTGCTGTGGGAGAGAATTCCTGAATCCCCTGTCTGATCTCTCCTGGTAAACAAGGGATCATCAGGAGGTATTAGCTGTGGAGGGCTAGGCTGGCCTGCAGGTCCAGGGTCCCTCCTGTAGGTGGGCTAATACCAGGAACAAGGCTTTTGTTTACTGTCTCCCCATTCGTCACTTAAAGAGATTTAGTTAAAGCATTTAAGATTCCTAAGGCTGGCAACAATACCAACCAACCAGAGCTCCCAGGGTCTAAACCACCAGCCTGGGAGCACTTAGGGAGGGATCCAGGGCTTCAGCTGAATACTGGGCATAGGTGGAAGAAGAGATCCTTGACCTCATGAAGGCTGGACGCCCCAGGGGGTAGGAATTTTGAGAGTGGGGAGGTGGGAGTGGGGGGGTAGGTAGGTGTTACATCCACAGAGAAGAAGGAGGAGGGGTGAGGGGATAGGGGGTTCCTGGGTGGGTGGGGGATGGGGTAAGGGGACAACATATGAAATGTAAATAAAACATCCAATAAAAAAAAAAAAGATTCCTAAGGCTGGAGAGGTGGCTCTGGCTAAGAACAATTGTCGATCTGGCTGAGGACCTGAATTTGGTTCCCAGATTAGACACAGAGCTGCTTACAACCACCTATAACTCCAGTTTGAGGGGCCTGACAACCATTTCCCATGAGGAACAATATTCAGATTATTTTTGTTAAATTAATAAAGCTGCAATTTCATAATTGATACTGTCTAGAAACTTTCTCTAAAATATTTGGCACCCTGTCTGTATCTGTCTCCCCCCCCAGCCCCCTCCCATGTGTGTATGAAAAGAAAGAGCAAATGTGGGAGGGGAGGGTCACCACGGAGAAGGTAAGGTTCCACCCATCCTTCATGCTCTGTCGTTCTCTCAAAACTGCAGCTCCTTGCAGATGTTCTAGCTGTTTAAAATGGCTGGTCTTTCTGTTTACTTCCTTGTTCATATGTCTGAGCGAATGGAAAATTCAAAGGAAGGTGTTTTGCTTTTTCCCTGAGCAAGAGCGCTGAGCAGAGGGGCCCTTCTACCAGGCGTCACTAATGGGGCTTGCTCTCTGCAGACTGGCTATAAGCCCAGGTTGACAGAAATTCGCTTCAGACAAATACATTCTGCCACCTTCTCTCTTGGGGACAGATCTGGCACACTCCCAGGGGGTCATTCCATCTGTCCCCTGGAGCCAAGATGACTTCCTACATCATCTTCACAATGATTATGTTTTAACATGACTTTTAAATAAATTGTAACATGGAAGCATGCCTGGCAAGTGGAGACATCTCCTATGGGTTGAAAGGCTAATGGAATCTTACAGCTTGGAGAAAAAAAAAATAAACAATGAAAAAAAACTACAAATCGTGAAACAAAGGGGAGATACATGTCTGTTTACTTTGCTCTTCTTTCTCCCACCAGGAGGCCACCCTCAGTCACTCCACATGCCAGTGAGTTCACACATTAGTCTAAGGGATGGATGGTCTTGCCCTAGGTAAGGGCTCCTAGGTCTGATGGAGCTGTGAGGAGACCCCCAAACTCCAGGAGGAAAGGACCCATAGCAAAGAAACTACATGGAAGAAGAAAGGGAAGTTTCAAACAAATTCCTCGTCAGAAGAAACAGTCTTAGATTACCAAGAGTGCTGGACAAGAGACTGAAGAGGAGTGAGGAGGCAGGCTTCTCCACGGTCAGAAAGTGAGGCTTATGAGGGAGAGACCTAGGACAGCATTGAGCTGGACATGCTCTCTTCCTCAGTGAGCTTTCACTACCACTGACAATAATATACAGAGTGGGTAGTTGAGTCAACGACATGTGTAGCATCACAGCGTGATGCAGACAGGGAGCGCCACTGTTGCTCTGCAGAAGGAGAATCCAAGTTAGGCTGCAGCTGTTGACCATTTCCTGGAGAAAGAGAGCACTTGTGCAGATCTTGGAGAGAGTGAGATCTGGACAGAATGGCCAAGGCATTTCAGAGTCTGACTCTGTGATAGTTGCCAATGTCCAGCAGGGTGGTTTTTGCCATGTAACCAGCTGGGTTTCTTTTTCCCCTCTGTGTAGGCATGTCTATGAACAGAGTTGAATTATAATCAATAGGATAGTTGGTTAATTGTTGCTATATTGTAAGAAAATGGACTCTCTTCTTCACACATGACAGCCACAGAGGATGTGTATACTGGTCTTCACTGGCTGCTACCTGACCTCACGACACGACTCCCAATTATATGGCTCAGAAGTGTGGTGCTATCAGCTTTCTGGGAGTAGAACCATCTTTCTGAAAATGATGAACAACAGCTGAGTTCATGGGGCTGGTACAGAAAAGCCAGAGCTAACCTGTGCAGTCACCCTGGCAGATAGACAGCAACACAGGTAGGAATAGTCAGTGGCTCACGTAACAAGCTCTCTTCTCTATGTGGGCGTGTCTATGAACAGAGATGAACTGAATCAGTAGGAGCCTTTACACAGATGTGGAAGAAATAGGGGGAAAAGGAAGTGTGTGCACAAGGTTATAGCTGAAGTAGAATGTTTTTTTTTTGGGGGGGGGTTGGTTGGTTCTGGTGGGTTGGGGGGTATTTCTGGTCTCTTCCATGATCCCAAAGTGTGCATTTCACCAAAATATTAAAATTCTAAAGTTTATAGCATCCATTGTACTTTAAAGTTACACTTACCAAGAGAGCCAGAATCCCAGCTGTCTACTGGCTAGAGCCATCTCATCCCACTGGCTCTCTAGACAGCCTGTTTCTTGCACTGTCTTTATGCCCAGCAGTGCTATTTTCCCTGATTTGTCGAGACACTGTTCTATTCCTCTTGCCCTCTTTATTCCTTTCTCTCCATCATACCAGTCCCAGCAACATCCACATATCTATTTTTTTACTTTCCTTGGAAAGGTCTCTTCTTGATTGATCATGTTCAGCTAAGATCTTGAATTTTGCCTTTTGCCGAAGAGCTGTGCAAGAAGCGATAGCTATCCCCACTGTCTCCCCCTTCTCCTCCTGTTCTTCCTAAGATCCCCTTAGTCCTGCTCAGGCTAGTTTCCCATGTCTGCCTCATAAAATGTACCCCTGGTCAAGTCACTAGTGGCCTCTCTATTGCCAGTCAAAAGTCAAGTCTCAGACCTCCTCTCAACTGATCCATTAGCGTCCTTGGGTGAAGGCTGAGTATACTCTTGGCCCAAGAACTCTTTGGAAGTGTTCTTTCCTGAAGAGAGCCCTGGGCCGTTTCCTCATCTCCTTCTGTATTTTCCCAAATGTCACTTTGTCAGTGGGGCTTCTACCTACGCAGCAGTTACATTAAAAGGTATACTTCCCCAGACACCCAGTTGCTTCCTCCAGTCCGTTTCCTTACCCTAATCAGAATCCATTCTTCCATAATGCCAGAGGATACTGCACCTATCCGAGGCCTCTTTATCAGTGTGTATGTGAGATGAGAAATGGTGAGAAATTGAGAAATGGTGAGAGGCATCTGTGTTCACATGCACGATGTCAGAAGTTTTAATTACTTCAGAATTATGAAGAAAAGCTAAGTGAACTTCTTTGAAAACTCAGATAACTGCTTTGGAAATCGCACCTTGTACGTCCCTGAAATAAAATACTGAGCAAATGGAAGTGTTTGGAGATTGGGTCTGATAGGACAGCCAGACTTTGCAAATGAGTACATGACATCCAGACACAGCAATGGTCCTGGACTGTGAGAGGAACAGACACAGCAGAAATGGGGACTGGGGTGGAGATGATAACAATGAAAAGGCCATAGGAGAAGCACTGGACAAAGCAGGAGAAAGAACTGTGCATGGAATCAGAAGCACTGGTTTTAGAGTTAAGATTGCCTAGAGTCTAGCATAGGCTCAGCCCAAATAGCTATGCAACTTTGGGTGAGCTGATTTCTCAGAGGCTTGGCTACTTTGTATAAAACGAAGAAACAAACAAAACCCACACGATATAACAAAACAACATTCCAGAGCCGATGTGCCTCTCCCTTGCAATACTAATGGTGGAATGAGACCATGCATGCAATGTTGTCTGCAGTTCCTAGCATGTTAGGGCACTCTAAACATGAGAAGTGGTGTATTCTTGCTTTGTTTCAGGCTCTGCGAATAGCAGAGGCCAGAGCAGATGGTGAAAGGTTACTGATACAGACGTGCTGACGATCCTCAGGCTCCAATAAACAATAGGAACATCCAATCCTGGTAGATGCATGGAACCACAGCCGGTGGTGGGAGTCGTTGTATAGGTCAAGTGGTTTTGGAGGGATGATGGAGGGAAGGACAGTGGATGAATGGACTGAGATTCTTATTCAGAGGCCATTGGTGGGGGCACTTCCTGGGCACATGGGAAGAAGGTCAGACCAAAGGGTGGTTGAGGTACCATGCAGTTTCTGCCAAGCTTTTAAAGCATTCTATGAGGTGTTCCATAGTTTGAGTAGGTCTTTGGAGGTATTCCAGCTGAGATACTTGGAGGCCAGTCACCTGGAGTGTAACCTGCTCCAAGGGAAGTCTCCTTGACAGTTTGCTTCGATTGGGCAGCTCCTGGAAAAGACCTATCCCTCACTGTTGGGCTCAGAGCCGAGGCTCTCACAACTGATTGGATAGAGCTATGGGTCTGGAAAGAGTAGCTGGGCAGCTCGCTGCAGTATCCACTCCAGGGCTGTTTCCTGGTTTTCCACCTGAGTTCAGAGGCAGGTATTTGAGGGTCTTTGAATATCTGCTCAGCAGTCAGACTATGAACCTGAAATCTGTGCAAGGGGACTCCAACTGTGGCACTACATTCCTCAAGGAAAATGCACATTCAGTTAGGCGTTAAATTCATCTCTGATGGGATAGACTCTAACAGACAAGGAAGAAAATAACCATGATTTTAAAAAACAAACTGGACTGTGGTGATGACTCAGTGGGGAAGAACGCTTACTGGGCAAGCAGGAGGACAGACGCCTGGGTTCTCAGCTCTCATCTCAAAAGCCTGGCATGGCCACGTACACTTTTATTCTAGCACTAGGGATGAGGAGACAAGAGCGTTGCTGAGGCTGGCTAGCCAAGCCTCCACAGATAACGGTGAGCTCCAGGTTCAGTGAGACACCTAGTATCAAAAGAATAAGGTGGAGAGTGAAATAGAAGATACCAGCTGTCCTCCTCACTTGCACACAGGTACACAATACATATATTCTACATGTACACACAAAATTGACACATAGTAATTGTGTATACTTATAGGGGACAGTGGTACTTTTGTCGCATGTAAATAATATGGAATGATCAAGCCACAGTAATTAGCATATTCACTACCTCAAACACTGACTGTGTCTTCATGCTGCAAACATTAGAAATCTTTTCTTCCAGCTCTTTCGAAATACTTAATAAAATGTTCAGTTTTCAACAATAGCTATTTTATTTTATACTCCAGTATAAAGCCTTAGAACTTATTTAAACTATTTATCTGTATTTTGCACCCGGTAACCAATCTTGGGCCATCATTTTCTATCCCAATCCCTGCTCCCCTTCTGGCATCTAGTAACCGTCATTCTACTGCCTCAGCGTCTAAGAGATCTATTTTGTGGCTCCCACATAAGAGAGACTATACAATCCTTCTTTGTGTACCTGGCTTGTTTCACTGAACATCCTGCTCTCCAGGATTGAGAACGGCAGGTTTCGTTCTTTCCGTGATTAAAAAAGATAATGAAATGACCATGATCTTTAAAGGACTCCTTTTCCCCTCTGAATTTATGCTTTCCACAGTGTCTATGGAGATCCAGGTGTACTTTGTAGCTGATGGGAGGAGAAACCCTGAGCTGGGTCACCAAAGCATGCATCAGTCCTTTCTAATGTTTCCAATGTTAAACCCCGTAAAACATCTCTGGTCAGGACCTCCTCCTTAGCCTCAGGATGGTGGTTATGGCTAATGCATGCTATTGACTAGGAATCAGCCTATGATAGGGACTCTACCAGAAATGTGTGGCTCTGGAAGAAAAGTATGTGGCATCTACCAGATACGGCTCCTTCAGATAGATAGATAGCCCACTGACTACTGTCTCAAAGCATTAACTGTATAGGCACATGCACACCAATAGGCAGCATGGACCACACTCACAGATGGCCTTCTGCACACAAGTTCTTACTTCTATTTGCTGTGTGTATTACAGTGGAGAGAGGGGCACATGGATGAATGGTAAAGAACAATCATTCATGGCGGAGAAAAGGCTGATGGGAGGATGAGAGGGGTGAGAAAGTGGTACAGATTAGTACGGAGTCCTATATATTTTTGTGTACTGCCTCTTTCCAACACTTCCTGAATTTGGTTACCCCTGTGACAATTACTTAAGCATCTGTGGAACTCCCCCCCCCCAAACCACTGACTTACGATGTAAGTTTTCTCTGGTGTTTACTTTTGCAGACAATTTCCTCTGTGTGATACTATATTCATCTATGAACTGAATTTGTAAACATTTAATCTGGTAGACTAAATCATTACTTAGAGACCTTCAACTGGGAGGTTCCACCTCGGCCAAACATAATGAGGCAGGGTACCGGCTGCTGATACAGATCCCCAGGGCCTGCATCTCATTCAGTACGAGCTTTCTGTTCATTTTAAGATGTACGTCCCCTCATCCCACTGCTGGGATTTGAGAGTCTGTCTTCCTGTTTTCAAGCTGTTTCTTGCTCATAATTTGATACATCCTTAGATACTGACAGGTACTTTCCCTTCAAGACTTCTCAGACATGATTGACACATCAGCTCTCTGTATGTTGGATGATGAGATAACTATTTGCTTTCCTTTATTCCTTTAAACCACTTAGCTGTTGTTTAAGCATCCTGTGATTTTAATAGCTAACAAGAATAAATGAGGCCTCTGGTTGTGTAATGGACTCAGTCACAGTGAAGAGGTTTAGCTGAGATCTGTGTTTGGAAATGCTCACAGTCCGCAAATCCAGACCCGTCAATTCAAGGTCATTGGGATGTGCCTTGTGAGTTGCAGCAAGCACCCCACCCCCATTACATCTTGATTGTACCTGCATAGAGGTTGTCAAAGCTAGATGAAACGAAGACAAGGAGTTAAAAATACAGTAGGAACCTTCAAGAATGCTGTTTTTAACACACAGGACCAGCATCTGTGCTAGAAGTAGACTGGATTACATCCTATTTCTTAGTCCAGATGGTAATAGTTATGTTCCAGGGGAACCAGCTTGACTCCAGAGTGGCTCCTGGTATTTATTCTTAAGAAACTATGAGGAAATGAGTCTCTGTTACTCTGTACATTCTTGGTTATTGGAAGCCATGGTTATTGTGTCATATTTAGGAGCCTAGGGTTCTGGAAGTATTTTTTTTAGAAATGGTCATGCTGTAGATTTGGGCTAATTAAGATATAGAAGGGGGCTCATTTAAAAAAGGTGAAGGTATCCTTGGGGAGGAACACCTCCTAAGCAACAGGAGGATCCCTTAGCCTTAAGAGTTCAGATAGTACCAGACCAGAGTAGCAGCCCAGGGGCAGGTGATCCTAGGGCTGAGGACCTAGCTTAGTCTTTGTAAGCAAATATTTCTATTTATAGTGCCAGCATTCATCTCCCTCTTTGCTCTCCCATCTTATTTAGTGAAACTGTTAATGCTTCTACCGTTTCTCACATCTTTTCAGTAAGAATTCTATAGTTAGCATTAACTATCAACTTGCACAGCCTAGAATCATGAGCAGGAAAGCCTTGATTGTGGAATTTTTCTAGATCATATTTGACCTGGGGAATGTCTGTGGGGATATTTTAGTGATTATCTGATTCAGGCAGGTCCATGTGGGCAGCAGCGTTCCTAGTAGGCAGGTGATCATGAGGCACATAAGAAAGCTAGCTACTGGCTGGGCAGTGGTGACACAACCTTTAATCTCAGCACTTGGGAGGCAGAGGCAGGCGGGTTTCTGAGTTTGAGGCTAGCCTGGTCTACAGAGTGAGTTCCAGGACAGCCAGGGCTACACAGAGAAACCCTGTCTCAAAAAACAAAACAAAACCAAAAACCAAAAACCAAAAAACCAAAAACAAACAAAAAAAACCAACCAAGAAAAGAAAACTAGCTATGAATACCCTGACTTCCCTGAATGATGTACTATGACCTGGAAGTGTAAGCCAAATAAACTCTTGCCATCCCCACGTTGCCTTTGGTTTGTGGTGGTTGTCATAGCAACAGAAAGGCAGAATAGCAAGGAACTAGACAGCTTCAGAAACTAGGGAATGTTCTACTTTACAGAAGAAAGATATCTAAAAATAATAAAAATAATTTTGGAATGTTTTCTTAACATCAGTGAAATTATCAACTCAGATAAGTATTACTGCTCTGAAAATCACTGTATATGTAGCTACCAAAGAAAATGACATTTTCTTAAATGGTATCTTTTGTACTGACTCTCCATGGTACTTTCTTTAATCTCTAGGGGAAAACCTAGCTAGGTATACCAACAATGACATCACCAGTGGTATAACAGCCTGATGTGTGTATTTGATGTTATTGAATAAAATATCTCTTGTGGCATTTTCTTGACAACATGGCTTATTGTTACTCCCTTAGGCTTTAAGTA
This sequence comes from Grammomys surdaster, assembly GCF_004785775.1. Taxonomy (NCBI): domain Eukaryota; kingdom Metazoa; phylum Chordata; class Mammalia; order Rodentia; family Muridae; genus Grammomys; species Grammomys surdaster. Next base: position 7,270,850 of record NW_021604631.1, read on the forward strand.
GATCTGCCATATCTAGGAAGTATAGGAACAAGGTAAGTGCCACTACCAGGAAGTGATCACACAGATCTGGAAGCTGAGACATGTCTGCAGGAATTTGACTGGAACCTTCATCATTGAGGCTCAAAAGGCAGAGCCTGCTAGAGTCAAAAGATAATAAAGGTCGTAACAACCACATGCTAGCATGCTAGGTTAGATACTTTTTTGAAATTTACTGGGAAGGATTTGAATATGCTACAAGTCTTAAATGATATTAAAATTCATCAAAATGGAAAAGAAATCATTGACTAAAAAGGTGGATGGCGGTCGGGCTGCTGGATAGATGGACTGTAAATCTCACATTGATAAATATGTCCACACACACTGGAAGCAAAACCAGAAACAATGACAGTTGGTTCTCATGTGGTAAAATTGTGTTTTATTTTAATTAATTAATTAATCAAAGGGTTGGTTTTGCTTGCATGTGTATCTGTCTATGCACCACATGCATGCCTGGTGCCCACACAGCCCAGACGAGGGTATAGGATCCCCTGTAACTGGAATTACACAGAGTTGTGAGCCACCATGTGGATGCTAGGAATTGAACCTAGGTACTCTGGAAAACCAATTCCAAACCTCTGAGCCATCTCTTTAACCCCTGTCTCTGTTCCTTTTTTTGTTTTGTTTTGTTTTTTGAAACAGGGTTTCTCTGTGTAGCTCTGGCTGTCCTGGAACTCACTCTATAGACCAGGCTGGTCTTGAACTCAGAAATCCGCCTGCCTCTGCTTCCCAAGTGCTGGGATTATAGGCATGTACCACGACTGCCTGGCTTCCTGCCTCTGTTCTTAAACACGCGGGGGCGCGCGCACACACACACACACACCAAACCTCACCATTAGAAAGACATCAAAATGAATTAACATTTAACTTTATATTATACCTTTGCTCTTTTGGAACACTTATACCCCTTCTCCCAGTGTCTTGTACCTTTCTTTTTATTTTTTTATTTTTTTTGCATTTTTATTGGATATTTTATTTATTTACAATACAGATGTCATCCCCTTTCCCCATTTCCCCTCCCTAGAACCCCCTATCCTATACCCCCTCTTCCTTTATGCTTTTATACCATTTTTATAACATGCATGTATTAAGGTCAGTTCTAGGTTGAGGGTCTAGCAATACAATAGATGCAAATAGTCGAGGAAAAAACAAGACAATAAACACACATAGTCACAGAAAAAGCAAGGCATTAAAGACTCCTGTGATCACTGTTTCTAAAGGCTTATTAGGATGACCAAAGTATCTGAGCCTACTTCCCTGTCCTTGCCCAAGATCATTTTCATGTCTGAAGCCTACTTCCTTGCTCTAGCCTAAAATTTAGATTCCTGCCTGAGATTACTTCTTTTTTGTAGCCTAAGATTTAGATTCCTACCTGAAATTGCTTCCTTGTTCTAGTCTAATGTCAGATTCCTGCTTGAAACCTACTTCCTTGTCCTTGGCCAATGTCATATTTCTGCCAAGCAGCCCATTTCCTCGTCCTTGGCCCATGTCAGCTTCTTGCCAAACAGCCCCAAAAGCTCTCCACCTTTCCCCCTTTTTTATTTCGTTAACAAGACTGACCCTGTCTTAGGTCATTCTGACAAGAATGCCTTCCTTACATGTCATGGAATATGCATTATCAAAAGCAATGCACTTCTGTCTTAGGTTGGTAAGGCTCTGTGCAGAATCTTGGTTTGCCAGCCTGTTAATTTAATAACTCTGTCTGGGGGTCCATTTTCAGGTTCAAGCCATGTACTTTGGCTGCCAACATGTTGATGTTGTTAAAGATGAGCTTTAGCATGATAGGCAGGAATAAAAGTATTCCCAGGACAAGAAGGACTACCCTGATCAAGCTATATATGCGATTCCTGAGGTTTGACCAAAATGGAAATACTGACCTCAGGCCATGGATGATTTTATCAGCATTATCTGTAGCATCAAAGCACAACAGAGCAGTGTTATTTAAATTCATAATCTCACTATGCAAAGTTAACAAACCCAAAGAAGTGTTAGGGTTATGCCAAATATCCTACAGGTGTCTTTAAACTTTTTTCTAATTATAATGGCAATCATTGTGAATTTCAAAAGTAATACTACTCTAATGATATTTGTCATTACACTTGGGATGGCTCCTAACTCTTGAACCCTGAACCTCCTTCAGATAATTTGAATGGGTTGTAGAGCATCATCCATTGTTCCAGATACCCGTATATAAATCCTTTTGTATACTCAATACATTAGTAACATTGTTTTGCTAGATGGTTAACGAAAATAGTTGTCTTAAATCCTTATGTCAATGCTATTGCAGAAGCAGTGGTGCTAGCAATTAATGGAATTAAAGCTGTTATACCAGCAATAATCAAGCCCGCTACCTTCTTGCTTCTGCTTAAATCGTGTACCTTTCTTTTAAAACTTAAAAGTTAACACTAGTACATTATTGTTACCTAAATTCCCAAGTTCATTAAATTTTATCATTTTCATTTTCTGCAACAATGTCCTTTCTCTGATCCAGTATGCCGCATTGTACTTGATCATCAAATCTCTGTAGTCTCCTTTGCTCTATACCAGTTTCCATGTCTTCTCTTATTTTCCCACAACCTAGACAGTACTTAAGAATGCTGCTCAGCTCTGTGGTATAAGGTTCCTCATTTTGGACTTGCTTAATGCTTTTGCCATAAAGGGACTGGACTTGTTGCTTGTGTAAAAGAATTCTATGGGTGCAAGAGTGTGTGTGTGTGTGTGTGTGTGTGTGTGTGTGTACACGTGCACACGTCAAGGTATGGAGGTCAGAGAGAATGGATTTTTCCTTCCACCTGTGGGTCTTAGGGATGGGCCTCTGAGTGTCAGGCTTGATAATCTCCCTTACTTCATGACTCACTTCACTGGCCCTCAAACATCCTTTTTATCTCAGTCTATCCAAAGAGTATGACATCACTGTGACTTATCATTGGTGAAGTTAATCTTGGATCACTTGGTTGGATTAGTGCCTGCCACATCCCTCTGTTATTTTCTTATGATAATTTTTTTTAAAGTTACTATTTTCTCCTCCCTATAGTTTCACTGATTCCCAAGACCAGTCCATATGGTTCTTTTGAAACCTGAGAAGAAACAAGAGCATCAGTTAATTTTAACTAAGCCAAAATAAGTTAATTTTGCCCACATTTGAAAGAGCCTTATTTGATAACACCACACAGTAGGGTGTGATACAGTGCACAGTAGGGCTGTGACATAGGTGGAGATGACAGTGAAGCAAGAGGAGCCTCAGAGAAACAGGACTTGAAAACAGAAAGCCTGGGTTCCTGCTTTGGTGTACTGACCTATAAGAAAGATTCTCCTTCCTTCCTGTACTCAATCTGAAAATCTGTGGTTCTGGAGGGGCTGAAGAGATGACTCAGCAGTTAAGAAGTCTTACTATAAGGGGGCCAGAATTTGGTTCTAGTACCAATGTCTAGCGGATTACAACTGCCTGTAAATCCCGCTCCAGGGGATCCAGTGCTTTCTTTTGACTTCTGTGGGTACCTTTACACACACAGCATGTATTCATACATATAAATACATGTAAGTATGAATAATAGAAAACAAAACTTTAAAAATCAAAAGAAAATCTATGAATTTTGTTATTAAAGCAAAGGCCTGCCCTATTTGGAGTGATTCCTGATGTCCATTTAGCTTTCCCAGTTCATAGAAGACTGGAAGGCAGAAGGAAGAAAGGAAGGGATGGAAGCCAGTGAAAGAAAGCTCTCAGCCAAGTTCCCTTCCCTTGTGAGCACCCTTTCACACTTGAGAAGTGGGCTATGCTCCCATTAGCCAAGTGGCATTTCGGAGTTGCCATCTGGGGCTTCATGAATGTCCAAGTCCTGCAAGCTAACTGCAGTCTATCATGTACTGAACAAGAAGAGCACCAGGGGACAGAGCTGAGACATAACTTAGAGAAATCTTTGTTGCCAAGAGGAACAATACCAAAGTCTGAGAGCCATGCCGATACATCTTGTCTCTTCTGGTTCTTTAGTCAGGCAGGCTTTATAGCCAAGGTCTGTTAAACTATTAGCTTGTAGGCATTTCTGAGCATTCTAACCAAAAGTTCATGTTATTTCTATGGCTATGTGTGTTTATTGATTTTTTTTAAATATTAAAGTCTTTTTTTCTAATTTTTATTTTTTAAATTAAAATGCAATTACATAATTTCCCTTGCAACTTTTTCTATATGCTCCCCTCCACTTCCTTTCAAATTTATGGTCTCTTGTTTTGTTATTGTAAAGTATATGTGGATAGTTATATAAATACAGTCTGTTCATGCCATTTAGTATTATTTATACCCATATGATTTTAGAACTGACAACTTGCTATTAGATAACCAATTAAAGGGCTTATCCTTGGGGACGACTGCTTCTTCTGCTCCCAGCATTCCTTATTTGCCTGTAGATCTTTGCCTAGAGATGGGGCTCTGTGAAACTTTCCCTTTCCACGTTAGCATGTCTATTGTCATTGTTCAGGTCTTGTTTAGGCAGCCATATTGTTGAAGTTTCATGGATGAAGCTTCCCTATCATATCTAGGAGACACAGTCTCACAGAAGATTTCCTGATCCTGTGGGTCTCACATTCTTCACATTCTTCAATGTTCTCTGAGGCCATAAGTGCAGGAACTGTATTGTAGGTGTATCAGTTTGGACTCGATACCCTCTGACCAATTCTTCAGATTTTGACCATTATCTTTCAATGCTGTGCCCTTCTGGTCTCCCACAGCCTCCTTACATCCAGAGTCGTGCCTTTCTTTAGCTGTCTGCAATATGAGGATCATTTTGTTGTCCAGATGAGGTCTTCTCCACAAACATGTACTCATGGACTGTCATGACCCGTGTCCATCCTCTCTCTTCTCTTAGTCTGTCCCCTTTCTCACCTCCTCCACATTACCAGGGCTATAGTGTGAGAAGCAAAGGCTTCCAGCTCTGAAGAACACAAAAAGGCCCTCAGTAGATCGGAAGACTGCTGAGGTACGTTACATTTCTATTAAAGACTTCTTTCTCCTTCTGAGAATTTGAAAGTGGTTTATAAGATAAAGTTTATAAGATTTCACAGAGTATCTTTTTTACTTCTTTAGATAGAAACTAAGAAATGACATAGCACTCCACCCTTACCTATAAGCATAAACTTGAAAATAACTTTAGGTGAATTTTCAGAATACATATTCCAGTGATTTAAAAACTTTAAGGTCTGAAATGTGATTGGGGGACTATTGATTAGAACCCTAGACGCCTGTGCTTATCCCTCCAGTAGCCCAGCACAGATTGTATTTTGCAGGGGCTGGTGGACAGCAGCAAGAATGTGAATTTTGTGTCGATATTTGTTGACTATGGACAAAATCTATGTGAGGTATCAGGATGTTTTAGATTTCCAGCAAAGCATTTGAAACACCTGAGTCTTTTGATCATGTCCTGGTCCTTTTGTCAAGAACATTCTAAGGCAGTTGCCTAGGAAACATCATCTTGCTTATGTTCCATGGCAGGGACCTTTCTGCACTTTAAGAAAATAATACAGCACAGTCTTCCTTTGTAATAATGTAAACTTGATGGGATTCATAGCAACTTTTTAGGAGTTATTATTCTTCCCTTCCTGGCTAGCACCTGTGTTTTATCCAGTGTCTCACTGAAGCAGAATGATATATTTTTTCATGCTGCAGAGATTATTCTAGGTCTTGATTAAACCTTAAAATGGGGTTGGGGGGGGCAACATGTTCCCTCTCTTTAAGCAGTGAAAAGTCAGCTGCTTACTATCACCCTTAATTCTGTTAGGTGCCTACAGCAGGTCATACCATGGCGGGAGAAGTGGACTCCATGTATTTATTTTAGAGTCAGGTATCACCTGTGATCCAAAGTGTTAACTTCCTAGGATGTCAGGGTATTTTAGCATCAAATATCTAGAAGAAAGGCAAATCCATACCCATGAATTACAGAGGCTAGTGTTGTGATGGCTGAAAGGACAAATTCATCATTATTGTGAGCTTCCTCTCCCTTAACCACAACACAGTCCATCTCTTTCACGCATGCCCAGCTTGGTTCTCTTGCATGGTGCCTCGATATCGCTTAATATTACAGGGGATAAAGTAAGGTAGAGAACAGCCTTCCCATGCCCAGAGGTTAAGTGCAGCACCGGTGTGGCTGTGGGCTTTACCTGTAATTAGTGATCTGGCCTTACCCCTACCATTTCAGTTCTATAGCTAATTTAGCAGTGTTTTCTCCTGACTTTTCCCTTGGGGCTGACCACTACCATGGCCGCTTTTCCTCCTCCTCCTCTCTTCTTCTTCATGATGTTTGAATACATGCATACATATGTGTACATGCGCATAAGCATGTTTAGGTACAGGTGCTCACATGTGTAAATGTGGAGGCCAGAAGTCAAAGTCAGTCTCCGGCCTCATCATTTCTCAGCTTGTTTTCTGAGGCCGGGTGTCTCACTGAACCCAGGGCTCATTGTATGGGCTAGGCTGGCCGCCAACAAGTCTCCAGGTTCCGCCTTATCTCTTCTACACTAGTGCTGGGGATACAGACATGCACCACAACATCCAGCTCTCCACAAGCATTCTGGAACTAAGCTTGGGTCCTTGTGCCTACACATCAGGGAGCCATCTCTCCATCTCTCGTTCTTCCTAATTTCTTCTTCATCCTTAAGCCAAGAAACCACGGTGCAGCCTCTTGTTTTGCCCCAGTTGCAGGCATAGTCCTTCTGATTTTTCTGTGCTAGGGTTGGTTTGTCTCAGAACTGAAGTCTGTGTGAGGTCTTTTCTCCCTTTTAAGAATCTTTCCCTTTTTATAATTTTTTTCTTTGCTCGGGTTCAGAGGCTTCACTTTTAAACTCATTATTTAGAAGTTTATTCTGTTTGTCTTATTTCTTGCCAGATCTCCCTTTGACCTTGTCTGATTAAGACATAATGAGTCTCAAGTATATTTAAATGAATCAAGAAAATGAGGGTCTCAGTAGCCAACATTCTTACATTAAAAAAAATTAATGACTTCTTTGAGGTCTCATGTAATTAGTGTAGGTCGATAAATGTAGGAGGGATTTTCATATCTGAAGACAGTAACAATTCAGGGTTCCCCCAGTTTTGCCTACAAGGAAAATACATTTCCTTAAATCGAGGAAATCTTGCTGTATTCCAACTCTTTTGTCTTTGCTCTCTCTACCTTTTACTTTTTGTAACTCAGATTAAGTCTTAGACATCTGTGCAGATTTTTCTGTCTCAAATTTGAAACACTGTGGACCCCTTTAAGAGCCAGGTTCAGATATTTCTGCTGTCCAGTGGGTTTGAAGCCTAGCACTTCAAACTTAACATGCCTCTACAAACCATGTTCTTGTCCATCAAACAAGTTTCTTTTTGACTCTTGACAATTAGAGTAGATGGAACCACCCATCCCATGGTACAAGTTGCACTTGAGCTCTCTCCTTACTTCTACCCAGCCATCAGGAAGTCTTCTAATTTATTTTTAATCAACAAACAACTCAAAATCCAGGACACTCCAATTCCTCCTCCATGGAGCATTTCAAGAGCCCTTTCCATTGTATAAATTGTATCAGGAGTAAGCTTACCAATTTGGTTTACTCCCTCTTCCCATACTTCCATCATCCGATCTATTATGGCAGGGTAGATTTTTAAAACAGAAACCATAGGGCTAGGAGTATGGCCTTAGTGCATGAGAGTGTTTACTGTGCAAGCTTGAGGATCTGAGTTCAGATCCCCAACACTCACTTAAAAATCTGTGTGTGTTAACCCCAGTGCTGTGGGAGGAGGTGATAGGCAAAGTCTGTATGTGAACACCAGGTCTAATGCCTATTGACTGTGGACTGTCTCCACCCTCCTGGGCAAGGATCATTCTGAGCATAGGGTTCTTTGAGGTGCCAGATAAAATCTGCCCTTCCGGAGTTGAACTGTGGGATTCCTAAATAATAAATCTTAAGATCCTTGAGAGTTGTCTAATTTGTGAATAACACTGCAATTTTAAAAATTCCTTATAATACAATTTATGGGATACCCATAAGTTATATGTTTTAAATTACCTAGTCCATATAAATGGACTTGCTTACTTCACATATTTGATCTGCAGCCAAATTCAATATTCCACTATTAATTTTACACAAAGCACTACCTTTTAAGACTTATTTTTTATTATCAGCATCAGAAAGTGCTTTATGCTGGGCACTTGGTGGCATTTGCCTTTAATCCCAGAACTAGGAGACAGAGGCAGGAGGATCTCTGTGAATTTGAAGACAGCCTGGTCTATAGTGTGAGTTCCAGGACAGCCAAGGCTACATAGAAAATCCCTGATTTTGAAGAAGAGGAGAAGGAAGAGGAAGAGGAGGAGGAGGAGGAGGAAGGGGAAGAGGAAGAGGAAGAGGAAGAGAGTAGCTTTATTCCGTGGATTTTTTTCCCACAGAAATACAACTTTGAAAAGTATCTCTCAACACTCACTAGAGAAACTTCTTTTTGCAGTAGCTACATGGTGATTAACACAGAGGCTACAACTGATCAAGGAATAGAGAACAGCAGGCTGCAGAATACTCACTCAACCCTTAACTGGGCACACACACACACACACACCACAACCCTTCATCCCACTTCATCCCAGGGATCCCAGATTCAGGGATCATTTCAAAATAGGGTGTTGGAAAGAGTGTAAGGGCAAGCTGTGATAGATGACTACAAGGAAACTGTCTCCTGGACATAGCAGGAAACCTAACTGTGAGCTTGCACAGGCTATAACATTGTTCATAAGACCTGTACAAGCTCAAGTCAGACAAAAGCCCAATAAGGACTGGGAAGGTAGAAGCAAAATCCCATCCCTAGCCAAGAAGCTATTGCAAAGTGAAGACTGTTGAAAGAGTCAGTGTTGTTGTTGCTGTTTTGAAGTGTGTTACCTCTTATAAGTCAACCACATCCCAGTGGAAGACCCCACATTCAAAACAGCACAAATTAATTAGACTTGATGGGTGTGTAAAACAACAAAAGAACAGGACACAAAGTTGGGTAGAGAAGGGGTATGAAACTGGGAGGGGTTGAGGAATTTGGTAAATATGGTAACAACACATTGTACAAAATTCCCAAAGATCTAATAAAATGTTTAAAAAACAATAAAAGAACCACCCTTTGAATGTTAGTAGACACACAAAACAAGAAAACACTAATACACTGGGCTGGACCTGTGGCAAGCATCCTGAGCAACCAAGTGATTCAGTTCTATAACAAACCTAAGGAGATACAGTTCCAGGCTCTGCCTCAGCAGAGTGTGGAGTTCCTGTGCACCTGCTATCTTATGAGTAACATAGATGTCACCGCAGCATTGATCAACATGAACCTACAGAAGACCTCTCACCTTCTGTTCAGGTATCTTTAAAAGCAATGCCCCATCCTCCTCCTCCTTCTCTCAGGATCTTAGAGCTTGGCAACTAAACTTGTTGCCATGCCAACAGCAAGACCTCAGGGCAGGAGACTGCAATCCCACTTCTACTTCCTTAGCAACTGTTGATGTCCTCTCTTACTTGAGTTCGTACTGGCATCAGATCATTGCTGCAGAAGTACTTGTCTGTTTTTTTTTTCCTTGCTGTCCTTGAGATTGAACCTATAGACTCATGGATGGTAGGCTAGAGCTCTCATAGAACCATATCCCAGCTGTAGAACTGTGTGAGACTGGCCTCTGCCTCTGGGCACAGCTACTGGGGAGGCAAAACACAGGGAGCTTGACTGCACATATCCCAAGCTGCCATCATTGGGTGCTGGGCCTTTGGAGAAGTGCTTAGACACTGATCAGGGGGTGGGAAAAAAAGCAGTCTGAGATGTGGGAAGCTGAAGCTGTATTCCCTGACTCTCTGGCATCTATTTGCTGATAGAAAACTGCACAGAGAAGTCAGAATGAAGTGTCAGGGGTCTGGGACATTGGGGGTCCGCGGGCTGAGGACTGTGGCTAGTCCAGGGGCAGGGACTAGAATCTCCGGCTTAGCTCATCAGTGAAAGTAGTGGTGGTTGTCTTGGGGTACAGATGGGCCTTCTACAGGAGACTTAGCCTGAGTAGCTCTGTTGGCAAAGGCCTTATCTATGCTCCCCATGCTGGTGGTAGATAAAAGAGTCAGTCCTTGATTCCAAACTGTTTATTGGTTGTTCATCGTGGAAAATGAATGTGTACCAACTTTAGGGTTAAAGATTAAATACCCTTTGCAGGAAGGAATGTCTGGGAAGGGAAACTTATTGGCTAAACCCTCAGGGTCTCTAGGTACCTCATTAGCATGGAGAATTCTGTTTTGGACTATGACTGAGTTAGAGAGTGTGGCGCACAGACACATCTTCCTGGACAGGAAGCAGGGAGGTGCCTACCATCTCAGGTGTGTGTATATCCGAGTTTCTGTTGTCCCAGACCTGCTCTACCTTACCAAGTTTCCTAGCACGGTCCACTGTCCCACAGAACTACTTCTGCCCTAACTTGTGTAAGAAACTCTTACATAAGCCAGCTTCTATATCTCTCTGCTTGTTTAAAAACACGTTCTTAGGAATTTGCTTTTTGTAGGTCAAATTCTACTTGAGATTTCATTGATCAACTGATAGTGTGAAAATCCATTATATATAATCCGTCTACTTACCTTCTCTCATGGAGCATGCTTTTACCCTTGTGGTTATTTTCCATATCATTGTTACCAGATCAACGGAAGCTTCCTTTTATACAGGCTTCCAGAAGAGACATTATCTCCCCTACTGTCTGTACTTTGAGGAAAAATCTCACAACCCATTCCCCATGTTCCAGGACCCTTAATTATGTCAGGACTCAGCAAATGTGGGTACAGCATCCATTACTGAAATAAAATCACACGCTATCTGACTAGCTCTTAAAGTTGAGCCAGATTCTGCGGGCTCTAGGTGCACCCTATGACCTAGCCATGAAATACTCCTTTCTAGGGCATTCTGGAAGATAGATTGACTTTCTTTGAGCCCAATTAAGAATTATGAAGATACACTTTGCAAAGCTATTTGAAACTGCTTAACAAATTAGAAAGACTTTTACCCATAATTTTGAACCCTACTTCTAAGCAATTTGATACCTTAGAGCAAATTTAGAAAACAAATGTCTAAGCATCAAACGTGTCCACATTTCTGTGAGCAAGAGTCTTTAGTAGTCTCTTCTGTTAGGACCTCAGTGATGCTGTTTACCAAGCCCCTTTCCCTTTCTTGATTACTCTCAGCCATGTTGAAAGACAAGCATTTTGTTCACCTAATTAGGAAATTTCTTGTTATTCTTGGTTGGTCCTAATCAGCCCTAGCTTTGTATACAGAGGGACAGCTACCAGGAGATCTCCAGCACCATTCCATTGCAAGAAGGAGAACATCTCAGCTGGTCCTTGTGAACTAAAGTTATAATCCCAGTGGAGGCTGGAAGGTCAGGAGTTCAAGTCTGGCCAGGGGTACATGGTGAATTTTTGATGAGCCCAAGCTCATCATGGTGAGTGGGGCAGGCACATTCCCCATGAGTTCTGCATATAGTTCCAGTGGGTTTTGAGGCCCCCTGCCCTCGAAGAAGAGAATATTAACTTTAGTAGAATTCATTGAATCTGAGAATATTAGCATTCGGTAATAACAATCAGTCAATATGTATATTGTATTATTACTTACAGTGTGTTTATAGAGAAATCCTGTCTCAAAAATAAAACATCAGAAAAAGAGCAAAATTTTCTGAGATTGAAAGTCCTTTCCTCCATTACTAGCCTACTTTAAAGAATAATTATTCATCTCTTCATTTGGCCCAACCCAGACTTGCTTGTGTAACAGAGAGATAGAACTCTGGTTAGGGCTGCTTTTAAAATCTTTTATATTGTATAACAATGATAAAGGAGTCTTTTGGGTTTTCCTGAGTTTTCCACAGCATTTTCTACCATTCAGACTGTCTCAGTGTCTATATGTCAAAGATATGAGGACCAGGAATTTTGAGCCTGGAGAGCAGGTGGCCTGTGCAAATAAGTGGGGACTTTGAGGGGCTCGGGGGCTTTTCAAACTGTGCCCTCATCTTCTGGGCTCTGGATTGCCATGGATTTAATTAGCACTCCCTGTTTCCACCTCAGCTCTTTTCCCTCCTGGGTAATGACTCGATTAAAAAATCTTATCTGTTTGTTGGTGGCATTCTAGTACAAAGGGTCGTTTGGGGACTTGGCAGGCTCTTCAGCCCCATTCCCTAGACTCCAAATTACAGGAGAAGTCAGAAGCATTAAGATCTGCTCCAAGAACTTTGCTCTCTAGCGGATCAAATGAAATGTTACATTGGTTCTCAAGTGCTCCCGCACCTCAAGGCCACTATACAAAGCTCTTGGATTCTTGGGTTTAGCCCTTCTGGAAGGGAGGCACTGGTGCTCTGATACTATCAGAAAAGCAGTGGAAATTCTTTCTGAACAGCATGATTGTATATACGCACACAGCACTGACCTGTGTGTTTGATGGACAAGCAAGTGAGATCTGCTCTGGCTAATATAAACAAATAAGAAGGATGCCTACTGGACTCCAAGTAAAGGATAAGCAGCCCAGGTCAGGACAAAGGAAGAAGCAGGCTATCCTGATAATCCAGCGTGTGCTATGTGAGAGTTTTCACCTAGACTTCAGTAACTCAGCTCTAATGGTCTCCACTGTACAGCTTTCATAATCCCAGGAGAAAGACATTCCCTGTCCTAGCTTGAGTCAGAATCTGTCTGCTTTTCCAGGAATGTGGGCTGCTCACTGAGGTTCAATTTATACAGTGTGAAACTGTTCTGGTCATGGGGAAGTCATGGTGAGTGAGGCAGGCACATTTCCTATGAACTTTGTGTTCAGCTTTGGGGTATCCTTTTGGGGTATGCTCTGGTATAAAACGATATTATGTTTGATAGACTCTGAGATTATAGACAATAGATAATCATAATTAATATGTATTTTGCATCATTACTTATAGTCAGACATTTGGGCAAATACTACTTCTGTATGTATTCTGATCTTATTTGTGTAGCAATCCCATAGGATAGATGTGTATTTATTATTATTATTATTATTATTATTATTATTATTATTATTATAAAGATGTATGTCCATAGAATAAGATAGTTTGAGGTCCCCTAAGCTCTTAATAGATGGTGCTTATAACTGATTATAGTAAGAAGTTCCACCTCTGCTTCTGAGTTTGTGTCGATCTGGATTTCATTCTTCATTCATCTGAATAGGTCAGAGGTAAATTACAGAATGACACACTGCTCCCACAGACAGTAGATCCAGGGTAGATAGGTGTCCCTGGAGACCACCCTCTCTTCTAGCATAGCCAAGGGCTCTGAAAAGGCTTTCATGCAGGGCAGCTATCTTTAGCAGACTCCTTTTAATAAAGGGGAAAGCATTTAGCCCTCGCATATCTGCATGCCCCATTTTTTTTGTCACACAGTGGGTGGCTTCCCTCTGCCCACCCGCCTACCTCCTGCTGCGACTCCCTGTGGCCTGCCACTTCTCGTCCATCATCACACGCCTCACCCACAATGTTCCCTTTTTGGGTTCTGGGCTTCTCAACCACCCACTCTTGCTCTGTTCTTCCATCACATAACCTAAAACTCAGGCAGATCCCCCTCCCCTGTGGTCATCTTTCTGGCTACACCTGCTTTCTGCAGGAAACCCACCCTCTCACAATCTGTCCACCTGCTATTGACACCTGCCTTCTTCCCCTTATGGTGGCACTTGTTCTAGCAGCCATGCCATAAGTCTTAGTAGCTTTCATCAGCTGATTGTAGGGTGTGCCTCATGGATGTATGGTTCTATTCAATTGAGCAGTAGGTTATATCAAGATGACCACATAGGGTCTTTCTGCCAGGGCACAGCTTTCTTTATTAAATATAATAATTTTTTTCAGGTCAAATGTGCTTTTGGGTGACTCTAAAGTCCTAAAGGTCAACAGGAAGCAGTCTATGTGTGTCTTAGGTTCCCTCAGACGTGGTATGGTGTCAGGCCAGAGTGTGAACTTGGTGAGACCTTCCTCTGAGCTCCTCTGATCATGTTTGCTGACACAGTCAGACATACCTAGGGTAAATGATAAACAGGCTTTTCTAGTTTAAGAGGCAATTATCAGTATGACTGGGTACATTTATGTACATAGAACTGTGAACTTGGTAGCAACTTTTTGAAAGCTGAGAAATTTTCTCGCCATTTGAATTGACTCAAGCTGAGTCAATTAAACGGAGCCTAAGAGGGCTACTTAATTTTTTCTTTTTCCTGGGATTTTTTTTTGAAGCCCCGTATTCCTCTTAATCATATTGAGATATTCCAAAACCCATCTCTGGAAATGGTTGAGGAACTAGTTAGAAAAGACTAGAGCAGTACTTCAGGTTGGCATAAAATGTTCCTACCAGCCATTGCAGCACATACCCTAAGCCATGAGCTTCGCTTCGCTGCCATTCTCAAGTTGCACAGGGCTGGACAGTTTTTAAACATTTTGAAGCAAGAATCAGAGGAACTTGCTTTTATATCCAGTGATCTTCCCAAATAAGCAAAGATGTTAAAAAGAACAACAACAATGTTCTGACCTTCCAGAAATTCCTATAAGAATTGCAGAGGTTTAAAATAATACCTATCTGAGCTGGATACTACATTGCATGCCTGTAACTCCAGGATTTGTGAGGCAGAAGACTGCA
>NW_021604631.1:7290525-7300258 GCF_004785775.1 Grammomys surdaster
TTCTTCCTTCTGTTTTCTATGGATTTTATTTTATTGTAGTAAAATATGCAGAACATACAATTCTCCATTTTAATTATCCTTTTCACTGTGTAGTTGAGTAGCATTCAGTGTGATGATAATATCAACTATCAGCCCCGTCCATCTCTAGAAACACGATTTTTTATTTCACTTTTATTTATTTAATTTTTGGACATATGAGTGGTGTGTATGGTATATACGTGTCGATGTATATGTGAGCGCCTATGTACCTTGTACAAATGCTTGCAGGTGCCAGACATTGACACTGGTGCCTTTCTGAATCACCTCTTCACCCTAATTTTGATACAGGGCTCACATCAAGGCTGAAGCTTACCGGTTATAGTAGAGACTAGCAAACCCCAGGAGTGCCCCTGGTTCCCTTCCTTGTGCTGAGATCACAGGTGTGGGCTGGGGGTGGGTTGCAGCACCTGGCTTTGGATATGGACCCTGGGGATCTGAATTCTAGTCCTTATGCCTGTGAAGCAAGCACTTTACTGAGTCACCGTAGTCCCAGCCCCTCTAGAACGTTTTGATCTTATAAAACTGACTCCTCCTTAGATAGCAATCTCTTTATGCACCCCTTTCTTTTGGAAATGTTACTATTCTTCTTTCTAATTCTGTGAATTTGACTGTTCTGGATACTTCACTTAAATAGAACCACACCTTATCTGTCCTTTTCTTGTCCGATTTCACTTTGAAGAATGTCTTTAAGGTTGTAGAATATTTAGAAATTCCATCTTTTTAAGGCTAACTAATATTCCTTCGAATGTAGGAATATATTATACTATATTCCATAATATAACAATATCTCGCTGTGTATGCTATATGGTGGACGTACATGCACACGAGCAGCATTTTATCTGTTCATCTGCTAGTGCACACTTAGGCTGCTTTCTCCTTTTGGTTCTTGTGTAAATAGCACAGCTATGAATGTTGGACTGATTACATTTTCTTCTTTACTCCATATACTTGGAAGTGTGACCCTATTTTTAGCTTCTTGAGAAGTTGCCATACTGTTTTTATTATGAAGTTTAGACATTCACAAAATTTAAAGAAGAGTACAATGAACACTTAGATGCAAAACAAGACACTCAAAAGTTTTTAGTCTTCAAATGCCGTCTGACTGAATATGAGACATAGAATTTTGGATTGTGATTTGAGGGTCATAATTTCCAAGTTCTGGCCACAAGTGCTCACCACCTATCATTCATACAGCTCTGATGATTCCTTATTTGAAGGGAAAAAAAACCCTCAAATTTAAGAATGGCTAACCATCTGTCAGTATTTCATCTTTGCCTCTTCCTCTATATCAGAAGTATTTGATTATTTTCATGAATCATATGAGTGTAAATTACAAAGGTCACAACCCTTCTTCCCTAAATACACACACCCACATATATCCACCTTGCACCGTTACATGCATCAGGGTTAAAAATACCTTCCACTTACATCTTTGCTTGTATTCTGGTGTTCTAAATTGCCTGCTGTGTGTCATTATGGTTTTCTTTTTCCAAGCCTGAATCTGATAACCAAGCATCATACAGGACAAGACACTAAGTCTGTCCAGTAGATAAGAAGGTGTCACTAGAGAATGAGAGGTCCTGGCAGGCAAGAGATAATAAGGTTACTGTGGATGGAGGTACCTTTCAAGGTCCTAGAGGGCCACTCCTAACTCCTGAAAATGAACTTCAGAAACTGAAGGCTGAGCTCTCTATTCTGAGAGAAACCAGATCCAGAGTGTGCCATGACTTTGACCTGGTCTATATTTTGGCCAAATCTCCATTGTGTCTGCAAGCTGCAATGAGTCATTGCCAAGCAACCAGGCACTGTGTGTTCCCCGTCTCCAAGTCTTGTTATCTCAGTAACTAATGTGCTTGCTACAGATTCAACTGTGCGTTTGTGGCACATTAGATGCTGGGAATTCACCATGTGTATGATAACTCATTTTCTCCCGCAGGGTTCCTCTTCCTCTCTCTGGTTCCCTGGAATGAGGGCACCCCAGGATGATGGTATGGGGGTGTTTTTCTCCCCCAGGGCAATGCAGTCTTTATCTTCCATACCACAAAACTAAGCATCCCTAAAGCCTTAATCTGCCACCACACCAGCAGTATATTTACTGAGTGATAGCTATTTGCTCAACATCGAAAGGGAGCCAAAAGAAAGATAAAGCACCCAGAACCAAGAAAAATAAAACTATTAGAAACATCATTGCAGAATTGATGCTTTCAACTAAGTGTGCACAGGGTGGCAGATGTGCAAAGAAGACAGAGATAAAAGAACAATGATCTATGTAGAACAACAATGAAGGAAATGGTGGCTTTGAATTTGAGGGAAAGCAAATGAGGATTACATAGGAGGGTTGGAAGGAGGAAATAGAAAGGGAAATGATGTAATTGTTTTTAATTAAAAATATATTAAACAGGGGCAATAAGGAAATGGCAGACTTCCAGGGCTGTAGGGTCTTGAAGGATGTGTTGTGTGTGGCTAGGAGGTCAGGAGAAAGAGGTCAGCTGAATTCCTTCCCTACTTCTATGGAAACCATTTACTATCAGCAAGGCACTGGCACCCTGAAGAGGGAGGTCCCTAGGTGAAACATGTCACAGTTCCCCTGGTCTCAAGAAAGCCTTCATTTCATTCCTTCTTGATATTGATAGAATCCTTGAGGTCATCAGAGACTACACAGATTTCTCTCTCAATGAGCCATGTTTTGGGGTATGGAGAATAGTGGGTAAGCCAACGGGACAAGTGCATTTCCGACATGTAGTACTCATTGCAGGAGATTTGTGCAGAGACACGCATTTTCACTGTAAGGCAGAAAGAATATATTAGCCTGGCATTTTCATCTTCTTCCCCAAACTTGAACGACAGCTTAACTCTTCGGCGTTTACCCTCCCACGCTCCAACTTTTTCTCCCTTTGCTCTTGGAAGGTTGAGCTCCTTGAAGGTAGTTCAGCGTTTCTTGTTTGTTTGTGTTACTTATTCAGTCTCTGTGAGTTATTGACAAGCTCCATGACTTGGGCTCTTCTTGACTTATAGTTGTATTTCCAACAGAACTGGCTTTAAGACCACAAACCCCGTTTGTGAACGGGTTTTTCCTCACAGTCATAGGAGTGCCACACACCACTTTGGAAACACCAGGGAAAATGAATGAGTTTAAGGAGGGCCGGGCCATGCCTGTCCCTTGATACAAAGATATAATATGATAAAAATCATGGACAATTGAGCCTAGAGGAGATCAGTTGTCACAGGGTCTCCTCACCTGCCAGCTTTGTGGACTTCATATAAGGCAGAAGCACTCCTATCTATCACGACAAGCTCAAATGTGACTCAAGATTTAGATACATTGTTAAAGCTTGGCTGGGCTTATTACTAGCTATGTGAACTTTAACAACAGCAGCAGCAGCAGCAGCAGCAGCAAATTTATGCTTTTTAATGTATCCCCACTTCCTTATGAATAGAATCTATATTATAGTAATTTAAGAATCGTAGGGGAACTTAGACATTGTTTTAAAGTGTCCTACCCTCTAATATATATGATAACACAAACTTAATCATGATAGCTTTGGAGTAGACTAACAGGCTGTAGAGGGATCAGCCATAAGGATGCAGGCCCTGGTGTGAACATTCTTCCTACTCACACCATAATTAATGGAGATCTATAGTATTTACTTTTTTATTAGTTATTTTACTTATTTACATTTCAGATGTTATCCCCTTTCCCCATTTCCACCCACCCCCACTCCCTATCCTATTCCCCTCCTCCTGCTTCTGTGAGGGTGTATTCCCACCTATCCACCCACTCATGCCACACAGCCCTCCAATTCCTCCACACTGGGGCATCCAGCCTTCATAGGACCAAGGACCTCCTTTCCCACCAATCCCAACAAGGCCATCCTCCACTACATATACAGCTGGAACCATGGGTCCCTCCATGTATGTTCCTAGGCTGGTGGTTTAGACTATAGGAGCTTTGGTTGGTTGGCATTGTGGCTCTCCCCATGGGGCCACAAGCCCCTTCAGCTCCTCAGTCTTCACTCTAACTCTTCCATTGGGGACCCCGTGATCAGTTCAATGGTTAGCTGTGAGCATCTGCCTCTGTATATTACCATAATTAATGGAGATCTATGGTCTATTCAACAAGTTCTGTTCTATCTGATGTTACATCTATGCCTTGGTTAATTTGCATCTTCTCAGATCCTAAGGTAAAGATTAGAAGCATGATATCAGCAATTCTTTCTATATCTGCATGGTTTTTTTTCTTAGCCACATCTTACCCTAAATCCCGCCTTGCCTTTCTACTCTGATTTTTCCTAGGATGTGGTTCAGCTAAATTATTGCCTTGTATTTTAAGTGTATGCTCTCAATCTGTGATGTGTTCCATCTTTGGTTCTCTCTCACTCTTTGCTGATTCCTAGGCCTCTTCTGCCTTTACACACCCAGTCTTGCATCCCATCACTGTGATCTGAGTCTAAGCTGCCTTTACCCTAACCAGCTTATTTGGATCTAATTAGAATTCTAGTTCATTAATACACACACACACACACACACACACACACACACACTCTCACACACACAAAAGCTTGGTACCCACACACTGCAGGGAAAGCTGCAGAAGGAATCCATAGACGTATAGGACAGTTATAGAGCTGAAACTCATGTTTCAACATGACAGAAATGTCCTGGTGTCCTGATATTGAGCCTCTGAATATGCCCACAACAGTAGTAGGCCTAACTTGCCCCCCCTCTACTTAAGACATGGAAACTGAGGCTCAATAGCACTTGGTGTCTCTCTGAAGCCTCTCTGCCGAATTGTAGGGGTATTAGAGTCTCCATTTGTAGGCCGGTGCTACTCTACAATGCTCTGTTCACCTGGAAAATCAGGACGATCTGATTCCAAAGTAAAAACTATGTATTTACTTTGCTTATTTATACGTACAAAGCTTTCTATACTGGGGGAATGGGAGAGAGGATGAGATTGGGGGTTGGGATTCGGTTGGAACCAGAGAGCTATAATTAATCCTTTCTCCCACAGAAGCCACCGAAATACCACATATAATAAACACCATCACCCGCAAAATGCCATGATCACACAGCATTGCTTCATATTCAGGAGGAGAGAGGAGGAGGTGGCACTAATTAACAGGTGGAAATAGAGTATTTACAACATACGATTACTGGTAATAGAATTATATTCACCCTTCTAATGATAGTGGAGATGGAGGGAGCTTCCCAGCTGTAAGGCTAGATGTGCCCTGTGAGAAAAGAAGACATGTAGTACGTGGGGACCTCTCCAGCTTTTGATGCCCCCAGATGCTGGTTGAGGAGCCAATGAGGCAATGTCTCTGGTGAAGCAGAGCAATGTTATCATTCTGGAAAAGAATGGCCAGCACACCTTGTCTGTTTGTCCTCCTAAATTTGGTCAATCTTCTTGGATGCTTCCTCTCTGAGGAGATTGCTGCCCACATTCCAGGGCATGGAGAGGAGACCCTTTTGTAAAGGTCCCAATAGGCAAATGTCCTACCATCTCCTCTCATCTCACTCAGCCCAGTCTGCTTCCCCAAGGTTCCCCTCACTGGTCCATCGTTCTCTCTAGAGCATCAGTTCTCAACATGTGGGTCACGGCCCCTTTGTAGGATCAAAAGACTCTTTTACAATAGTTGCCTAAGAAAATCAGAAAACACAGATATTTATGATTCATAATGGTAGCAAAATTAGTTATGAAGTAGCAACTAAAATAATTTTATGGTTGGTGTTTACTACAACATGAGGACTGTGTCAAGTGGTCACAACATCAGGAAGGCTGAGAAACCCTGTGCTAGAGTCTCTTTTCTGCTGCAACAGAGCCTCAAAGGTGTGTAGCACAATAGTAAACTCTAGGGATCAACTGCAAGAAAGCAGGGCCTCAGAAAGATGAGGGAATACACAGGAACTACTAAAGGTTTAACTGACAGCTTCCCATTGCTCGTCCTGCCTCTCCATAAGAGCTCTGTCTATTTACAGAAAAGAGACTATTCCCTTGTAACTTCAAAGAAGAGTGAGATGGAGAACGTTCAGGAACAAAGTACGTTTATCTAAGATAGAGAGTTAGTGTTGTGACCACTTAGCAGTCTATTAGAAGCTCACAGGACAGCAAGAGAAAGATGGTAAAGAAGGTTGTTATGTCGGAGTGAAAATGGGAGATGAAGTAAGAATGGAGCCAGAGAAAGCCCACTTACTTCAATAGTCACTGCAATTTAGGCCTTGTTGAGATCTCTCCATCAGTGTTGCAGGGGGACAGTAACTCTCTCAGACATATATGATTGTTGTCACTCAGAGAAAGAGAGAGTCAAGAGGGCAAGATATCAAGTTGAATCTATCCCATGCTGAGGTGACTCAGGGGCAAAAAAGTGGGAATGGTATCACCATTGCTGCAACCATCATCCCAAGAGCACCAGATGTCAGTCTCTAGTCCTTAAAGGTTGAGGGTTGGACAGACGATTAACTTAAATTGGTGCTAAAGGTAACGAGCTCATGGCATTTTCTCTCCAAAATCATAGTTCCTAACTGTTCAGATTCCTTTACCTAGAAATGGTTCAGGGAGAAAAACTAGTCTAAGGGTGGCCTTGGGAGATAAGAAAAGGGTCTTCTTAGAGGTAACTCATGTACTTCTTTAATCCTAGAATCCTTGGGCTGTTATGACTGTCTCTCTGTTGACATGTCCTTGTAGAAACAATGTCCCTTTCATGACTCCTCCAACAAGTCCTAGAAAGAACAGACTGGGTAGAGAGGTGATATTCATTCAGCATAGAATGAGCCATGTTTAAGTTGTTTCAGTGGCATGGTGATTTAGAACTCAGAACACATTCTCTGATAGGGACCGTGCTATAAATAGTAGGCAGGTTCCCCAGGCAGTGAGTAAAAGCTCATTTATTCTGTCTGTAACTGAGCTGGGACTTGGAATCCTGGCTCCCACTTCAGCCCTGTCATTAGCTGCCTACGTGACTGTGGGGAAGTCATTTAGTTGCCGCCTTTGATTTTTCTCACCTGAAGAGGTATTTCTCTATATTAGATAAAATAGAATTTAATCACATTGTGAATACTTCCATGGGAAGTCACTACGGAACAATGTAGGAGAATGCCTCTCTTTCCTCCCAGGAGGGGCAGAAATGAACATTCTGCCCACAATGCCCCCCCAGAGGTACAGGACCTGGCTGCACTAGCTCTCAGCAAGCAGAGACTCCGAGGAGGACTGAGCATCGGCTTCTGGCATCTGGCAGTAGAGGAATTGGGAAGGGTCCTTGCTTGGTTGTAAAAGTACCATAGCCATAGGGCAGAGGCTGTAGGGCCAGATCATTAAGAAAAACTAGGAGACAATATTCTGAGACACAGCAGGATCTTCTGACATCACTTGGTAAGGAGGTAGTACACACAAAAAAAAAAAAAAAGAAAAGAAAAAAGCTTTTGGCTTTGGGAAGGAGACATTTGTTTGGCTTTTACTGTCAACTATGAAACTTTCTAGCAACCTTTGGGATCTCAGGAGTAAATTTGAGTTCCCGATACCAGTTTTGAAAAAAGAAGAGGCCTCTTGACTGTCCAGACTTCAGAGAAACCTTTGTCTTGCAGGTATTTAGAGACTGAAAGGATTTGTGGGTCTATAGCAGTGCCTGGGTTACAGAGATCTAGACCCTGAGCCTTGGAGCCTAGGAACCAGTTCATCCCTGGGCAACCTGCCCACCATCTTCTCTCTTATCTCTTCCTCTCCCCAGCTCCGTTTTTACCACATGGGGTTTCTCTTGTCCCCAAGGTTTGGAATCTTGACAGCAGCATGGTTTTTCCTACTGGGCCATCTGCAAGAGCACATGGGAGGCAAATTAGGCTATTAGGCAGAAAACAGAAACAAAGATGTGCTGGGATGGTTTTCTGGAGAGTCCTGAGCTTTCTGGAAGCTGCAGGGATGCTACAGAAGCTCTGTGGAGCCACTCTGACAGTCTCTGCTGAGGCTGGTGGCTGCTATCCAGCCCAATCAACCTAACCACAAGGAATCTGAGACCTGGGAAGGTGAGCTGACAAAGCCAGGAGGTGACAGAGACAGGACAGCAGGCCCAACTCTTGTCATTGTTGAAGCTCCTTGAACATTTCTTGGAAAGCAGGTGACGAGGTGAACTGACACAAAGGGCACCCTCATCAGCGGGAAGGCACCCTGACTCCCAGTTGTCCGCAATTAGAAAACATCAAGCTGCAATCAGTGTGCTCTGGATATGTGGATGGTATAAACTCAGCTCCCGGACTGTCCTCTCTTTGCTGCTCTTTTGTCATTGTGGAAAGATTCTGCATCAGGGCAAATTTCAATCAGATTTAAATCCTCAGTCTTGACTTCCCTTGGTTTTCTCATTTCTCACCTTTGAGGGACCACCTAGCATCTCTGTGCTAACCTTGGTTCCATCTCAAAGTCAATGCAGGCTTTCCCTACTCCTGTTTTGCCTGCAGCCACTTAGTGGGATCTCCAGGACCTTGGTCTGTCCTTGACTTAGGCAGTGCTGCTCTCCATGGGTAGAAAGAGCCCTCTGAGGAAGGTAGTGGAAAATGTAGGGGTCTGGTGGAATCACGTTCAGACATACAAGCTGTTATTAAGGAAGAATTATAACAGTAATTCTGCTAATTCTGGATCAGTGCCCCTTTCATCTTTCTCCAATGTTTTAGCCCAAGTGAAGAAAGAGTTGCATCAAATCTTTGAAATTTACAATAATGAAATGTTCCCTATAATCACAGATGTCCTAGTGGGGGGGACTTGTCCTCTAGTGTGCTTCCTGTACACCTCTGCATGTCTTCTCAAGGACAAGATTCGTCTTGGTTTTTTTAGGGGTATGTCTTGCTTTTTCTGGGAAGATGGTTATGTTAACACATTGGTCTTCTTTGCTTACTCATTGAACTACATAAAAGATCTAATCACATGCCTTCTGTACTTCTGAGTCCTCTAAGGATGTATACATCTCCTCAGGTCCTTTTCTTCTTTCCATGGCCCTAGGTTATTTCTGCTTTAAAATAAGTTTGAACTTATTTTATTATTTAATTATGTGAAGATATGTGTATTTGCATATAAAAATCCACATATGTGCCCAATGAGGCCTGAGGCATCTGATGCCCTGGAGCTGGGGTAAAAAGAGATTGTGAGCTCCCTGACATGGATTCTGGAAATCAAGCTCACATCCTCTGAAAGAGCAGCAAGTACTCATAACCACCAAGCCATGTCTCCAGCCCTTCTTTTTGAACTTTATATCTTACTTCAGGTCTTGGGGTTTTCATTGTTCATTTACCCTTATTTATAGGTTTACTCCATTTGCACAAAAGGAAAAAAGACAGACAATGGCAGGAAACAAATACATCCTACAAGCTTTAACGTCCTTGGGTTTCTATTTGTCAACCTCTTTGTTCAGTAGCAGAAGCATAACCATGGATATAAGCCAGTATCAGATACCAAGGCATCCGTGGTCAAGTGGGGATAACAAGCATAGATGCAGACAACACTATGAGGCTATAGGTGCTGTGGGTCACAGTTTACCTACTACAGGCCTTTTCCTAGTAGCAGGTAGAGGTCTCACTGAGCACTTAGGAATTCTAATGTTTAGACCAAGCTTAACAGAGCTTCCTGATTTCTTCTTCTCCTTCTCCTTCTCCTTCTCCTTCTCCTTCTCCTTCTCCTTCTCCTTCTCCTTCTCCTTCTCCTTCTCCTTCTCCT
>NW_021604631.1:7300268-7327227 GCF_004785775.1 Grammomys surdaster
CTCCTTCTCCTTCTCCTTCTCCTTCTCCTTCTCCTTCTCCTTCTCCTCCTCTTTCTCCTCCTCCTCCTCCTCCTTCTTTCCCTTCCCCTCCCCCTTCCCCTTTTCTCCTCTTCCTCCTCCTCCTCCTCCTCCTCTTCTTCTTCCTCCTCCTCTTCCTTCTATCATCTTTCTGGCATCTATTTGCCAGATAACAAGAACCAAGATAGAGCTGAATAAACTAAGAAGCTCAGAAGTACAGATACGTTTCTGCACCCTCTCTGTCCTCTATTCAGTTCATCCCTCTTGACTTTGATTCCTGGTTTGTCCTCAATACACCTACTTTTTGACATTCTCTTTTGTTCTTCTCCTTGGGATGGATATGCACTTCTGGCTTATATCAGTTTTGCCTGTCTTTCTCTAGCACTCTTTCATCTTTCCTATTCTGTTCAAAGCTGGAGATTTACCCATGTACTCCAAAATTATATTTTTCTCCATAATCATTTAGGCAGCTGACCACTCTACATTGGTGTCAAGTCTTTGATGATTATGAGAAAAGATGCTAAAGTTCTGTTGCAGAACAAGGGCCTCAAAAATAAAAAGCAAGACTCCTGCTTTCCATGGGGTAGAGGCTGAAGGATTCTTCAGGAGAACGTAGGATTTGAAATAGGCCTAGAGATCTGAGTGATAAGCTTTCGTCATCTAGTCTACCCACTTTTAACATCAGCTCAGTGTTACCAGGTGTCTTGATTTTCTGTTTCTCTTTGTCCTTTCTTTCATTCTATGACACCTTGTCCAAAGATCTGAGAACCTCCTTTTACATGACCATCCTAGAAGCAATCTTGGAGGAATCAAAGTGTCAGTCAATGTCAAGAACCAAGTCTTGAAAGGACAAGTGATTCTCTAGGGTCACAACAGGCAGGTAGTCTTTCTCATCTAATTCTACCCTGGTATAAATAATACCTTTTCAAGAGCTCAAAGGATGATTATAACAAGAACATTAGATTAGTATATTTCAAAATTGATTCAACTCATTAATTAATGGGGGAGGCAGGCAGTAAGATGGTAGAGTCAGACTGGAACTTATAGATTCCACAGAGAAAGGCATGGAAAACATATTAGAATAAGATGGTTAGGTGAGATAAATATACCACAAGGCTGTTTGCAGTGAGCACAACTTATTGTTTTAATACAGGAGACAGAAATGATACGTACCTACAGGACTGCATTCACTGGCCTAAGTAGTAGACAAAACTGTTTTCTTTCCTGTCTGTTTTCTGAAAGTTAACACCCACTATTGTGTTACTTTTCTCGTTGCCATGACAACAGCAACTTAGAGAAAAGGAGTTCTTATCTCAGTTGGAGGTTTAAGAGGATACAGTCCATTATGGAGGGGAAGTGATGGCACTGGGTACATGAAGCAGCTGGTCACATTATGTCTGAATTATAGAAACATAGAGAGATGAATGCTTATATTCAGCCCAATTCCTCCTTTTCCTTTTTCATTCATACTGGGACCTCAGCCTGTGGGATGGCCTCATCTATATTCTGTGAGTTTTCCCTCATCAGTTAAATTCCTCTGGAAATGCAAACACAGAAACATCTAGAAGTGTGTCTCCTAGGCAACTCCAAATCCAGCGATGTTGACAGTGAAAATAAACTATCACAACACTGGTAAATTGTGAATATCTTTTTCTTAATCTTTTTTTTTATTGGTTGTCTTATTTATTTACATTTCAAACAGTATCCCCTTTCCCAGTCTTCCCTGTCCTATTCCCCCTCCCCCTGCTTCTATGAGGGTGTTCACCCATCCCCCCACCCATTTCTGCCTCACTTCCCTAGCATTCCCCTACACTGGGGCATTGAGTCTTCACAGGACCAAGGACCTCCCCTTCCATTAATGCCAGATAAGGCCATCCTCTGCTACATATGCAGCTGGAACCATGGGTCCCTCCATGTGTACTGTTTGGTGGGTGGTTTAGCCCCTGGGAGCTCAAGAGGGTCTGGTTATTTGATGCTGTTCTTCCTATGGGGTTGTAAACCCCTTCAGCTCCTTCAGTCCTTCCCCTAACTCCTCCATTGGGGTCCCCATGCTCAGTCTGATGGTTGGCTGCAAGCATCTGCATCTGTATTGGTCAGGCTCTGGCAGAGCCTCCCAGGAGACAGCTACATTACGCTCCTGACAGCAAGCACTTCTTAGCATCAGCAATAGTGTCTGGGTTTGGTGTCTGTATATGGGATAGATCCCCAGGTGGGGCAGTCTCTGGATGGCCTTTCCTTCAGTCTCTGCTCCACTCTTTGTCCCTATATTTCCTTTAGACAGGAGCAATTCTGGGTTAAAATTTTGGAGATGGGTAGATGGCCCCATCCCTCACCTGGGGGCCATGCCTAACCTCTGGATATGGTCTTTACAGGTTCTTTCTCTTCTAATTGTGAATATCTTAATTATAAACAACAAACCAAACTCATATATTCCTAAAGAATCGGCTAAGGCCAATAGGCACTAGTTAGTACCACAGACAGGAACCTCTGGTAGTTCCTGTGCTCTATTTCCATATCTTCAACAAGTTACTGAACAGTTGGACAACTGGACTTAGGAAAATTTTCTCCATTAGTACTAGTTGCAGACACAGGGCTAAATAGACAGCTCAGTGATTAAGAGTACTGTCTGCTTTTCTAAATGACCCAGGTTTGGTTATCAGCACCCACATGGCACCTAACAACAACCTATAGCTCTGTTTCCAGGGAATCTGATAAGCTGTACTATCCTCTGTAGCCCCTGCACGGACAGCCCTGTATATATAAACTAAAAATAAGTATCATCTCAAAAGAATATCTGATTAAAGCAGGTACTTCTTGAGCATCTCAACATGGAAAGTCTTCCTGTGTGCTGTAAGAGTCACAGAGAAGGCAGAACCCTCCCTCTAGGAGCTGGCCATGACACAGTAAATACTGCAAGAAAGAGTTAAGTAGAGAAAAGGCCATAAACAATTGGGTGTGACTCAGGTTTGTAGGGAGAGAAACTCATTCTGACACAGAAGAGCACAAAGCCATCTTGAGGAAGCTCCTTAATGCCTGTGGGTTTAGCTAACCTCACCTTCCCCTTGTCTGGGGCGTGGGTGTCTGCTTGTCTGCCTGGAGAGGTGGAAGATCCCTTTGCACAGTCTGCAGAGAAAGGGAGCCAAATTCTCTCCGTAATCTCTTCCCCCTTCCCTCCCATGCCTGTCATTCTGCTGATTTTTCTCCTGTCATCTTGGGAGCTGTTCCTTGGCATTGATCCAATACTGTGCCCCACAGGGGCACACGTTGCCAGCCTCCTAGGACCAAGCATGGTGATACTCTGTGCAAAGACAGAAGTGAGGAGAGTATAGGAGAAACGGGGTTAGGGCGGGGCTCAATATCTTAGCAGTTGCCGGGAGACAAGTGGATGGAGATAGACTGATGGACTACAGGTGACAAATGTCACAACCCTGGCTAGGTGGCTGTGTAATTATCTAAGCTCCAACCAGCCTGTCATTATAGGCACTTAGCCATGCCAAGGTGATCCTGAGGCTGCAAAGCACACTTGAGTGCTGACAGCAACCTCAAAACCTAGATGGTTCTGGATGAAAAGCAGGAGGTGTATATTAGAGAACTAGGCTCCTTACTTTCCTGTGGTTTTCATTTAGTCACTATAAAGAGGAGGTTCACCACCCTTGATAGAATTATCAGATGCTCTTTTTTTGTATTCATAGGCTTCAAGTCAGAGATGGGAATATTGTCCTTCTTTCCTGTGTGCTTGGTTAAAATTTCATTTGTGGCACTTGAGAGATGGTTCAATGGATAAAACCCTTTCTGTGCAAATGTAAAAACCTGAGTTAAAATCCTCAGCACTCACATAAGAGTTAATTGGATGTGGTGGCCCGCCTCTAATTCCAGCATTTGGGTGGCAGGGACTCAGAATTCATGCAGCAAGCTCCCTAACTAGACTAGCCTAATTGGTGATTTGGGGGTTCAATGAGATCTCCTACTTCAATAGATAAAGTAGAGAGTGCTCAAAGAAGATTTTAACTTCTGTTCTCCTCACATATGAACGCATATCAACACATACGCGCTGATGCACATTCATGCGAACACCACACACACACACACACACACACACACACACACACACACACACTGACTGATCACCAGTTTCATTTTCTCTAGGTTTGAGTCTATTTGAAAGAAATCATTGTCTTGTTCTTACATGATCTTTCCTATGTCTCTGAGTCTTAAATCTCACTTTTCTCTCACCTCTATGGACAAAGTTACTAGCTTCAAGGATGTCTAAACCCTACCCAGGATACTTTAAGCCCAGGATGGTTTCCGGTTAAGATCCTCCACTCAGTGACACCTATACATAACTGTAGGCCCATAGACCCTGTTTCCATATAACATCACATTTGTAGGTACTGGAGCTGCTTAGAACTTACACGCACCTTTTAAAGGGACACAATTCAACCCACTACACTCATGTTCCATATCAGAGACTCAGAGAGGTTTTCTTCTTTTTCTAAGGTTTGGGGCAGTATGTCACAAGCTTGCTATTGTCTTGTGCTGGGTTCCTGGCTCTGAATACCCCTATGGCTACCATCCAATTTGGTCAGGTCAAGGTTGAAGGCTGAAGCTCAAGGCACCCTCTCCTGTGGCAGGTGTGTTCACCACACCTCTGCTTTGGATGTTCCCAGTTTCTCTCCTCCCTCATCAGCAGTTTCTCCCCTCCCTCATCAGCAGTCTTTTCTGTGGGCCCTTCTATACGATAAAGATGTCTTCAAATTCCTCACAATAGAATCTGACCTATGTCTATGACCCTCTACAGTATTGGGCCACTCAAGACTCAGCCAGAACTTCAAGCTTTGAGTCTTAAGCCAGGGGAAGAAAGGTTTGCTAGTCCTCTGACTAACTGGGGCTGGTTGGGTTACTGGATGCTCACAGACGTGATAACATCCTGAATGATAGGTGATAACCTAGTGTCCATGCCCAAGGCCTCGCTTGGCAAGCACCATCAATCCTATGTCTCTGAGTCAGAGAGCAGTCACCATCCTGGAAGTCGTCCCTGAAGTCCAGAAACAAGGCTGTGATCTGTCTATACAACTCACCTCGATCGTGACTTTGACCTTACCTGCCCCTGAGTGAGAATGAAAACATACAATCCCCCATTTTTCTCCCAGTCCATAGGGCTCAATCTATAAAGAGCGTGTGTGCACATGAGGACCTGAGCTTGATCCCAAGCACCAATGTAAAAACTAAATGTCGTGTGCTTATAATCCCAGAGTTGAAAAAGTGGTGACTGGAGGATCCCTGGGACTTGCTGGCTAGGCAGTCCAGCCTCATGAACAAATTCCAAGTTCAATGAGAGATGCTGCCTCATATAAGAGAGAGTGACTGAGGAAGACATTTGGTATTGGATGTCGCTGAACATGTGAATACCCATACACACTTGCACCTATGTGCTCATGGCTTCCCCCACAAACATTCTGTCTCTCTCTCTCTCTCTCTCTCTCTCTCTCTGGGCTTCAATATAAGTGTAGCAATTAATTGTTTTCTTATAGCCCTCAGTTTCTCTCACTACTAAACTCACTTCTCTTAAGAAACTGAATGTGGGCTGGAGAGACGGCTCAGGGGTTAAGAGTACTGACTGCTCTTCCAAAGGTCTCGAGTTCAATTCCCAGCAACCACATGGTGGCTCACCACCATCTATAACAGACATACGTAAAATAAATAAATCTTTAATATTTTATTAAAAAAGAAAGAAAAGAAACTGAATGTCTTTACTATCCCATGTTCCCAGAGACAAAGTCACCTCTCCCACCATTCAGACAGGACAAAAACTAGCATGAAAGGGGAAGTGGGAGCCATAACAGGACTCTGAGCATCCTTTGCATTACTGTCATGGAAACCTCTGCATCTCTTTGGAATGAGGATGGGGCCTCCTGGCATTGAGAAGCCACTATGACAGACTCTCTAGATAGATTTCCATTTTGATGCACATGTCAGGGTGTCAAAATGTCTATGTTGTGTTCAATCCTCATTAAAATGGAAGCCCATTGCCACCGGCAAAGAGGAGGTGTATTGCATTATTTATTATTATTTTTATCTGTTTTCCTAAAACTGGGCTGTTCAGGTTCAAATGGCAGATAAAATTGCCACCCACCTCTCTCTACCCTGTCATTTCACAGCTCATATCTGCGCTCTGCACATTGTATGTTAAATTCTATATTACCAGAGTGTCAGGAGCCCTCAGCAGTCCCTCTGAAATTTGATTTGTCTGGCTTCCTAGAAGCATATAGGGGCTATCTCTGCTTTTTTTCCTCAGGAAGATCTTTGGCCATTGTTTCTAGCTTCTGTATTCTGACCTCTTCTGTATCTGAAGTCTCATGAAACACTACTCGGAGGCATCACCACCTGCCCTAGAAGGAGCTCCTGACCGTCTGTCTAGATCCTGCCTTTGACCAAGCCCCTGGCTTTTTCTCCCAGATCATGGTAGTGTTGGATGAGGAAACATGGATTCCTCCTGTGAGGTGGCTCAGTGGTGAACAACGTCCTTGCTGCATGTGCCTGATGACCTTGCAGTTTGGTCCTTGGAATTGCTTCAGAAGGAGAGAACCAAGGCTCAGAAGTTGTCTTCTCGTCTCCACATGTGTGTTGTGGCACGTGCATGTACCTGTCTATGTGCAGTTAGAGAGAGAGAGAGAGAGAGAGAGAGAGAGAGAGAGAGAGAGAGAGAGAGAAACTCCATCTCCCACTCAAGAATTTTAAAGAATTCTCTCAGAGCAAAACAACCACTGACTGGACCCCACATCCCTGGGAGAGCTCTCTGGTTGGTTATTCATCATGCTCCCATTGGCCTTATACACTGTATATGTTGAGCTAAAGGGACCATATCTCCATATGTCAATACATTCATGGAAAGATGGGGATTCATGGAAATGTATGCAGTATGCATAAGTTTTTGGAGAATAAAATGCCCTATCTTTTAACCAACATGGGAGGAGTCATTTATGTGGGCAGATAGTGTAGTTTCATAGTGCTACACCTTCAAATGACACTTAGTGGGGATCACATTGTTCAGGTTCTGAGTTAAAACAGGAATTTATTATAATTTATGTATTTCCAGAACTTGCACCTCCAAGGGTATACATTCTAGAGATAGAATAGAGTTGATAGCCATTTTTTAATAATAAATTAATAAAAGGATAATGATGATTTGAATATGCCTAGAGAAAAAGGACCTGTGACTTTTATCACCTCTAGCTCCTTGGTGTTCTGTAAGGCAAAGGCCAACAAATTGTGGTCACATGTAGGCCAAATACCAGCACACCTATTGCTTTCCAAATTATGTTCTGTGTGTTTATGCTACTGTGGCAGAGTTAAGAGCAAAAACTGTAAAATCAGCAAGGCCTAAAGATTTTACTACCTGTCCCTTTACAGAGTACAGATGCAGACACCTGCTCGTAACTCGAAGACACCTCTGTGCTGCTTCTGACATGCATAAAGAATTGGAAACCTGCCCTCTTTAATGACTGAACTAACAAAGTAAAGCCAAACCAAGCTGAAGAAACAGTAGTTCTTAGTCCATTGTCCAAAACAAG
Organism: Grammomys surdaster; assembly: GCF_004785775.1. Taxonomy (NCBI): domain Eukaryota; kingdom Metazoa; phylum Chordata; class Mammalia; order Rodentia; family Muridae; genus Grammomys; species Grammomys surdaster. Next base: position 7,307,858 of record NW_021604631.1, read on the forward strand.
ATATGTGATCAACTATCAGTCACCCATCTGTCTCAGAAGACAGAACCCACTAAGAATTCTCTCAGAGCAAAACAACCACTGACTGAACCCCACATCCCTGGGAGAGCACTCTAGTTGGTCTTTGTGGATGGCTTGCCACCAGTTAATCTGTTATTTTGTGTTCCTCGCCTCAGAACTGAAAATAGTTCCCCTAAGAATATCAATAGCTCATTGGTTTCATAGTCCCCAACCTTTACTAAATGCTTAGGGTATGTTTTAAGAATTGTACACACATGTTCAGGGCTGGAGAGCTCGTTCAGCTGTTAAAAGAATTGTGTTTTAAGAATTGTACACATTTTCAAGGCTGAGAGGTAGTTCAGTGACTCATCACTGAACCATCAAGGATCGTGCTTGATATTCAAACAACGCTGAGAAACAAGTAGTTTTGGTGTCCGACCTATGCCACAAGCGAGCACAGTCAGAGAGAGACATGAGAGCATCAGAGCAGGCTAGAAAACCTTCTTAGTTCTGAACCTGAATTGTGACCGATCACTTCTACAATAAAAGTATATCTCTTTATAGTGTTTATTGAAACAGGAATTCATCTGGATATCATAGAATTGTAGAGCTGCAACATTTTGGCACTCTTAACCTAGCATATTCCACTTTGTTAGTAGCAGCCAGCAGGTGGGGAAAGAGGGCTCGGGAGATGCAGAAGTGCACTCATGTGCATCTCTGTACACGCTATTCATGCCAAGTCCATAATGTTGGTAGGTGTGTTAGCCAGCTTTCTGTTGCTGTGAGAAATCCCCAAGACAAACAACTTATAAAAAGAAAGGTTTATTTTGGCTCACCGTTTTAGAGGCTTCAGTCTGATTCATTGGTCCTCTTGCTTTGTGCCTGTGGTTGTGACAAGTTCATCGCAGAGCTAAATAACTTACCTCATAGCCAGGGAGTAAAAATGACAGAGAAAAGGGCTCGAGTTTCATAATCCCCTTCAAGGACATGCTAAGCTGAGACCCAAGCCTTCAACACACAGGCCTCTGGAGGACATTGCAGATTCAGAATCTAGCAGTAGGTTACCTTCTTAGTACCAAAGTGAAGGACAATGGAAGACCCACAGAGCTCCTAGTAAGAGCCAGGACTGGGCCTCTTTCCTGAGACTTTGACTCAGAGGTTCATTATATTTCTAAAAGGCCTAGAGATTCACTGACTTGGGTTGTTCGGAAGTCACTCAGCCAGTTGTCAGCAACACCAGGGACAAAACTAAGATGGAAGTGAAATAAGCTAGGATTCCCAGGATAAGATAGGGTTAGTCCAGGAAAGTCTGGTTCTCCCCTGGTAAGGTGAGGGCAGCAGGAGGTCTCCCCATATCATGGCTGAGAGCAAAACTTGTGTGAATTAATTAGTGAATAATGGATGGATAGATGGATGAATGGATGGATGGATGGATAGATAAGTTTTAAGAACAAGTAAATAAAAAGATCATTATAATATGGCTTCCAAGCTATAATGGAGATAGGCACGAGTCTCAGTGTGGTATTGCTGCTACAAAAGAATATGGCAGGGTTAATAATTTATAATAAGCAGAAACTTCTTGGCTCATAATTACAGAGGCTGGGGAGTCCAAGGTTGAGTGTACATTTGACAAGGGCTCTCTTGATGTATCATAATGTGCCAAAAGATGTCACATGGTTGAGAGAGGCCACAAGGTGCCTGAACACACTTTTATATAAATCAAATTCTGCCATAACTACACTAATACACTCTGCTCTCATGACCTGATCATCTCCTACAGATGATTTCAGGTACTATGATATTAGAAAATTTTAAACTAATGGTCTTGAGGGCTATATTCAAATCATAGCAGAGTAGGCAACAGAGAAATAAGTCAGAAGTGTGGCCAAGGATACAAGACTCTGCAAGGGAAAGCCCTAGATGGATTCTGACAGTTCAGGTAGAAAGTCGTGTTTCTCTGCTCAAGGAACAGACACCAAATTGGTCCTGGTATAGGAGAACATGTACTCTGAAAGCTCAGTTACCCACCAGTTCCCCATGGATGGATGGATATGGCTGGTATAGTAGGCACAGTTTGAGGAAAGAGAAGGCTAGAAAGCCAGGGACCAGCCATATCTCCAAAGTTCAGAGTGGCACATTGGAGATCTGGAGTTTATCCTGAAGGCAATGAGGGGCCACTGGAGGATCTTAAATGGTAGAGTGACAAGATGAGATGTGCACTGGAGAAAGATGCCTACACTATACCGATACTCCAAGCTGGAAGGAGTCTACCTATTTTGTTGAAACAGAATAACCAGACAGAAGCAATTTAAGGGTAGAAGGGTTTGATCTTGGGTTACAGCTTAAGGGTACAATCCATGACATTTGGGAAGGTATGGCAGCAGGAACAATAACTGGCTAGTTATTGCAGAGAGAAATCAGAGATATGTGGGCATCCAACTACTCAGCTTTTCACCTTTCCTTCAGTCCTAGGCCCCAAGCCTATGGGATGATGATGCCCAAAGTTGGAGTGAATATTTCTTCCTCAGTTGAAGAGGAAGTTCTTAAGAACTATTTCTTAAGAGTCTATTTATAGGTAACCCAGAAGTGTGTCTCTTAGGTAGGATCCAAATCCCATTACGATGACATACACAGCCACCCATCAGACTACCAACCATCAGACTACCAACCATCAGACTACCATGTAACACTAAGAACAATGGATGGATCAGTGTCTGCAAGAGAAATGGGTGGGGCACTCCAGATGCCCAACAAGAAAAAGTAAAGGAAACTTTCTAGTGGTTTATTTGGCAACTTAATCTTATTTTAGATTATTATTTAAAAAACAATAATAATGCCATAGAGTGCCCCAGTATGGAAGAAGACATGTGGATTCTTTTGCTCTGTGTCCTTGGGAAAATTACTTCACCTCTCTGTGCTCTGTGTTTCCCCATCTGTGAAATGAGCACCGAAGTGGGTTATTGTGAGTACTGCCTGGGCTAGTGTGAATAAAATGCCACTGAGTACATTTTAAGTGCGCCACACTCTGCTTCCCCAGGAGAGTTGATACGGTTGACTATTTCTGTCTCCTCTCTGGTCTTTGTAATTAGCCCGTTTTTTTTTCCAAGAAAGAGAACAGCAAGGGTCCTCCCATCCACAAACACAAGTGCTTGTCGGTTTGGACTGTCTTTGTCTTTTTCTTGAGAAGTAATTTCATGGCTCATGCACTTGAGATTCCATCAGGAAAGCTGGGCCCTCTATCAAGCAGATGATCGGCCTGCTGGGCATTCATTGGCAAATCACAGTTCTGTTAATTAACTCAAAGTGGGATTCCAGCTCTCAGCTCCTTTCAAAGCTCCCTCTCTCGCTTGGGGTTTGAGTTGTAGCCTCTCTTCTCTTGGGCACCCTGGGGAAAAGTGTGCCTCAGGCTGCCCCTTTGTCCTTGTCCGCTCTAAGCTCTACAGCCTGGAGACCCAAGCCTTGTCTGTTATAGACTCATCCTAACATCCCCTTTGCTTATTTGCTGGAAAGTTTCCTGTTTTCTCCCTGTTGTGAAAAGGGACGTGTATTTCCATTCTGAGCACTTTGCTTTGACTTGACTTGTCTTCTAGGTTCGGCTAGACAGGGCTATGCAAGAGTACATCTGCACACCAGTGCCCAGCCTGGAGCAGCCCTGCTTGGCTAATGCACATTCAACCAACTCTATGACCAACCCCAGGGGACCACTCACAGTCAGAGCTGCTTACCTCCTCTCTCCTATCCCTCCACTGCTTCCTTTGACACTGTGTCCTTGGATTGAGACTTCTTTCTCCCTCCCCTTCTCCTTCCCATATGTGTGCAGGTACACAAGTGTGTGCATTTGTGTGGAGGTTAAGAGGACCATCTCATACATCAACCTCAGAAAGCAGTCCACCTAATAGCGGCAGGGTCTTTCATTGGCCTGGAAAGCATCAGTTGAGCTGAGTAAGACAGTCAAGGATTACCCAAGAGTCCCCTTGTATTTATCTCCCCAAAGTCAGATACACACACACACACACACACACACACACACACACACACACACACACACTGGCCATGTACCTGGTTATCAAGAGACCTAAAAAGTAGAAGGCTCAGACAGATGAGGTAACTTGAAAAGTTCTCACCAGAGGCCATGTTCTAACCTTGACTGTCTGAACTCATTTTTGGTGATTGATGCAAGGCCATCTGTGGTTGTTGCTACAACTGTCTGACTCTGACATTAAAAGTGAGCCACAATACCCACTGAATGTTAAACATAAAAAGATCAATATGATGAGTTCTACATGTGTTTTACCACAATGTTTAAAAAAAAGTGGGGGGATGGTCTAACACACGCCACAACACAGACAAACCTTGAAAACAGTAAGTAAAATAACCTAGACCCCAAATCCCTCATGAAGCATGCTTCTCTTCATGAAAGAATCTGAGTTCTCAGATGAATGGAGACAGACAGTGAAATGTACGTTGCCAGAGACTGGGAAATGTGGAGAATGGGGACTGAGCTAGTGCTACAGACTCTGGGTTTAAAAGCCACTCCCTTCTAAATTCCATTTATATGTAAACACTAGTCTCAAAGGAGGATGAGAAACTACCATTAAAAAAATCTAAACAAAAATAAATCAATAAAAATAAATAGAAGGGGAAAAAAATGTAAGACCTATAATTTCAGAGCTCAGGAGGGTGAGACAGGAAGATTGTTGTGAGTTTGAGGCCAGCCTAGACAATATACCAAATTGGAGGCAAGCCAGGGCTATCTCAAAGAACCTGTCTAAAAGCACCCATAAAATAAAAATGACTATTTAAAAGTTCTATTTAAAAGTTCAGTCATTCTCTTAGCCTTAGGGTAGACACATGGCCTGTGTACAATGTGGGCTATTCATGAAATCATCGTGTTTAATACATTGCTTTTTAAAGGGTAACTCGGACAGCTTGCCTGTTTGTTCAGCATGTTTACAAGCTGTTTGGGAAGCAGAGTGCTTGGCACTGAACAGAACAATCAGTGTAAATGCACTAATTGCATTGGATTTTGAAAGGTCTATACTCTCCTTGTAAGTAGAGTGAAGTCTATGAAGCCAGGAACTAGCAGTTCTCTATTCTTGTGGGTTTGGATGATGTTTGACTTAGGTTGTAAAGAGAAGATGGGGCCATCATATTTCAATGGCATGTTCTGATGCAAACATGGGTTTGCATGATGGAGGAACCCCTGTCCCTAGCGACTCTCCTCATTGGGTCACAAATTTTCCAAGGCTGTCCCAATGTTACTTGGATTTCAAGATGAGCTTGTCTGATCTGCCCTCATTGTGTGCTCTTCCTCTTTCTGTATCCCCAGTGACCATCTGATGGAATCAGCTTGTCCTTTATCAGTAAGAAATGATATCTTCAAGCTGTCTTTGACTCACACTGTTGTTACAATGATTAAAAGATGGAAATGTGAAGTCCTTCCAATCATAGCACACGGTCAATACTGTTTAAATGATGCCATTGCTTTGTAGCTAGGCACAATGTCATGCTCTGAGGATAAGAGAGGAGAGTCACAGGGCCATGCTTTCTATAGAAGTCCTGTTCAGAGATAAATTGCCCATAAGCCTGCTCTACTGTGCCCTGGAATAAAGACAAATATCCCTAACAGTATGACAGTCCTTTATAGTCCTGCCTGAGAATGGTGGGCCCAGGACATCTACAGCAGCTGGAACCCGTAGACCATACAATCCATGCTGTTTATTGACACTTACAGACCTCATTCTGCAAAATGTTGGGTTTTATTTGTTCTGAGCCATTTACTAAAGAGTATGTGGATAGATTCAGATGGCTGAATGGAAAAAAAACTGTTTGTTTTTTTTTCCCCGGTGATGTGGGATGATTGATGTCTCAGAGTCAAGATTATCCTGTGCTCAGTTCCCTGAATGGTTCTTCTTTGTGGCTATCTACCACGGGTCCCTTCTTTTGTGTGTTGTTGTATCAAAATGCTTTGTTAAGTAGAGGTTTACTTAGATCCTGGTTCTGTAGCTTCCAGAGTATGGTACCAGCATCTGCCCTGCTCTAGTAAAGATCGCAAAACTGGTGGTGTCACAGTGGCAGAAACATACAGAGAAAAGATTATCATAAGACAGGAAGCAAGATGTGCCTCCTTTATACCAACCAAATTCTGTTAGAACTCACCCAGTGTGGGAGCGAGCTTTAATCTCTTCTGAGAACATGGTCCCTAGTATCTATCTGTCTTCTACAAACTCATGCCTTTTAAAGTTCGCTACCTTCACACTGCTATGCTGGTGGTCAACCCTTTAGCATGTGAAACCTTGGGGTATAAGCTCAAACAGTACACAAATAAGAATATTCTTCGATTTTGACAATTCTGAGGTAGACATTGTCAGTAGTGTTTTATAGGTAGGAAAACTGAGGCTTGAGGATGTCCAGAGTTATATGACAGACAAGAACCAGTGCTCAAGCTAAGTAATTGGGTATTAAAATTCTCAGTGTTTAGTTGTAGTTATGAAACAGCTATAATTGCTGAAGTCTTTGGCTTTTTTTTTTAGGCGTTTGGATTTAGGCTTTAATACTGTCACAAAGAAAAAGTGTGTTTAATGGCATGTCATTATGATCTTTCATGTCATAAAACTGTGGCAGTCAACAAAATATATGACTTCAGCACCTTTGGATGTCACTCATGGTGCCACATCAGAACAGCTTTATGGTGGGCCCCATCTCTGCATTTCACAATTCTTGAATTGTTCAGGGTCTAGACATCTGTTGTTTCTGCTTTTCTGGAGAAAGGTGATTCTCATGAACATGACTTGTCCCCTCTCCCCATCTACACTGTTGCTTCTTTCAGAGTGTTCCTTGTTTATGCTTATCCTTGAAAGACACTGACTCAAAAATTGTCTGGGGTAGCTCTGACATCACTGAGGATCTGGGAAACTAACTAAAGAAAAGACTTTCTTGGTATGTCTCGTCAATCATGAACAGAGACGTAAAAGATACTCTGTTCTTCTGACAATCCTTGAATCCGTTTCCATGGCATTCTTGGGTCATCTCACCCATGTGCGATCACTGAGCTGCATCTTCACAGCTGCTGTACTTCACAGTAGCTGCTGCTGAGGGCACTTGCTTTCTGGGAACAAAATGTCTCCAGGAGGGACAACTTCGGGTAGATGACGCTGAAAACAGCCTTTGAACATCCTCCATCCCTCTATCCCTCATTAAAGCCCAAGGGTTTTGTGTATGTGTTTATGTGTGTGTGTGTGTGTGTGTGTGTGTGTGTGTGTGTGTGTGTATGAGTGTTTGTTTGTGTTGTTTTAAAGAATACATTCACTTTCTTCTTTGATGTAAAAGCTAACTACACTTATTGTATGATATTAGGAACCACCAAAAATTATAAAGAACCATATGAAAATCACCCATAATTCTCTTCTTTCACTAGTAACTCTTTTATATATTTTCTTTTGGTTCTTTTTTGCTTATTATTATCATCAGTGTTTATGATTATTATAATTATATATCTGGGAGCCAATAGAATATGCAACTTTGCATTTGTTTTTTTTCCAGCGTCATTTAATTTCTCCCAAACCATCAGCTTTATGCCTGCATAATAGCCTATAATGCGAACATAGCATCATTTGTTTAACTGTATCTCAATTGTTAGAATAGTTTGGATTGTTTTCGTAAATATGGCTTCTAATGTCCGCAATATGCTTCTCACATAAAAGGACATGGTTGGTCAGCTTGTAACATTTGGATATTAATACTTCACCAGAGAATATCTGTGAAAGTCTTTTGTTTCTCAAACTAATTTCTGGTAACGATGGATATTTCCTTACAGAAGGCAGTATCTAGCTTTAATCTGATTCTATTCATCATCTATATTTATTTAATCTCTCTATACCCACATATACAGAATTAAGGTGAAAAATTATATATCTAGGTTTCTTAACATAAACATGACAAATCATCCAGCAGAGTGTCATATATTATATGTGTGTTTTTACTTAATCTATTTCTACCACAACCAATTTCGATGGGTGGTTCCTTGTCATGGCAGGCGAGTGAATCTTTGGGAAGTGTTAAGGGCTGGGCTGGGTGAACAGGACAGGATAGGAGTGGGAGGATCTTGGGACACAGGTGTGTCCTCTTTGACACAAGCAAAGGCAGAGAGATTTGAGGGCAAAGGGTGTCATTCGGAGGGGCGAGCTGCTCACCTGGCCACAGAGCAGAGTTTGTGGCAGAAGAGTGATGGTACTGATAACAAGTCAGACATGAAGGCCTCAACTCAAAGGTTAGGATTGACCTGGCAATGCACAGCATGAGCAGAGAAGAGACACCATGAAAAGCAGGACTCCGGGCAGGGGCCATACAGAGGAGGGGGTGGAGCTCCTCCTAAAAGGCATTGCACAAGTGAACATGTTGTGAAGAAACATTCAGTTTATCCATATGGTTAAAACAGTGACAGACAGTCATTAACCCTGAAACCAAAGTTAGGCTCCATGACTTCTCTGAGTTACCCAGGAATGATGGAAGGGGGACCAGGGCCAGAATGAAGGCAACATCTCCAGGAGTGGAGAACTATATACATTAATTACCATGGTAACAAAATATGATGAGCTTGGCCACGGATCAGAAATAAAATGAGAATGAACAGAACTCAAAATATCACTGACATTTGGAAGTCCTGAGGACACTGACGTCATGAACATCCGTGGGGTTCTGAGGCACAGAATTCTAATTCTGAAGCTCGTCAAGAGGACCTTGAGCATTGAGGGCCAGGCCCAGGAGGAAGTTCTGCATGACCAATGTGGATTTAACAGACATTAGTGTTAATCTCCTGGCTCACCTGCTTTTTGTGGGCTGCCAATGCTGGGTGTGGCTTGTGTCAGCTAATCTCCTTCTGATCAATGCAAGTTAGGAGCACCTGTGGGAGCTGGAGAGATGGTTCAGTGATTAAATCCGCTGGCCACTCTTCTTCTAGAGGACCTGGTTTCAATTCCTAGCACCTACATGGCAGCTCACAGCTGTCTGTAACTCCAGTTACAGGGGATCTGAAACCCCTGTATAGACATACATGCAAGCAAAAACACCAATGCACATAAAATAATAAACACATAAATCTTGAAAGAAGAATAAAAGGGTGTTTATTTGAATGTAACTAAATTACAATATAGCTGTAAATTCAGATACATTTATATTCTTAATGTTTTGATAAAGAGAATAAGGTATCCTTAAAAACATTTGTGTGTCTGTGATGTGTAGCCACACATCAGGGATCCCTTATACACACACACACACACACACACACACACACATACACACACACACCTGTATATACAAGTGCTAAAAGCACCAAAGGTTTTGGCCCTTTCTTCTCTTCTCTACTGACAAAAATAGTGTTTCCAGAAGGCAAAAATAAACCTTGATCTGGAGAATTGCTCTGTACCACCAGGTGTGAAGCCACAGGGATTGTGAAGATCTGATGCATTACCTCCAGATGAATGACATACCTGTTGTTCCCTTAGAAATCTTCTGGGCATCAATATATAAACATCTCACCTTAAATATTTTGTCTGTCATCTTTTCTTTTTAAATTTATGATCCCATTTAGTTTTTTTTCCTGGCTTGATAAATCCAATACGTGAATTCCATTACAATAACTGAAAAAAAAAAGTTTTGCCCAAATGTCTCTCATTTTTGTTTTGAGTTTGCATGTATTCTGCCATTGACCTTGTCCTCATTAGTGAGTGTCTTCTTCAAGCTGGCTTCGGTAGCTGCCACTGAACAAAGAACAGGGAGAGCTAAAGGAGAGACTGGCTTACACAGGGACAAAGGGATGGAGATGCTTGTTTCTTGTACAACAAGACGTGAAGGACATAAAAATATTTACTTAACAAAAGATTCAACTGCAGGACACCAACAAAATTCAGAAGTGACTGACTACATGTGAAGCATGAAAAATGTTTCATGGACAGATAGAGAATGGAAAGCAAAACTCAGAAAATGGCAAACATTTGAGACGATAAACAAGAAAGCCATTAGGCATCACTGTTCAGTCAAATTGAAACAGCATTCTCTTGCCTAGCTCAGAGTGAGCTGTGTGTACTGTGCGCTGTCAATGGTGCCAGGTGAATGTTGGCACCTTCTTCCCTTGCTAAGTGACTGTCTGGAGAGAGACTGTGGGCTCCTACTCATTTGTCTTCCCATCGTTCTGCAGGGAACTAGATTATCTGTTAGGCACTGGACGTTTTGAGTGATGAAAAGAAGAAAAGGGAAGCCTTAGTCTTCAAATGACTGAATGATGTCAGAAGACATAGAAGGTGAGTGGGAAGAGCAGGACCAGGAAATCTTAAGACTACAGCCAGCAACCTTAAGGAAAGAATTGGCATTTTCCCCATCTGTGATGGTTGTCAACATGGCCACATCTAGCTGAAACCTAATCGGCTAGGCACACATGTGAGGGATTTTTTTTTTTTAATTAATTAAATCAGTTGAAGTGGGAAGGCCCACTCTTAATCTACGTCTTTTGAGGTGAGAAGATACACCTTTAATGCAGATCTTTTGAGGTGGGAAGAGCAACTTTAATCTGGCCACACCATCTGCCTGCAGCCTAGATAAAGGACAGGGAAGAAGGAAGCTTGCTCTCTTTGCCTGTTTGTTCTCACTTTCATTAGCAAGTCCATTCTTTTACTGGCATTGCAGCCTACTTCTTCAGGATTCCACTGTATACTGAAGGTGAGCTGAGACATCCAGCCTTGTAGACTGAACAACTACTGGATTCTTGGACCTTCTGTTAGTAGGCAGCCATTGTAGACTAGCTAGACCACAGCCTGAAACCACTCTAATAATTCCTCTGTGTGTGTGTGTGTGTGTGTTCATTCTGTCTGTTCTGTTCTTCTAGAAAACCCTGAATAAAACACCATCTTTGTATTTTAGAATGCCTGACTGAATACCTGCCTAGAATACCTGACCGAAGGATAGAATTTAGTAAATGAACAAATGATTTAGTCAATCAGTGAATGAGTGAGTGTTCAGTACTCAGAGATCTAATCCACCACTCTGAACTTTTCTTGTAGGATAAGTGATTATGGGCATATGCCTACAAGAGAAGTTGCAGAAATAATGGGGTGAGCTGAGCCTAAGCCACATGACAAGAATACTTGCATCTCCTTACTCTAAACTTACTTTTTGGACACATCCCTCCCATTCCCCAAGCTTTGGTCCCTTTCTTCTTCCCATAGCCAGCTCCCTCTATAGAATAGGTGTGTGTGGATGAATTTTCACATCATACTTCTGTTTCTTGGGTTTAATCTCTGAGTGCACATACACTACTTGCTTTGAATTCATTTATAAGTGAGATACTGATAGCTTAACAGTCTTGTAATGTAGACACTATTATGATTCCTATTCATCTGTGAAGAAACTCAGCCTCAGAGAGCCCAATGTCTCAAGGCTAGGAAGAGGTACATCTGGAACTCGAGCCCAGAAAGTCTGACCACGAACTCAGGGTTCATCACCACCAAGCTCTTCTGTGCAGGTTTTCAAGCGGAACCAAGTTGACTTTCCTGAGTGTGTGTGTGTGTGTGTGTGTGTGTTCCACTCTGATCATTTAGATAAGGGAGAGAGCCTGTGAGAGCCGAGCCTGTGATGACTTCGGTTCTTCTTCTCTGGTAATGCTTTTTTTCCTCTCCGTAGATGTGAACTCAAGGTTTGCTTACATTAAACGCATCTGCCCTTCCCCCACGATCTAACACCACTTCCCTTCTCTCTGGTCAGGCTGCTCAAAAGCTTGGTATTTAGGAAAGACTTTCTGCTTCTTGCCTCCCATTCATCCCTAGTAACCCAGTGACATTGATTTCTACTTAACGAGCCCTTGCTAAGGTCCCATGGGACCTCTCCTCATTGTGAATCTAATAAACACCATGTGACAAGCATCTGTATCTCCATAAACTCTGTTTCTCCTGTGGGTCACCTGATGCCAGGCACACAGTGGGTACTTGGAAAATTCTTGATGAGGATTTTATGCTGTTGTATCTTAATGAATCCCAACATTGTTATCAAGCAGTAAAACCTTTCATGTTTTCCCTCCCATAGTGTTCCTTATACGGATGTTGCCATGTTCTCTTTGGCCATCCACTCTCGTTCTCCTTTCTTCTTCTTTATCTCTTAAGTATTGGTGTTGTGAATTCAAGATGAAATGCTTTCAAAGCACATGTTTGCGGTGATTGGCCTAGCTGGAAGATGTGTGTAGCTCACTGTAGGGCAGGTCCTTGGAAGCATAATCTCAAGCCGTTTCTCTGGGATTTCAGTTTCACAACGAACTGGTCTGCTCCACCATGCCTTTCCTGCCATGGCCAACTGAGTCCTCTAAAATGGTGAGCCAAAATAAATCTTTCCTCCCTGAAGTTGTTTCTGCCAAGAATTGTGGTCACAGTAATATGACAAGTAATTAATACAGTTTGTGTTCAAATTTCACCCTTGACTGTCCTTCTTTATTCCTCCTGTGTGTGACTTTAGGAAGCAGGCATTCAATAGACTGTTTCAACTGCATGAGTCACAAGTTACAATCTCAGCACTAATTCCTTCTTTAAATATGACCACAGCCTGTAAGCCACTCTAATAACTCCTCTGTGTGTATGTGTGTTTTCGTTCTATCTGTTCTATTCTTCTAGAGAATTCTGAATAAACACCCTGACAGTTAACATGACAATGGGCAGGCATCTCTAATTATCTGTCAGTGTGCTGGGTATGTAATTAACTGAATCTTATATTTTTCTCATAATATTTGTCCTTTCATCTTTATTCCAAAGTTCCATCTCCCAACAATAAAATATTAAGAACATTGCATGTCTCGTTTTCTGTCCACTAAGTGATGATGTCCACATGTTCCCATTACATGATACAGAAGAATGGATGTTGTGAGCAGTAGGTATCTCATACCTTTATTTCTTATATTGTCACCAAGTGTTGTCAATTTACTTGCTTTCAATATATCAGTCTAAATTCAGAAACTACAAAAGTAGGGACTTAGAAGTTGCAGTCTGGGAGGTGTGGAGCTAGTATCTAAATCTGTATTCTGGAGAACCGATGAAATCCCTTTCTAGAGACCTGTTATTGTGAAGGGGTGAAAGAGCAGAAGCTGTGTGGCAGGGACTTTGCAGTCACTGTTCCAGATGGCTGTACTTGAAAGATAACCAAGTCTACATTCCCAGGCAGCATCTGGAATCAAGCATAAGTCCTTCTCTCTTGATGGCTTCCCAGCTCCATCTTGACTAGCTTCTGCAGTGGTTTCCATTGTAACCCTCTTTGTCACCTCCTTTCATTCCTGTCCTCTGCTGTCATATCCCATTTTCATAATCACTAAACAATTGTCTTGTCTCCTTCCTTCATAGGTGGCCTTCCCCTTTGAAGCCATAATTATCTTTACAAACTGAATATACTCCTAACCCCATCCTCTCCTGATTCCAGGTGAAATCTAAGCTCTAAGGATGACACTGTTGGTCAGCATTGACCAAACAAGTGCCTCACAAACACAGTTAAATTGAGTAAGGGTCTCCATGTTCACCACAACACTGCCGTGGAAAACTGGAGGGGATATTTCTTTGCTGGAAGAGAGCATAGCTGGTCCCAGCAAATGCTTTCTTGCTTCTAACAGAACACGATATCTGATTATGCAGCTCTTCAGTCAGGGTGTGTACTAATCATTAGGTGAAAATGTTCCACAGTGTGTGGAGAGTGTGCAGACTCCTGCTTCATTTCCTTTGCATGTCTGATTCCCTCTGCCTGGGATGCCCACGGGCCTGGTACCTCCCCTCCTCCACTATTCATTCAAACACCATGGTTACAAGGCAGATCTGTAACTCCACAAACCCCTCCCATCCCACTGGCTTTCCTTCCACTTCCCTCTTTCATCTTTTTCCACTAAATTTCTCCCATTCCTGACATATGTTCATATATCTATCTCCATGTGGGTATGTGTTTAGTTTACCACTTTCCCTGGAAGGTAAATTTCATAGAGCCAGAGACTTGGTTTTGTCCACAGGTTTATTTCTTATACATAGTAGTAACTTGATAACTATGCATTAAATGGATTAATAAATTAATGTCTTCTGTATAACAAACAGTATAGCAAAGAGATAACCTACTGAATGGGAGAAAATGTTTGCTAAGCATACATATGAGAGAATATTAATATCTAAAATATTTAAAGGACTAAAAACTAAATGCCAAGAAATCAAACATTCCAGAAAATAAATGAGCTAAAGAAATGAGCAAACAGTTCTCAAAAGATGGTATACCTTCATTAGCCATCAGAAAAATGCAAATTAAAACTCCATTGAGAGTCCATCTTACTCCAGTAGCAATGACAATCAATAATAATAATAATAATAATAATAATAATAAATAATAGCCTGGATGCAGACAAAAGGGAACCATCATATGCTTCTGGTAGGAATGTAACTTTAGATAATTATATGTTTTATTTTTCTCCTTACCACTTCTCTCTTCCTGAAATAAACACACATACTCACACACACACAGAGTTAATAATAATAAACAATATATATACAATTAATTCTATTAAGCCACAAAGAATAAAATTATGTGATTTACAAGAAGATAGGTACAAAGAGAAATTCCCATACTAAAAAAATTAAGTCAAACTCAGACAACTACATCATGTTCTTTCATTTGAGAGTCCTAGATTTGTATAGTTATATAAAGCCATAGATACATATGTGACATACAAATAGAAGCAAAAATATCTAGAAGAACAAAGGGGGAAGTGGGAGGGCTCAGAAGGGAGAGGGGGTGGTATAGGAGGCACAAGAGTTAGAGTATATGAGGTACTTATGTGAAAGTGTTCTTATGAAGTCTCTCACTATATACAATGAATTTATGTCAAAAATAAAAAATAAATGACCCCACAATAGGTCAGTAGAACTACAGAGAAGCAACAGCGGCAAGGAGAGATCTCTGACTCTTTCAGTCATTACTGTGTAGTAGCAGAGAGGGGCCATGGTAAGGAAGAGGAGGACTTGTGGCTGGAAGGAAGAGCAGACTCTGCTCTCTGTCCACAGTCTCTCCCAGCTGTGTGGGAAGTGCAAGCCTTGTTATCATCTAGTGGATTTATGATACCTTCACATTCTTAAAAATTGGCTCCATGATGTCTTATTAGTGCTTTAATAACAGGCTCTTCATTTTCAATTTGCTCTGTCTCTTGGGATAAAGACAGGCAGGCACTCTGCAGTTGGCATTGAGAGTTACAGCCATTGGAACAGAATCATCTGGTCTACCCCAGGTCTGCAAGGCAGGAGGTTCGCTTAAAAAAGTAGGCACACAAATATAAAAACAATAATAATAATAAAGGTGTGACTTCTCTAAGGTGTAATAACCAGCAGAAAGAAGCAGAAGCCATCCCTGTTCCCAGAGTAGCAACTCCCCACACCACATCCCATAGTCATTTCTGCCCCAAAAGTGCCACAGTGTCTGCTGCTATCACTCCATACACATGGACTTTGGGAAGAAATATCTTTGTTTCTTTGATAGGATGGATATAAGGGCATGCTCTTTGAGGCCCCTCACTAGCATCCTTTGAAATTAGAAAACCAAATATACTGGCATGGCATAATTTAAAAGCCTTTTCAGGACAGGAGCCAAAAGGTACTCACCTTGTATTTCCCATGTTGTTCGGAAAGATTAGTACACCCTGGGGCTGCTAAGTACACAGTGGATAATTCTGATGGTACCTGCAGGGTCCATTGTATTTGTGTTCTGTCTTGGAGCCTGGCAGTGAACATAAGTGATGACAGCCATTTGTAGTTGCACTTTACGGTTTACAAAGGGCTTTCAAAGATCTCACTTGATCCATAAGTCTCGCAGGCTGTAGAACACAGTGATTAAAGAAAAAGCCTCAGAGTCAGGGCAGAATTCTCTACCTCTGACTACTGCTTTCAAGCAGCTGACTTGACCCCCAAGTTCCTTATTATCCCACCAATAAAAGGGGAGAGGACATTAAATGTGATCAAGTATGTATCAAGGGTTTAGGATAGGCGAATAAAGCCCGCAAAACGCTTGGTGTATCATTGCCTATGATCATCATTCTGATTGCAGGTTTGGCTTGTACAAGGTTATCCATGACTCATTAATGAAAGACTATGCTGTTAATTTTTTTTCTTACCTTCTAAGCCTGTTCTATGTGATCTTCCATCTCCATCCCTGAATAACACATATAGGAAATATGTGTGTTGGATACTTGTTGGTATTTATTTATTTACTTATTTTTGTTTTATTTGTGGTTAATAAAATCTGAGAACTACTATCAGAACTTGAACTCTGAGCCTAACCTTGTCTTCTCTCTTTCCTGGCTGAGCCTTGCCATGTATGAGAAACTTGCCCATTAAAAAGAGAGATTGGTTCAGTTTCTTTCTTTCTTTTTTTTTTTTTTTTCTTCATTCTACCTGCTACCTGTTTTGGTTCTTTCAGGGCTGGACTTGGAGAAGGGCAGGCAGGTGACATGCTAAGGAGCTCTAATATGCTCGGTGTTCTCATGCTCAGTGCTGGCACTTTGCATGTAGTAGGCTCAAATACTGGCTATATCTCTCACTGAACGCATTTGTAATTTCTCTGGGAATGCTCCATAGGTAGGAATTGGCAGTGTACTTTATCACCTGAGATGAACAGACCACTGTCCAGGTGATCTGCTTTTACTTCCACCTCAACTCCCATTTTGGGTACTATCCTCATTGAGACTCTCTGGTGAAATCATGTCATCAAAACAGGCAAGGCACCAGGACAGAGTCTTTTCAAGGTTGTTAGATTTTACTGCTGTAAGTTTGGCTCCTAGAGAAAGCATGAGATCTTTCACCAGCCAAACTCTGCAACTATGCTGCCCTAGGCAGCTCCAGACAGCCCTTTACTCAGCTTTTGAGGCCACAAGTAAGTACCGTCTTGTGTTTTGTAAGTTCAAGAGCATCCCAAGTGGCTCTCTTAAGGTCCTTTCCTTGACCTGGGTAGGTAAAAGTGGAGATTCCCCCATGGGAGGAAATAAAAAATGCACTTTCCTTATGATACTTTTCTAAGAAGCCTTCATCCCCCAGCCTCCTTTCTCAGTTTCCTATTCTCCTGTTATACGTGAACTGAGGATGGGCTGTACTACACGATGCAGAGCTAGGCTGCAGTGCCTTATAGCAAGGTCTACACTGGAGATGTGTAACACATCTCCCCAACATGCCGAAGTCCTACTATAGGAGCATAACACAATCCACATACACAATTTTAAATGTCACATTAGTCACATTAAAGTCATAAATAGATACAGGTATTTTCATAATATGACTTAGTCCAATCTGTCCAAAATGCCATACCAAGATATAATAAAAAATAACAACCGTTAAGGAATGTTTTGCATAAATTCCTGCTGAGTCTGTAGTATCCAACTATGACATATATTTTACATCCACAGCATGTCTCTAGTGTTCAATAAGCATGATGAGGGCTCAGCTCCACGTGTGGCTTGTGAATGCCATCTTGGACATTGCAGCTTCTGGATGTAGAGCAAATTTTTCTTCTACTGTCCCTCACCTCTGAGACCTCAGAACTAAGACAAAATGGCAATGATCTTCACAATGCATTCCCATCAATATGCATAGGACCAGGATGCAGATTCTAGGTACTACTGAGAAGGAACTGAAGGCTTGCAACTACCATTCTTAATCACTGTTCCCAGCCTAACAGGTTGACTGAATATTTGTTCTTAGGACTATGAAGAGTCAATGAAATTCATAGCTCCTAAGGAACTCAAAATTGGACTCCCATTATTATACTTTCATTGTATAAAAGGTACCCCCCAATACTTACAATCCAAAAGGACTCCTTACTAGCCTTTGCTCTGTTTCTCTTGCATGGTTATATGTGGGTAGGTACATATACACACAAATGCAATATAGAAATATGTAAGCTTGCATATTGCTTTTTGTTCAATTTTCTTATGTCGTTGACATTGTTCAACAGAATGGTTTTGTTAAGTGAATATATTCCATCATCTTTTACTTGAATGTTAAGTTCAGTTCTGGTCTTCGAAATAGCACAGGTGATGAGAAGCATTCAAGAATGACAGAAGAATGGGTGGAGTGGGGCACTTTCTCAAAGACGATTCTTACCAGCTGCATAACCTTGGTCAGCTAAAATCCCCATGCTTCAATTTCTATATTGGAAAAAAAAATTGCATCTACCTCACAGGACATTGCAAAGGTGAACTGGCCCATCCTAAGCACATTCCCCCACATCCTCCTGGACAGAGCATATAGACAATGTTGATTCCTATGTAATCATTTCTTTCTCTGTGTTAGGCTAAGCTAACTTGGCTAGTTCCCAGGCACTGGCCTAATTTTTCTATGGAGCCCATGTGTTTTGATGCTCTTATCTTCTGACTGCTTTGAGGAGTCTCTCTGGGGTCATTTCTGTGCCTTATACTCCAAGCAGCTGACTTGTGGCATAGAGAAGGTGAAATGGGCTCTTCTCTTGGGTAGAAGAGCAGATTGCCAGCTCCACCCAGGTGTATCAGGGTAGCTGAGTGGCTGTTCCCTTCCCATTATCTCCTTCTCAATTTTCTGCTATTGGCTGATGGTCATCACAGCAGCAGAAAGCCGCCCAGTACGGCAACTTTACGTTTTCTAGGGGTTGGAATGCTTCTCCTTGTTCTGATTTCTCCCTTCTTTTACTTCTTCCTGTACTTGCTTTGGCTGCTGGCCCAGCTTTCATCAAGCAAGCACAAACTTCGTAACGTTTCTTCCATTGTTTTGACAATGGATTTGATTTGTATATGGCAGTGTGTCTCTAATATCCCTATTTATGGCAGCTCCTTAATCTGGAGGTAGGATTGAGGAGGAGGAAGCTCCAAGTCTGTCGCCTGACCCAGAAACTGCTTCTTGTTTCTACAGCAACTGCCTTCTCTCCCTGTCTCTTCCTGGCTGTGGGCTTGGGTGATGCAGGAGGGTCTGTTTGATTTATCATTTAGGGACAAGACTTGTCCTCGTGGCCCCTACACTTCAGGCAGAAACGTGAATGCACACTGATGTTTCCTTTGTATGCAGTAAGCAGTGATGCTGAATTGTTTAAGTGATAGTTAATGCTGGCAGAAAACACCAACCAAACAAACAGAAAGCAAACAACAACAAAAAAGAAACAAAAACCAACCAACCAAATAAACAAATAAAATCCCCTAAGATTAAAGAAAACTTGAGTCCAAGTCACAAGTCACAATGACATTTGAGTCACTGAAGCAGGTTGGATTGTGAAGGTATTTTCATCTCATTCCTGTGTTATTACACACACACACACACACACAGAGAGAGAGAGAGAGAGAGAGAGAGAGAGAGAGAGAGAGAGAGAGA
>NW_021604631.1:7327237-7330035 GCF_004785775.1 Grammomys surdaster
GAGAGAGAGAGAGAGAGAGAGAGAGAGAGAGAGAGAGAGAGAGAGAGGGAGAGAGAGAGAGAGGGAGAGAGAGAGAGAGCTTTGATTATTACTACAGAGTTGATGGCGGCCACATTTAGCAAATAATTGTTGAACACTTGCTTATGTCAGCCAATGAGCTAGGAACTAGGAAGACAGGAAGAAACAAACACCAGTGCAGTCCTGAGACAGCTTAAATTTACTCAAGGGAGACAGATGTAAACAAGTAAGCACAGTAAGACAGGACAGTGAAATCAGCCCAGTGCAGCTCTGGGTATTGCGTGTGAGGTCTGCTAGAGCGCTACAGAAGCCACCAGAGATACATACACATTCTTGGGAGGTCTTGAAAGATGGCGTGGAGCTTGTCAGGCAGAGCATAGGAAGCTGGATGTTAGAGTACCCTCTGCCATTCAGAAGGGAGCGAGGAGAACAATCTGCAGTATGGACAGCTGAAATATGAAGGGCTTAAAGAAGGATGGGGTGCAGGACATGAGAGAGAGCCTTCTGAGCAGCATTTTAGAGTTCAGAATCTCATATCTGCCACTCTTCAGGGAAACCTGGATGCTAGTTTGTTTTCACTAAAATAACTCCTTAAATATGACTTCACTGTAATATTGAAACAACCTGTATTGCGTCAGTCAGAGGTATGAGCCATGCCTGTTTTTCTTACCTAAATCACCGAGTCGCTCTCAACACATCATCTTATTCTGCCCCATATTTCTTCCTCCCACATGCCCAAAGTGCTCACTGCCAGAGCCCAGGGTTGAAAGAGCCTGGATGGCCACCAGCACCTCTGCTATTAGCTGCTGTAGCCTCCAGCTGTTTGGGTCCTTGGAGGACAGACACTCTGGGGTGTATGCATCTCCATACTAATAAATAATTCCTTGGTCTTAGACTCTCCAGCATTTGAAAGTCAAAGGAACAGATTCCAGGAGGCTGTTCCCCCTCAGTAGCAAATCTTTAATGAGAAGCTCACTCCGACATCTGAGTCCGTTCCTTCTGAGCTCAAGGGTGGCAAATGCAAAGGATGCACTGTGAGGCAAACAGTTGCTTAAACTGAGATGACTTGCAGTCATTTCATATTCCTGCATTCTTAATGTTTTTTGCACATATTAGCTCATGTAGACCTCTCAATAACTCTTTGACATCAATGCTATCCTAACCTCTACTCACCATCTACATAAACTCCAGAGGCTAACTTGCCCAGCATAGAAGGGTGAGAAATCCAAGAGAAGTGTCCTGATTCCCAGAATCATCTGTTCCTACATTTCCCCTCCAATACTACTTCCTTTGGAGATAAGGGATGGTCTCTGAAATGCTTCCTGTCCTTTGAATCAGCCTGTCCTAGTTGACATCATGGGTATGAAATTCATTGCCAATTCAGTCTCATTCATATTCTCTCTCCCTCCTGCCTCTCAACTTCTCCAATACTGCCTGACCCCTCAGTACAAAGACTCCGGGGCTCTGTCCTCAGCACGTTACTTGCAATGTCCGTGACCTGGTTCATTTGTGAATGATTGTTCTGCTCCCAGGGTGGCCCCTTTGTAACCAGGGCTGGGCTCTGCTATCATTAAGAAAGGGGAGCTTCCAGCAGGTATGGCTCTCTCTAGTTACCTTCCAAACCCCTCCCCTCCATGCCAGCTCTTTCCTTTCAAATTGCAGCCATTAGTACACAGTGTCCCTTTCCCCACATGTCCTTACCTAGGAAACGAGGTCTAATCTGAGCTTACCTTTATTATTTTTTATTTTTTTTCAATAGGAAAAAGAGTTTCAATCATGATCATTTTTTTTTCTGTACAAGATCTTTATAGTACAACTGGAAAGACACGAAGAACCCGATTATCTATGCTTTCCCTTATGTGGTGTTCACTTAGTGCAGACGTCCTAGTTTTCCTCTGCAGAGTTGCATGCAATTCCTTTCAATTTAAATGTTAATAGGAGTGTAAACTTAAAAAAAAATCCTGAGGAAAATTGGTTTTTTTTTCCCTAGCTTTATTTAATGATTCTCCTTGTGTTTCTTCCTCCGCCCTCCCTCATGGTCATCCTCCCTCTGCCAGTATCTTCCCATCATGCTGGACTAAATGCAAGAGTTTAGAATGCACCTTCCTAATTTCAAACACTGGAACTTTAAATGTGAGGGTCATGAAACACTGATAACAGACTCAAACCCAACATGGTTCATGAGATTTTTCATTTCCATGATTGCCTGAAGAATCAAACTTTCTCATCCAAGGCTGTTCTCTATGTGACAATAGAGAAGATTGATCCTCACAGATTTTACATCATAGGCAACCAAAAGTTTTCTAAAGCTTCTGGGAAAGGCGAGTTGAGAGTTTCCTTTCTCTACTTTACACTTTCTTTTCCTCTTTTCTTTTTCCTTTTTCTTAAGTCATTAAATGATGGTGAAAGAAATACAAACTATGTAAATTCCCAATTAAAGAATATTGCTGTGAGTTCAAGGAAACCATCGAAGTTAGGTGGTAGTTTCTTATTCCTAAAGAGGACAATGGCAAGCAGGTAGAAGAGCTGTGACACCATGTGCATAGGACCTCAGAGTGACAGATGGCACTATCCCAGATGCAAATAGAAAGCAAGAAAGACTGTTAAACAACAGACACATTACACTCTAATGTGTCTACATTCAGACAGGGGGTTTAGTAGCCTTCGCAAGTGCTCCATGGACCAGATTTTCTGTATGAGCTTTAGCTAGACATTGTCTTCTTTCTCTTTCTTGCCCAATTTGTCCATCTTTTTTTGTTTATTTTTATCCTCTTTACCTT
>NW_021604631.1:7330135-7410065 GCF_004785775.1 Grammomys surdaster
CTTGAGTTGGAACCTGGGGCTTCATAAGGGCAAGGCAATAGGGTTTCTCGGACACTGCCTTTGGATTTGGCCCAGTCATTTCCACCCCTCAGCAGTGTCACGGCCCTCACCCTTCTTGTCATCTTCTGTCCTTTGTTCCCCGTGTCCTAGCTACAGTTCTGGCTTGATTTTAGAAGAAGAAATGCCAAGCGCATTTGCTCACATCAATTTTAATTCTTTTCTTTATCCTGTTTCCTCACACAATTCAATGATGCACCTGTTAACTCTATTTGCAGTCCGCTGGCTTTGAGACTGTCGATAACTTATTTGTCTTCGGGTTTTGCCTTTTTCTCATCTGTAAAATTGGAATACTTCTTGTTCTGCCTGCCTTCGGACCTATTATAGTAGCTTGCCTGAGCTACCACATAGATAACCCAGTTAACTCTCTGAGGAGAAATACTGGTTGTTCACACAGAGGTTGGACAAAGCCAGACTCAAGGGTGATGTGAAAATCTTTCCTGGGTCAATGGAAATGCAGTCAGGACCTCTGTTTTTCATCCTATTTCCACATCAACAACTTAGAACAACCCTTTACCTAAGTCAGCAATACCCTATGGGAGACACAGAAGTTTACCTAAGCTGAGGCAGAGAGAAGGAACTGCCCCCCACAACACCCAAGACTCGGATGATTGGAATCTGTCCAGACCTTTCAGAATACCAATTATTTTCTCCATTTGCCTGCTTTTCTGCCCCCTCCCATTTTCTTATAAAGAGAACACTTTGCTCTCATCCTTCAATAAATGTCACCTCCTATTCTTTCTGGTTGGCGTTCTCTTTAGATTTCCTATCTCACCAACCCACAGGTCCATCTCTCACCACTGTGGACTCACTTGATGGGACCCACTACCCACTCATCCCTTTAGGTAATATCTTTACTCCCAAGAGTCTATAGTCTGGGACCAGGGTAGGACTTCCAGACACTAAAGTCAAGTGAGAATTTGACCTCTGGAAAAGGTGGGTTTACTGAGGCGATAAGGGCAGGACCAGAAGCCTTCACTGGATGAAAAAGGGAAGAATCTAGGAGAAGGTGCTGAATTTAGTACCTTCTGTTTAAGATACTAAGCTTCCCTGTGGTAGAGCTGGACTTTCTCTTTCCATTTGCCCTTTAAGCAAGCAGTGGTCAGAGTATCCATCACAGATTATCTGTTCCTAGGAATCAATTGACATGGCCTCACTTGTCTCTGCTGATCAGTCTGATCGGGCCTTTATGGTAAGGAAAGAAGGAATGGTGGCCATGAGTGTGACTGTAGAGATGAGATGAAAGGACGAACAGCGTTCACCAGTCCATAGGCACTGACCCTGGGATGGGGCAGCCCATGGGCAGGGACAGTCCTTGCCTTTAGCTATAGCTGGCTATGCAGGAGGCTGAGGTTACACGTGAGCATTGTCATCAGATGGCTCTTTCAGCAAAGCTTCGCCTGACTCATTTGGCAGTATGAGCAATCCGCACACTGCTGTGTGATAATGAGGCATCCTTAACAGCTCACAGGAGTGAATACAGAGTGTTATTTCCACCTGGCTGGGGCAGGCCTGCTAGGTGCTCAGTAAGGCAAAAGAGAATCAGGCAGGGCAGGTATCTTCTCTGTTGCCCCTTTTGGGATCTCTGTCTCTGGGACTATGGAACTATCCAGGTTCTGCTGGCTTCTCCTTCCCAGATGGGAGGGCCAGCATTGTTTTCCCTGTGTGTTTGAGCCTTCCTGTCTAGTCAGCTCCTCTTGGCAGGGACTGACAATGTCTGGTTTTCCTTGTCAGAACAAAGAGACCAGAGCCCTCAAGAGAAAGATCTTGACTCAAACTGTGCTCTGTTGGAGACAGAGATTCCTTTTTCGTGTTTCGTGACTCTGGGTAGGAATGGATAGAATGTAAGAGACAGAAAGGATGGAAGGATAGCCTCCTTATGACTGACTCAGATCCCCAGGCCCACAGAAACACTGTTGCATTTGTTCCTCTGGGACAAGAAGAGATAGATGGAGTGGCAGTGGACGTGAGGTACCTGATTCCAGGCAGGCACATCCTCCATCTCCCTGATGTCTTACCCTTCCTTTGTGAGAGAAAAATGTCCTTGAGTCAGAGTCTGGGGCAGAAGCCAGGCAAAACAAAATAGTTTTTGTTTGTTTTGTTTTATTGTTGTTATTGTTGTTGTTTTCTCTTGCTTAGAGCCTGTTAGCAGGCTGGAGCTGGCGTACTGCCTTAAGGGTGGGTGGGCATAAGGAGTTTCAGGCAGATTCAGGAAGGAGTGACCAATGTGATAGGTGAAGTGCTTTCCAGGAGATAGAGTCAGTTCTATGAAGAGGAAGTGAAGGAAGGAAACCATTCTGGAAACAAGTCCAGGCCAGAGCCACGCATGGAGAGAGAATACATAACCATAGCTCTGGTGACATCTGGCCACAAAAGGGAAGGAGCCAGCAAAGAAGCTGAGTTGGGCAAGATGCTAAGTAGTCAGCAGAGACATGGAGCAGTCCTTCGCTCTCCCTTCTGCTGCAAACAGTATTTTTCCAGCCACCTCCTTCCTTACCAAGTCATTCATGGCTTCATCAGATAGGTCATAGAGGTATAGAACAGATACATTGGGGCTGACTCTAGAGTCAGAAGGACAGAGGTAACTGCAAGGAAAGGCCTGCTCCAGGGGCTCAGACTAAGGGAGGGAGGTAAGGCCCTTCCTCTGCTTCAAGGTTGCAGGCAAAACTAAGCCCAAGAGCCAGCTTGGGATGGAGCAGAGCACCAAACCCATATTTTCTCATGTGGCTTATTCCACAGTTCAGCAGACCCTGGGTTAAGGTGGGGTGGACTAAGAGGCAGCTGGTCTGCAGAAACCCTGCTCTCTCCAGCAGCCTACCTACCTCACTGCTTTCTTGTCTCTAAAAAGCTAATGCTGTTAGCCACAACTGTCTAAGTTCGAGTCCTTTTTACCACTTACTGTGCTGCTTTTAGCAAGTTGCTCTATTCTCCAGACTAGAGACAGCACCCGCCTCTTAAAGATGCTACAGACTCACAGGAAGGGCAGCACATGCCCAGCTCAGATGAAGTGAGCCAACGGCCACAGGGGATGATGTGCTTGCCCTATGCTTAGGAACCCAGCTGTCATAGCACACTTGTGGAGAAGACAGTCGCTACCAGTGGCCCTCTCCTGGGTAGAAGTCTCAATCGGTAATCTTCCTGCCCTTGAAGTGCCCCTACCCTCTTCTCCCTGCCCCAGCCTAAGGTACACCGGACCCTACTGTATCACATGTTATAATGCTGTTTTTCTTCTGCTTCCTCACAGATCTGCGTAGAATGACAGCTGGCTTCATGGGCATGGCAGTGGCCATCATCCTTTTCGGCTGGATCATCGGTGTCCTGGGCTGCTGCTGGGACCGAGGCCTTATGCAGTATGTGGCAGGGCTTCTCTTCCTTATGGGAGGTAAGGCTGCTGATGGGGCTGGGGAGCCTGGGGAGGTCCTGTTAGTTGGAACAGTGGGCGAGTGATAAGAGCATACAGCAGAAGGGCGTGGCCAATATGGTTCTTTTTGCTCCCTTATCTGTTGGCTCATCAACAGGCTCTGCCCCTGTCACCTATTGGCCACTATACCAGCCATTAGGGAATGAAAAAAAGAAAGGAGATACAGTCCTAGGTGTCTAGAGTCTTGGGGACCTCAATGCCTAGATGGAAGGGAGATACTGTGGCTAGGAAACTTACATGGGGGCAGATGGAGACCTCAGACTTAGAAGCATGAAACCAAGATGTGCTGGACATTTCGCACTCCATTTTCACACACATGTCTGTGTTTTAGTGTTAGACCAAGGAAGGAGGTGTTTCTTCTCCTAAGGGCTATGCTCATCCTTGACTCACAGTTTAGAACAAAACAGTGGTAGGTCTAGACTAGATCCTTCTATTTATGTTTCCTTTCTTATTACTGTATGGCCATTGAGTCAGTTCATTGACCTTCAGCAGACTGTACATAGAAAGAACTGGGGATAGGTTCTAGTCCGAGCAAAGTAGAAGCTTCCTCGCTGTCTGCTTGGGAATCTTCCTTCTCTATGGAGTCTCCTGGTCTGTGGCTCAGCCTAGGGCTCAAGTGTTGGACTGCCTGAAATGGGTGGATGGGTGACTTGTGTGGGGCCTGGAAGGAAAGAGCGAGTGTGAATTAGAAATGATTGTGGGAGGAAGAGAAAAAGAATCCCACATTCGGGAGCAGAGCTCTGGCTTTGGGTACCGTGCAGGTGCTTGATGCTGGTCTCTTTTGTGCCTCTTTCTGAGCTGAGGAGAGAAAGATGAGGTCGGCTGTGGGACTCTTTATCTGCAGGGGAAGCTGGGGAATGGAGAAGCATGTCCTTCATTGGGCACAGAGAGATTTCTGGGACACAAAAAAGTCTGGTTTAGGGGAAGAAGAAGAGAGAGGCTTTGTAGGAAGGACCTGAAGTTTTGCTCTGTTCCTTTCAGCACAGCTACTCTATGTCAAACACAAATGCAGGCCTCCCGTGGAGCTGGTACTTTTAGGGGACTAACCTGTCCAGAGTCAGGATGTCCTCATGTCAGAGTTGCCACCCCTAGGGCCTACACCTATGGTTAAGACACTGGCTTAGAGAGTGAGATTGAAGTGGTGGCTCTCTGTTAGATTCTACATAGACAAACCGCCAATGCCCAACACACACTTACATCCTATGGGCTTCTCTGCTCTCTGGTAAGGCAACGACTTAAATTAGCTGATGATTCTCACACTATATTTTTACCAGTATTTTCCCTAGTAAATTTGTTTCCCCTCCACCTTTCATGAGGACCTCCAAACTATAAGAAAAGGTTAAAAAAAAAACCCAGCTGTATCTTGTGTGAGTCTATATCCTATCTCTTTGGAGACACAGAACAGCCTCTGGCTTTCCTGAGGCCAGAGATAGGTCTTCCAGGTCTGTCAGAGAAGCTGAGAAAACCAGCCCTAGACTGAACAGGAATCCAGAGCCAAAATAAGGGCTAAAGACTTTTCTTCACACCGTTTTCTCTGTTTCTCTAGAAAGATAGTCTATCTTGGGCATTCCTGACCATTTCTGAATTAAAGAGAGGGCACCTCACGAACTGTGCAGTAACTGCCAACAAACTGTTAAATGGGTGTTCAAACCAGAGGAAACTATTAGTTAAGCAGGGCAGCATTGTTTGGCCAGGAGGCTGGGGGTGGTAGATGCTATCTAGTTTTCTTTTTGGCAGCACCTCCAGAAAAGATCTAGCCCAGACGGGCAGAACCTCATATGGGTACAAGTAGCCATCGTAATGAATCACCAGGGATATGTGGAGGCTTGGGAACCGGATAACACAGGGACAGACCAGGTAGCACAGGAGCATATGACGACACTGCTCACTTCTGACCCCCACCCTGAAAGCGCCTTAGGCACACAGGTTTACAAGAGGAGTTGGACTCCCTAGCCTATGCTTATAATATCAAGGGCCTTCCCACATCCTCCCATAATTTCTGGAGGTCTTTGCTTCTTTCTACCCCAAGTCATGGCTAAGGCTCTGTCATCTTTTGTCTAGACTTGCAATGGAAGTCCCTTGCTGGCCACTCTGATTTCACTATGGCTATTCCATGACCAGTTTTGAACGGAGAAGTTAGCATGAATCTTTTTTTAAAAAAAACTTTTATTACAGTGTGTGTGTGTGTGTGTGTGTGTGTGTGTGTGTGTGTACACACGAGGGCACATGCTATATGACACAGGTGTAGAGGCCTGAGGATACTCCTTGAGATCTGGTTCTCTCCATTGCCATGCGGATCCCAAGGGTCAGACTCAGGTTGTGACACTTGGTGGCAAGTGCCTTTGCCCAGTGACTCATCTTGCCATCCCAGCATAAATTGTTTAATCTATGAAACAGATGTGTCACCACCTCCTGTCAATAATAATCTAATGATTTTCAGTTGAACTTAAAGCTCAAACTTCTTACTTTCTTTAAAAGTCTTTTACATTCTGGCTGACCTTGCCTCTCTCAGCAATTTCTGTTTTTTCTGTACTCTCATGCAGGTCCATACATACTGGCTGCCTTTCTGTCTTAACATATGTAACAGTTGGTTCAGGCCCTGGAGCTGCCTGATATCCTTGACCTTAGCAACAGCTCATAGATGTCTGTTTCCTTAGGTTTCAGTCCTTACTCCAAGGTTCCTCTTCAGAGTCTCCTCAACCAGCAATTCAGTGAATGCACCAGGCATACTTTACAGTTTAATAAATTTCAATTTCTTTAGTGTGTCTTTTATTGCTTAGACATATGTTGTTTGTTGGTTTGCCACTGTTTTTTTTGTGTTTTTTTTTTAGCAACTTTAAACAATAAACATGTATTATCTCATAGGTTTCTTGAAGAAGAATTCCAGGTGCAGCTTAACAGAGTTCAGTTGAGGATCTCACTAAACTGTCCTCATATTTGTGACTGGGTTCTCTGAGACTTAAGATCTTTGTCAGGGTCACAGTATTGATGGAATTCCCTCCTTGCAGGTATAGACCCATGGAAGCTTGCTTGTTCAAAGCCACCAAGAGAGGCTCTCTGACCTCTATCCCTTTCTTTTTCCTTTTAATAAACACATTCAGATTTAAGGAAAATTGAGAGCTTATGAGATGGTTCAACAGGTAAATATGCTTGCTGCCAAGCCTGGTGTCCCGAGTTAAATCCCTAGGACTCATAGGGTGGAACCAGAAAGCTAATTCTCACAGATGATCCTCTGACATCCACATGTGTGCTGTGACATGGATATATGCACATACACAGCATAATTGCTTATTTTTAAAAATTGAGCAAGTATTATAAAGAATTAAGGCCTCACACTCAGCCATATACCTAGTTTCTCCTTTTATTAATATGTTTGTGTTATTGTGGCCCATCTGTTATAATGAGCGATGTTAAATATTGGTGTGTTATTACTAACTAAAATTCATCTCTCAGTCATGTCTCCTTAGGCTTATCCAATGTCCTCTTCTGTTCCAGGATCCCATATCTGACCCCTAGATGCATTTAAAGCTACTGTTTCCCTAGGCTTCTCTAGGCTGTGGCACTCTAAGTCTTTGTTTAAGATGACCGGGGCAGTTTTAGAGTATTGACCAGGCATATGCCCTTCTATTAGGACTTATATGAGTTTTTTTTCTATTATTAGACTGAATTATGGTTTAGGGGAGAGGGATCCCAGAGGTTAAGTGCCATTTGTATCTCATCATCTCAACATGACTCAGAGTCATGCCAGCGTTGCTCTGGTCACTTGGAATAGGTAGTGATTTTTAGGTAGTCTCTCCACAGTGAATTCTTTCCCTCCACATTTCTGTCCACTATTCCTCTGAAGGCAGTCTCTGTGTGTCCACCTAGGAAGAATGGAGAGCAGCAGCGGAGTGCTGGGACGGAAGCACCCCTGTGGAGTAGAGCAGCTGCAAAAACAATTTAGACTTATCCTAGATGGGTATTTGTTTCCCGGTCTCTACATTTAATTCACTTCGTCACTCATCTACGTTGGTGTGGACTCAAGGGCATTGATTTTTGTCATTTGGATTATCTAGTCCAGTGCTGCTTTTCTTGGTCCCTCCAGTTCTGCCAGCCTTGGCACTTGAGAAGTCTTCTAATTGGTTCTCGGGCCCATTGACGTACCTGACTATGTGAGGTTTTGTTTTGTTGTTTTGTGCTTCGTTACTTCCTTGTTTGCCCACTTATTTTTGAACAGCACGAGGCACGCTAGATCGTCCTGTGTGTGTGCTGCTCCCATCCTACACTGTTTCTTCAGCGAGCGCTGTTTCTTTTTATTAGATAATGACTTTTGAAATCAAGATCTGGGAACTAGGTGTCTGGGATGGATTCTTAACACTGTATTTACCCATCATTTCTCTGCCTGCACTGATACCTAAGGTTCACGAGCATCAGACCAGAACCAGGTCTATCTTAGTGACAGAATGGTTCCACTAAGGCCTCTCCTGGGTCAAGAGCATGTGCTGTCTACAGTGTAATAGATTGCTGCTGAGTGACTATGTTGGAAAAGCAAATTCTATGGAAGGAACAGAAAGTATTTGGTTTTGTACAGCATCCTTCCAGAAAACACCCTGTCTTATCTAGACTCTCTAGTTGTAGCAGTATTCCCTCTCACCGGCTCCTCTTTTTTTATCTACTGAGGGGTACTAGAGTCTATCTTTTCCAGTTATGAAATAGCTTCAGTTCTTTTAGGAAGCAGAATATAAGTAATTCTTGAATTCATGGAGTTTCTTGACCTTAACCTGGACTCTTGGAACCTTAGAAATGGAAAGGACTTTAGACACCAGCCAGCCAGACCCCCTATGGTTTAGATAAGAGCCATTGTCTCATTTCATGGAGCATCCAGCTGGTAGTTGGCATAAATGAATCTTAAGCCTGGCCCATGACACTAGCCTATATTCTTGCAGCCCAGACTGCTGCCTCTGGCCGCATTCCCATGCCGAGAATCACAGTGTCTCACTGAACACCAATTCTGAGCTTTTCAGCAGCTGTCCATCTTTTTACTTCATATGTTCTGCGCGCACATGCGCGAACATGCGCGAACATGCACGCATGCATGCCATGAGCATGCGCTTTCTGTTTCCTCTCCCTCCTTCCCCAAGCATACAGGAGGAATAAGGAGGATATGGTGGCCAGAACTGAGAGTAATGGGAAAAAGAAAACCATTAAAGGTTCTTTTCATACCATCTGTGATCAGCATGACCTTTTCTACCTTGCTATCCCATTAGAGAGAAATAAAGAGAATGCCCTAAGGTAGTTCAAGCTATCAGTTTTGAATGACTACTGTAATGTGTAAACTAGTGGTACCGTGTGTGTTTGGCATAGGTAGCCACCTGTGCTTCAAGTCCCCAGACACTTGGCATGGTGCTCCTCTTCTGGCAGATGAAAGTCTTGCTTAAGGGTGGAAATTTTGAAAGCTTGAGTTTGGCATAATGGTCAAAGGCATTAGGCATGTGTTTTGAGCACTGTTTCATTTAGGGCCTCAAATGATTTTAAGGAGTCCCAGGAGCATTCAAGTTTTCCCATCAGCCTTCTCTCCCAGCCTTCCCCATTGCCAGTCCCTAGCTCTGGCCTGCTTGGAAACAGGAGTTTCTATAAGGTCAAGAGATACTAAGTCTTCAACTTTATGCCTCCAGGTCATGACTTCAAAACTCATTGATCAGAGAAGGGAGATGCAAAGCAGAGGACCAGGTAAATTAGATATTCCAGGAAGAGAGAATAAATCCAATAAGCCAATGACTTGGCAATATGCAAAGCTTATAATAAATGATAGTGGTTACAATGAAATATTCGCCTTAAGCAAAGTCTTTTCTAATGGGCTAATCAAAAGTGACTCTAGCATAAAAACATTTACCCTGGTGGTCTGATTTTGTAGTTTTACGCGAGCCTTCACTAGGACATCACAACTCTTTCCTAGACTTTTTTGCCTTACCATCTTTCAAAATCTTCAGCAGATGTTTACAGTCTAGTTCACACCCAGAATGTTTCTTGCCCCTTGAAAGGTACATACCTGAATATTTATTAGCATATGATGATTACATTCAAAACATATGCTTGAAGGGTACATTTTGTTAGTTAATGTCACGTAGGGGAGGAGACGTTTTGTCAAGAAGATTGGGAGATAGCATCCAGGTTTACAGAGCCTGTGGCCGGAGTAGATTATTCTAGCAACCCAAAAAGTAGGTAGACTTCAGACCTTAAGGGGTTGTAACATTGCCACCAATCAGCCCTGTTGTAAATCTCAGCCTCAGAACAGAACAGTAAGCATCCCTGGCCATGCAGACTGTGGCCTGTGACAATCACATTAAGAGGTTCTATAATCCACTCACCAAATATTCAAGCCTGCTACCGTACCATGTCCTGGTTAAGATAGGTGGATGCTTTCTTATTAAATTCTGAGATCAAATGCTGAGACAGAACAGGGAAGGGGGTGGGAGGGAGGGAGCTGGTGAAGGTATCAAAAAAGTAGTTATGGAAACTAAACCCTTGCCTCTTAGATGTCCCCAAGCACTCTTGGTCATATGAGCCACCTGCCATATCCTGCCTCCTAACTGGGAGCCCAGAGTCCTTGATCAGGAAGCAGAGTCACCCAAATGAAAAGAGATAATTACAGGTTTTTCGTGAAGATATAGTCCAGGACCAAAAGAACATCCGACTAGCCATATGACATTGGAACTTTCCTTATCTGCCTTTCATGCCTTGCTTCAATTTTCCGATCTATTAAAAAGAGCTAATAATAGTTCTCAATTCAAGCATAGCTGTGAGAATTACAGAGTTAACTCATCTGAAGGACTTACAACAATACCAGGTATTCTCGTTGTAAAGAGCCTTGATATTATTATTATTTTAGTACTGAGATATTTCTTTTCTAAATTTGTTTTCATTTTATTATTATAATTTATGTGTATGGGTATTATCTGCCCTAGTGTATGTTTGTACCTACCATTATGCAGTACCTATAGAGGCCAGACAGGGTGTCAAATCCTCTGGAATTAAAGTTGCAAATAGTTGTGAGCCACTGTGGTGGTTGCCGGGAGCTGAACCCCAGGTCCTCTGGAAGAGCAACTGATGCTAACTGCTGAGCCATCTCCCCAGCCCTTGAGGTAGCTCTCTTTTTAAATTACGATCTTCGGTGACACTCCTCTCCTCCCCGAGTGGCTTTATGTCATTGCTACCAGTACCACCAGGAGGCCCTATGGTATGTGCTATGGAGACAGGAAAAATCAGGTAATCCTCACACAGATAATCCCTCTCATTTTAATCACTACACTAGTTGTTAATTTCTTCATTCAGTAAATACTGAGTCCCCACTATGTGCCAGATACTGCTTACTTGGGATACAGTAGAGAAACAGAGAAAGTCCACGAAGCTTACTCTAGTCGGAAAGACAGAAAAGCAGGTGCCATAATTATAGAAAGCATGTTAGATGATAGGAACTGTGGAGGAAAATAGGAACAAGGAAGAGCGAGTGGTGAGACATTGCAGATGGGAGAGGACATGCAAGGCCTGTTGGCAATGGTGGGGATGGGGCAGGATCCTGCATGAGGGATAACAGTAGGCTATAAGAAGATGTTGTGGAGGACCATTCCTTACAAAAAAGACCCCAGGATGCACAAAGCACTTGGAATGGTGATGAACCCATTTGGTCTAGAGAAATTGAGCACCAGGATGGTTGTGACAGGTACGGAGAGAGGTAGCAATGGAGGTGATACCAAGCAGGTAGACCAATCATGAAGGGACTTTAAGGTCATGGTCAAAGGATTGATTTACTGAAGGGACATCAGTCTCTATTCTGCTCTCTCATATCGTATATCCACTGCACAAACCACCCTGGGGTTCTTCACTGCGTGACATTATGAATTTATTCTTCCCCGGCTACCTTCTGGGGTATGTACTGTTGGAGACTCTGTAGCCTGCCATTCCTAGGTTTAGTGAGGGTAGGGAGTACTGCATCCTTGCTGGGGTGGTCAGATCAGGGTTAGGGTGCTAAAAAAATATGCTCTCAAAAGTCACTGCAGTGTGATATACCACAGACGCTCCCTCTGCCCTACTAGGAACCCATTGCAAAATTGAAACCCGTGACCCATTTATCGTACAAACATTGAATTAAAGAAATCACATCCACAAAGCCATCTGGTTTTCCAGCATTGTCCAGAGCATTCAAGCGTCCTGTAACTAGAATAGAAGAGCTTTTTTGTTTTAGAGCCTCTAGGATGGGGGTTCTCAACCTGTGGGTCTTGGCTCCTTTGGGAGGAGGGTCGCTTAAGACCCTCAGAAAACACAGATATTTACATTACAGTTCATAAAAGTAACAGAATTACAGTTATGAAGTAGCAATGAAAATAGCTTTACAGTTGCGGGTCACACCATGAGGAACTGTATTAAAGGGTCACAGCATTAAGTAGGCTGAGAACCACTGCTCTAGGAAATCTTAAAACATATGTGCCCTCTATCCTGCTTATAGCTCCCTCTCTCCATAACACAGGCCAAGTATGCTGTCAGGATGAGCACCAAAATATGTGAGTCCTTTCCTTATATCCCGAGATGACCCCCAAATGTTGAAAAGGCAGAGGAGAAAGCTGACTCAATTGTGTGGTAAGGGAGAGTACCTTCTCACACATTTTAGTTGGACCTCAGAAGAAGTGCACTCAAAATAACTAGAATCTTAGACTACACAATCTTTTCAGTGTGGTATTTGACTATCACCATGTAAGATGAATGACACCAACACTGAGTAAGATTAAGGAAATGTCAGGATTGAAGGAGACAGAAGGGGAGGATTTGGAGCTGAGGGATTCAGAGACTCTTGGGTTGTACCCATCTGTGGATGCTTTGAATGCAGCACTGGATGGGTCTTTGGGGAAGTTCCTTTACTGAATAATCAAATCATTTTCTTAGGCAGCAAAGTTCCAAGTGTGGGCTAGCAAAATCACATTCATAAAGATGGTGAGGCCTGATCTTGGTTCTCAGTATCCAGAATGAGGGTAGGATAGATGATTTTGGTTTTGTTCTCATACAGGATGGGTAATTTCTCCACACCTTGGTCCCTTCTCAGTTTGTTTTCCTGTACCAGCACAGAAATATCTGAGCTGTTGAATCAATATGGGCCAACCTGAGACCAAGATGCCCTAAGGCTCCATATCTCAGCACCAGGCAGACTCAAGGCATAGAAATAATACGACCACTGCATTGAATCCTGCTCCAATTCTACAAAATGAATTCCCTATAGACAGGAGTATGGAATGAAGGACAGGCAGGCAGTGGGAAGACCCTCTCCACTGCTGGGTGGTTGTTGAAAAAGAGCAGGTTGCTCTATCCCCTTCTCAGTGGAACAGAAAGCCCCAGAATACAGAGGAGGTGTCACAGGGACAAGTTACCATGGAAACTTAGGAATTGTCTAAAGCAACTTCAAAAGACTCCCTTCCTGTTGCTCTTCTGGCTGTTCCTACAGTGATGGACAAGTTCCAAGGAAAGGGAACCTGTCACCCAAGCTCTAGTCCTTAAAACAAATCATAAATCAAAGAAAAAGGATGGTTTCTGAAGTAAATGGAGACGTTTTAGGCTTAAGAGCTGCTCCAAAGAAACAATGATGTGGGAGGAACCAGTATAAAGAAAGAGGTGTGTCCTCTCCTGTCTCCAGGGAATAGAAGAGTTGAGAGGAGGAGCAGATATGACAGTGAAGAAATTAAAAGACTGTGAGAAGTGGTCCAACGGAGCCAGGCCGGGTCCACTGCTCTCTTGTGGCTCCTTGTCATCCCTACTACTACTTGGGTGGCTGAGATCCACTGTGTGTACCAAAGCCTGAAGGATGAGACTGAAGCTCGTGTACTGGGCATCAGAACAACCAGACCAGAGTCCATTAAGCAAGCCCTGTAATGGCTAAAGCACATCCCCACTGGGCAGGTGGAGTGCTCAGACAGAGTTTAATTGAGTGCCTCCTGTTCACCCATGCTACTGGAATTTAGAGAACTGCCTGAAACTAGGGAACGTGGGAACAAAACCTAAAGGCAGACATTGCATTGCATTGGATAGCAAGGTACAGCTAGGGCTTGGAGCTACACCTGCACCTCACCTGTGGGTAAAGTGGATGAATCCCGGCAAGCCCAATCTGTTTAGAGGTTCATACTATACCAGCACCTCGGAAGCCCAAGGGACAGTGACCTTGGAAATATTTTAGGGGCATGTCCCTGGAGGTCCAAATAGAGTCTGCTCTGGCGGACAAACATTTTTATCCAACAGAACTTGGATTGCTGGGATGGAGGAAACATTGCTTGCATTTCATTACCATGTCAAAAATAATTAGAAAATGAATGTTCACAAAGCTGATTTGCTTTGTCAACACTGGGGAGACCACGCCCGCATCTCAGACACTTTCCTAGTATTAGAGCAGGCTTATAACCTCAGAGCCTAATTTGGGCCTTGGAAAATGCATCCTCTACCTACAGGCACTATCAAAAGGTCAAGGGTATCCAAGATGAGGCTAGGCAAAGGCAAGCATCCCTAGTTCAGTGAACCCTTTGAACCCATCCAATGCTTTTTAGGTATCCAACAGACAACCAGCTACTAAGTACTACTAAATTCTGCATGCTGTAGAAGATGAAACTCTTCCTAGCCTTGCAGTTGCTTCCAGTCTTTGAGAACGGACACCTAGATTTAGTGTGACAAACTAGATGTTTCCATTTTCATTGCCAATATGTTTAAGTACAAAATTTAGAGAAAAATGAGGATGTTGATGAGGAGGAGGATGAAGAAGATGAGGGTGGTGATGGTGGTGGTGGTAATTTTACTTTCCTCGAAAAGTGATGATCTCCTGGAAAGGGTGGAGAGACGATATATATGACCTGGTATCTTAGTCAGTGTTATATTTGCTGTGATGAAACATCATGACCCAGACAATTTGGGGAGGG
Organism: Grammomys surdaster; assembly: GCF_004785775.1. Lineage (NCBI taxonomy): Eukaryota > Metazoa > Chordata > Mammalia > Rodentia > Muridae > Grammomys > Grammomys surdaster. Next base: position 7,344,539 of record NW_021604631.1, read on the forward strand.
AGCAGTTATTTGGCTTGCACTTCCATATCACTATTTGTTACTGAAGGAAATCAGGAAAGAAACTCAAAAAAGGCAGGGTCCTGGAATCAGGAGCTAATTGCAGAGACCATGGAGATGTGGCTTTACTGGCTTGCTTTCCATAGCTTGCTCAGCCTCCTTTCTTCTAGACCTCAAGACCATCAGCCCAGGAGTGGTCCCACCTGTAATGGGCTAGGCTCACCCCATCAATCACTAGTTAAGAAAATGCTCTACCCTCTTGCCTGTAGTCTGATCTTATGAAGGCATTTTCGTAATTGAGGCTCCTTCCTCTCCCTGGGCTAGCCAGCACACCTGGGCAACCTTTTAGGTTTGTTGAGCTTTAAAGGAGAGGAAAGGTCTCATTTGAACTTCAACATTATTCGGGAGGCACAGAGGGAGAAAAAAAAAAAGGAAGAGAAGCAACGGTCTGCACTGGGTCGAAGGAAGACAGGGTTCAGAGTTCAGGCTTTGTTCCCTCCCTTCTTCCTAGCAGCCTTTAAGGCCAGCCTTCCCACCCTCACTTTATACACTGACCAAGAGAGCCTTCAAAGCAGCTTAGAACTTGTACAGTCAAGTAAGCGGTGGAGCCCTAGAATGTCTTCGTACTCCTCCGTCTTCTTGCTTCTGTGTTCATAGCTGTTACAGGAGAAGAGGAAAGGTTCTGGGGGAGAGCACCTGGGATGACGAAACGGCCCTGAAGGCTTTACCAGCAGGCCAGACAATATAGCATCCCTAAAATCCCCCCACCAGAGGAGAGGGGTCCTTCTCCACTCTTACCAGCCAGAAGCGAGGTGTTGGTTTCTGGTGGGCCATTCTAAGGAGAGTCCCTTCTACCACCAGAACACCACTAATAACATCAATTCTCAATGTACTAGAGGTGTCCTGGGGTGAGACTCTGACTTAAGATTCTGTAACCTGAGTCGATCTTATTCTTCACATAGCTGCCTCCTCACCTTGTAAAATTTTATGTGCCTTGTAGGGTTGTTGTGAGAATTAAGTGCTTTGATGTGTGAAGTGCTTAGACCCTGCCTGGCATGTAGTGAGCCCTTCAGATGCTGGTGTGGAAGTTTTCACTTGGTCACCAGCTCAAATCTCTGCAGTTCTTGACTCTTGCTGATAGAGTCTGTGGGCTTTGCCCAGGGACACTGGCTTCCTGGAGTTATGGTTCAAACTTAAACTTACTCTACTCTGAAGCCTGAGCTTTTCATTAATACACACACACAAACACATAAAATACATATAACAGACAACACACATACAGAAACACTTAAGATACATACAATACACACACAACACACATACACAATACACACACAACACACATACACAATACACACACAACACATGCGTACACATACACACGCATGCACTCATGCATGCACACACACGCATACACACACACTAGTGCAGGTAAGTCTGGTGACTATGAAACAGTCTTCTGAGCACAGACTTCATGTATTTCATTTCTACCCTGCTAGAATCCCAGGCATGTCTTCAATTAGACTTGTTTTTTCTCTGTACACATTACACACATGCTCTTTGATTTTTAAACACATGACAACACTTGGCTTACCACAGGTACCCAGTGTATTCTACCTCCCATTCTGTCCCTTTCCCCAGGGAAAGCCACTCCTCCTTGACATCTGAAGACTCTGGCTGTTCCTCTGTCATTTCTCCTGGCTCCTTCTCACCTTCACCTTTCCATCAATTGTCAACATCTGCCAACGTTTTCCTCACAGTGTTCCTCGCGGCCCATTCATTTGCCTCCAGTCCTCAAACTCCATCTGGGCTGTTATTGAAACTGCAGTATTTTAGGAGTCATTTAGCTCTGGGTAGAAATCTCTACCCCCGCCCCAAGTTGGTTGCCAATATCTGAGCCTGCGTTTCTCCTTTGTAAAACTGAGGTAGCACTTCCAACCCTGTTGGGATTATCGTGGAGATGAAATGAGATGATATATTGCAAAAGCATCCAGCCCCCAAACGAGAATTTCATAAGTGCTCATTTCACTACTTTGCGCTGAATTCATCTCTTAAAACACACTACTTTCCTAAAATATGCTAATTACATAGCATTTCTTGATGAAAAAAATTTCCCGTGGCTTCCTTGTGTTTATGGAATAAAATTCAGTGTCCCCAGACTGGAGTTCTTGTCAGGAACAATCTTGCACTGTGTACCTTCAGCTATATGTCCTGTGTCACACTCAAATAGACCACTTGGCGTGACCTGACCTGGGCTTTCTTGCTCTGCGTGTTGAAGTCCTATCCCTTCCATCATCATATGGTCAGCATCTCTCAAACTCGTCACCTGAACTCAGAACCTTGGAAGGCGCTGGCCTCACTGCGAGTATCTGAGAGCACAGCTTTCTGATCATTTCCCACCACAAAGGGGTGAAACCTATAAAGTGGGAGCGTACCCCATCTTTGCTGGTTGATCTACTTGTCATTTAGTCGTCTTTATTTTAAGCCTCACTGTGGTTTCAGGTAGATTTGATTTGGTTCTTTCTGCTAAAAATGACATAAATGAAAGTCAGTCATTTCTTCTAATGATTTTTTCAAGTATTTGAATGCTATTGTGTCTATAATGTCTTTGATTTTACAACTGAATTCAGCCCAATTACTAATAACTGGGGGCTACTTGTATGTTAGACATTGTGCCATTATCACAGAACTGAAAGCATGCATGCTTGGCCCCTATCCTTATGGGACACCCAGGCAACCTGTGGAGACAGGTGGGTTGTCACATGCTGAGAGCGACAGGTGGATGTTGCCACAGCAGAGAGGATTGTAAAGACATTGGGGGAGACTCAAGGGGCGCCAGTGTTGAGGTTGAAGGTGGAATCCAGGAAATGTACCCATCCTCATTCTCCTTAGGCTAGACACATCCTTCTAGGAATGAAGCTGGTCTTTGGCCTGGGCCTGGCAATCTTCCAGAAGTAAGGGCTTAGGTCCTTATTCAGCCCACTGTTGGATTTCCCATGTTATGAGTACATTTCTGTTTTGATATATCACCATGTAACTAAAGTCTGTTGCAGATGAAGCAAAGATTCCTTCTTACCTAAAAAGTAGTGCTTAAGGAGCTTTATATAAAGCTAAAGTATGAGTCTATGATATTTAAACCCACACTCCCCCATGTGGACCCCTGAAAGAAAGGTGTATCAAGGCTGTGCCCTTCCAATGCGGCTCTGACAGAACTCAGCTGCACCTCCTCAGAGATGTTACCACACTCTTGGTTCTAATTTACTTAAAAATAACAGGTAATTAATTAAAATGCTCTCTGTGGCTCAGCTTTTAACATTAGCAGTTAAGCTCTGTGAAAATCACATTTCCCAGAAGCCTCCGGGAATGGCTTCTTATGGCTCCCGACTTAGTATGGCTGAGAGCATTGCTGAGATGGTCTCTCCCCTCAGCCTTCTCATTTAAGACTGGTGAACAGGAAATGTCTCTGCTCACCTCAGGAGAATTCAGACTGAAAGTCTGTGTCTTTTCAAACCTCTCCTTCCCATAGAAGAGATGACTGCCTTCCCTAAGTGGCAAGCTTGTGAGGAGGTCAAGTTATGGGGCCCAGACACAAAGCTTCACTTCTCAGTAGCAAAGGCTACCTTGGAAGCTTGCTTTTTTTTCCTTTCATTTTCTAGCCTGACTATGACTCAACAGTTCTGGATGATATCTGTAGATACAAACGTCCTCTCGGACAAATCATTCTAAAATGGAAGCATTGGGGAGGTATTGGCGAGCCTGGCTGCAGCCAGAGTCTAGCTGCTGTTGCCCACACTTATACAGCTTTCTCCATAACAGAGCTAGTAAGGTGCTCCAAGCTCGCAGCCCACCTCTCTTCTGTGCCATTTCCTCTCATTTCAGTTTGAAGGCAGAACAGGGATAGATAATGCAGAGGAGTGGATAAATATCACCCCTCAGAGGCTTGAGAGGAAGGCAGAGCAAGGAAGTTTGCCAGGTAGAGGCCCATTTCCAGCTAGCGTGTTTGAGGGAGGGGTTCCCTCTGGGTGCTGAGGCATTCGGGGCTTCTGTGGATTCTCTGCTGACCACCCGTTCCTACTGCCCACTCAATTTAGTTTCTGGGTTCCTGAGAAGCTACAGTGAAAGTTGAACCGCCTTGCCCTTAAATTATTTTCTTTCTTAGCCTCTGTACCTTTCTCTTCCTGAACATCCTCCTTTCTCTCACTGGGAGTCAGCTAGTTGACAAATTATATTCAGATATCACTGGGGATGTGGACTCTTGGGGGATAAGAGTTTCTCTGCTCTGTCTGAACAGGCAGGCCACATGAACACGAAGTAGCTGTGGTGAGAGACAACATAGCATGTGGCAAAAGCACGGGTTCGGATCTCCATTCTCCTGCCTTTAGTTATGTAGCCTCGGGCAATTTATGAAACCTCTCTGTGCCTCAGTTTCCCCATCTAAATTTCATAAAGTTTCTTGCAGAATTTAAGAGGCTAATATTTCTTTTAAATATTTATATAAAATAATGCTTATCAAATATATATGTGGTATGCATGTATATGTATATATGTGTTACATGAATACACATATATTAGTATTTTATCCGTAAGCAGCTATATTTGTATTCAGTAACTAAAGTGAAGATGTAAAAAACAAATATCACTTGGATATAGATTTTTCTCCCAAAGAAAGGCCAAGGCCAACTTTTGTGTACTGGGCAGATGGAAACATAAACCGAACCAGGTGGCAGACTTAGCTGATCTTCCGGCCATCACCCCAGCTTCTTCCTGTACTAATTAACATGGCACTGGGTTGGATCAGATAGGACACAAGCCAGAGTTTTCTTTCAGGAACCAATTTCTTCCAGACACTTAAACAGCTGGGCTCTATCCCTCCATGTTTCAAATCAAGGCAATTTGGAGCTGAGCATCATGTACAATCATTGCAACCAAATAATGACATCGACTGCTCTGGTCTACCATCCCTTCTAGGCATTCCAGAGGGTGGAAAGAGGGTTATCACTCCAGGAAGTTCATGTTGGACAGAACTACTGATAGCCAGACCCAGAGCAAGTCAGAGAATAGCCCCCTCCTTAGCCCAGTGCCTAGAGTTGTAGGGACATTAAGATAGAAATGCCCTTAACACTTGGTCCTACCCCTGTGGTTGAGGATAATATAGCCCAGAGAGGTGAACTGACTATCTCATTTTATGGGAAGGCTTGGAGCCAGCACCCAGGTTTTCTGATTCTTAGTAGAGAACTCAATCTACTAAGCCACACTCTTGTTACTGTTGCACTTCTATCGGGAAGCTGGTGCAGGTTGACCCAACATACTCCTAGACCAGGAGAGCCATGTGACTACCAAACATGACTTTACAAATAGTGATACAGCTTGATACATGAAGCTTGGCTTCATGACAGTGCCCCTACCAGGGGTATGATGTGGCTTTCTCTGCAAAAGTCTTGATGATACTTAAAATGAAAGACCAGAGTAAGTAGGAGGTTGCAGTGACACACAAGATCTGCAGGAAGCTGTCATTTCAAGCACTGTTCCCCTTAAGAAACTCAGGTAGGATTGCCTTCTGCCCCAAGATTCCCAGTTAGCCTCAGGGACCACTGTTCCCAGAATGAGGAGAGAAGAGAAGCAGGCAGGAAGATGGCATGCTCTAAGTGGCTCTCCCCGTGGAAGCTCACAAATCACAGTTTGAGAATGTTCCTTTCTGCACAGCTGTAGCTGCCACTCTGTTCAGTTGAGAAGCCAGTTGGATCCCACTAATTCTCAGCTCTAAACCAAGGCCCAGATGGATAAGACGCTGCAAAGATTCACATGGAAAAATATGTGTTGCTACACTCTTAACTCGTTTCCTATCCAGAGCTCTTCTTCCCACTCTGTGTGAATGCTCATATCAGATCCTCCTTCACAATGGACGATACGTCCAAGATCAGGTGGGCAAAGCAGACCCCGCCAGCAGTTGCTTCATCCGTAGTACTAGTGTTTTCAAATGAGTGTGGCAGAAGAAAATGGATGGATCGTTCTCAGTGCTTTCTGCAGTCAAATACTTTGAGGCTGGATGCCAAAATCAAATATTTGTCAAATGCTTGAGACCTTCAGATCTAATAATTTAATTCCACGTAGGATTGCTTCATGAATAGGAAACTAATTCACTGTATATATTAACATAATAATGATCAATATAGTATGTGTATATTAATATATTCATTGCACATATACTTGTACATATACATATATATACACATTTGTGAATAACCCCAAGAAATACAGAACTCATAGTAGCGAGGTTGGACTTCAATGACTATCCCTGAATTCATCACTGAGTCCACAGAATGGCTTCCTCGTGAGAAAGAGCAGTGCTGGTGTTTTAGCCAAAAGAAAAAGTGAAGGAGAATGTGCTATTAACAATTATGAAATTCAGCCATTGTTATCATTTAATAAGTATAAGTAACCATTAAGACTCCCTCGGTATTCCAGAGGAACTCTGTGGAGCATTTCTATACACCTCACCTTGCATGTTGACTCGAGCACTCTTTGTAATCCTGAAAACCTTGAAACAGCACAAACGCTCATCAGGGGAAGGATGCTAAATTTGGCACTTACGGTGTAAGCTATTTTCTAGTTAAGATTTCATGGGTCTTGAAGATCTGGCTCAGTCTATAAAATGCCTGTTGCCCACCGAGCATGAGGGCCTGAGTTTGGATCTCCACCAACCACATTAACACCAGGTGTGGCAGCACACATCTATGACCATCGTCCTTGGAGAGCAGAGACAGGTGGATATCTGGAGTTATTGGTGCAGCTAATCTGCAAGCTATAGGTTCAGTGAGATGCTGGCTCCAAAACAAAGATGGAATGTGGTTGAGGAAGATACCCTACATCATGCATGTGCACACGCACACACACACACACACACACACTGATTTAGATATGAACATTGAATGCTGGCAAAAGCCTGTTTAGTGGCTGATACAAAGTGCAGAACAACTAAGATAAGTTTGTAGGGAATACAGATATTAGAATATCTGAAACCTCTCGCTGAGGATAAGTGGTTGAGAGGAGCAGGGACATGAAGCAGGGGGACTTGAGACATCTATTCAAGTAGTATATAAATCCCTAAATTAATTTTAACTTTTTCCTCAGTCACTTTATAATTGAGGAAAAATGAACTCAAAGTAAGATTTTGAAAAGGTCCCTGAATCAAACTGTGTAACTCTTCTCACTTTTTCTCTTGAGGCTGGTTCCTTTTTGTATTCCTGACGGAGCCCACTGATAAGACAAACTTCTTCATATACCCACTGTCTTAGTTAGGGTTTTACTGCTGTGAACATACACCATGACCAAGGCAAATCTAATAAGAACAACATTTAATTGGGGCTGGCTTACAGGTTCAGAGGTTCAGTCCATTGTCATCAAGGTAGCATCCAGGCAGGCCTGGTGCATCCAGGCAGCATCTGGCAGGCATGGTACAGGCAGAGCTGGGAGTTGTATGTCTTCATCTGAAGGCTGCTAGTGGAAGATTGGCTTCCAGGCAGCTAGGACCAGGGTATTAAAGCCCACATCCACAGTGACACATCTACCCCAACAAGGCCACACCTACTCCAACAGGGTCACATCTTCTAATAGTGCCACTCCCTCTGCCAAACATATACAAACCATAATGCCCAGGATTGTCACGTGACTCCACAAGAGATGGTGACCTCTAGGGGTTCAAAGACAAATTCGTTTCCAAGAAAGTCTGTGGAATTTGGGATCCCTGATTTGTAAGTATGCACAGAATCAAGCTTCCTGAGCATGGTTTCCCTGGTTTCTGTTGAGAGCAGTGGCTCTGGGTTGGCATTTATCCTGGGCCGAGACCACAAAAGAGTGAACTTGCTGACAGAGATGGAAACAGCTGCTACAGTTCTTGCCTGTCCTTAAGAACCATTTTTCTTCCGCCTCACTTAAAGCCTTCCATTTCTAATATTATACCTTACATATAGAAAGCAATTTTAACTTCTCTAAGCTTTTTCACATGTATTATTATCGCTCTTCAAAATAATCCTGAGGAGAAGGTATTATTCTGATGCAGAATTTCTGAAAAACTAAAAAAAAAAAAAAAAAAAAAAAAAGAAATGGTTCCTGAAACCCAAGGTACCAATTGAATCACAAGTAGGTATACTTCAAGCATGGGTGTGTGAGTTCCTGCATGCACAACACACACACATACAGAGAGAGAGAGAGAGAGAGAGAGAGAGAGAGAGAGAGAGAGAGAGAGAGACTCCAAACGACTGACTGAGATTCACAAACACCCTGTGATAAAATCACAATTTAAGTGACATTCCAGAGACTGGATGGATCAGGTACATGTCTATTTCATTTTCCTCTTAAGTTTCAAGATCTATATGAAATAAATAAAATATAGAAATATATGAAATGAAAACTCTGTAGGTTGAAACCCCCTTGTGTATAACCCAGGACACACCTCTACCACCTGGCCCTTGTGAAAATTAATCCAGCTAGACACAAACTCAACCCAGAGGCAGTGTCTAGGATCGGTTGTTGAGTTACTTGCATGCAATGGTGGAAGCGACAGGAGTTCAGAAGAGCTGTGGGTTATCTTGTGCAAGGTGCACTGGAAGAAAAGGCCCTTTGGATACTCAGTGTATGGGCTGGCCCTTAAAGGATAACTTGAGAGACTTGGTGTTAACTGGGCAGCAGATGGAAAGGTCTGAATCCTGACAATGACACTTTGACCTTGGTCATTTCTCATTGTAAGGAAAAGCTTAGCTCATCCCTCTACCTTTGATCACCCAGCTAGATGTTTTCACAAGCTTCTAAAGGCTCTGACTTTAGTGTAAGTGCTACCAGGGCCAGTGAGTTTGTAACAAGTCTGGAAACAAACATTTTGGTGTGTATATGTGTGTGTGTGTGTGTGTGTAGACTTTTTGGCATGTGTTTGTGTGTGCATGTGTGTATGTATGTGTATGTGTAGACTTTTTGGCATGTGTTTGTGTGTGCATGTGTGTATGTGTGTGTATGTGTAGACTTTTTGGCATGTGTTTGTGTGTGCATGTGTGTGTATATGTAGACTTTTTGGCATGCATTTGTGTGTGCACATGTATGTGTGTGTGTGTACATGCATGCATGTGTTCATGTGTGTTCAGGTAAACATGTATTCGTATGTGTGGCCACCTGAGGATACTCTCAAATGTTGTTCTCTGGAACATTTTTACCTCTTTGAGACCTCTCATTGTTCCAGAGATCATCAATTAAGCTAGACTAGCAGACTACTGAGCTCCAGGGATCCTTCTGTTTCTACCTCCCCAGGGCCTGAAGCACAAGCTTCTGCACCAAGTCCAGTATACTAATGTAAACTCCAGAGGTTGAACTTAAATCTTCATGCTCACAAGGAAAGAGCTTTCCCAGCTGAGTCCTCTGCCCAGCCCAGACAGTCTTGTTTTACTACAGTGTTTTACACATTCAAGTGTAATTCTATTAGACCAATATCGTCTCTATACCAGCTCCATCAGTGTGCTAGCCCTGATGTAACACAAAAAAACAGGCGAAGTGGCTTTAACAATAGAAATTTATTTTCATTGTTCTAGAGGCTGAAAGTTGAAGATGAAGGAGTCAGCAGTGTGAGCTGCTGTGCTGCACTGTGTTATCTAGTGAATGACCCCAAGGGGAAAGTCACTACTTTCACTACAAACAGGATTTCTTCCCTGCCCCGCCTTAAAAAGTAGTCTGAGAATTTCAAACAACAAGTGTTGACATTTTTCATTCCACCCCCTAGCTTCTCCAAGACCCACCCCCTCCCCTACCCACCCAACTTTATGTACTCTCATATTTCCACCCAACAAGTCCAATATTTGTGCTGTCCATGTATTCACGGACACCACGGGAGTGCAGTTGGCAGATCTATCAGGACCCCCACTCTCAGAGAGAACTGACTCTGTCTTTCCTAGCAGGTATCAATTGCTAATAGCTCCTCATCTCTGAGTAAGACTTCATGTCCACTCACCTTTTCCACGACAGTATTGGTCTGGCTTGAACTTGCACAGATCTTGTGCGTGCTGTCGTGACCTCTGTGAGTGTATGTGTGCAGCTGCCCGGGTGTGTCCAGACAACACTGTTTTCCTGAAACCGTCCACAGCCTCTCAATCTTACAGTATTTCTTTTCTCTCTTCTTCAGTGATCCCTGAGCCTCGAGAGGAGGGATTAGTATAGGTGTTCACTGAAGGCCAAGCATTCTGTATTCTCTCACACTCCGCCCCTTGGATACTTGTGGGGGTCTGCAGCAATCACCACCTGCTGTTAATAGAGGCTCCTCTGCTGAGGGTTGAGACCAATCTGTGGGTATAACAAGTTATTAGGAAGGAATCAGTTTATAACTGGGCTCATTTAGCAGAAGAACAGTAGGTGCTCCCTTAGGGCATATGACCTATGTAGCTACACATTCTTGGGCCAACCATGGTCCCAGGTATGGGTTTCATCTTCTGGGGTGGGACTTAAATCCAATCAGAAACTGGTTGGTTACTCCTATGATGTCTGAGCCACTATTACATCAGTGGGCATGTTTGAATGGGCCAGTCATATGAACAAAATATTTTTTCCAAACATTTTGACCCACGGTTGGTTGTACCCTCAGGTGTCCAACTTACAGATTTTAAAAAGGTTACGTGGGATCTGGAGAAACAGATTAGCAGTTAACAGTGCTTACTGCCCCTGTCGATTATCCAGGTTCGGTTCCCAGCACCTATAATTTTAGTTATAGAAAATCTGATTCGCAATTTGGGCTCTGCCTGTCCCAGCACACATGGTATATACATACATACATGCAGAAAAAAGATTATATACATCAAGTAAAGATTTTAAATTAAGTGGCCAACTCTATTCTCTCTAGAATTGATGCCAATCTATGAATGGCCCAGCAATATAGTTGCTTGACTTGGAATGCTGCGTTACTGTAGCATAAACATGCTGGGATGTAGAACAGCCTTGTAATATAAAGATAAAGCCTCAGGACTAAAAAGACAAATCCTTCTGTCCCGAGTGCTTCTGGGTTCTGCTCCTGGCAGTGTCTCAGCCTGGGAGATTTTCACAGCTTGCAGAAAGAGGCGATGCAGGGCCCCGTTCCTTGCAACATCCTCGCTTCCCAAACACATCCAACATCTCTTGCCTCATCCCAGCCAATCCCAAAGGCACCTTTGATGTAAAACCCTGTGACCTGACTGTTGATGGTTGATGATGCAATGGTGTATAATTCAATGGTAATTTATATTCCTTGCAGGTCTGAGCCTAGCTATAAAGTGTTCTCAGAGCTGGATGCTGCTGGGTATTTAATCTAGGCAAAGGAAAGATGTAGTCAGCTTCCCAGGATGAATGTTCAGTGCTGGAGGAGGAATCCTCCCCCCCTTTGCTGATTTGCACCTCTAAAGTTTTAAAGATCAAATGGGGACTGAGGGGTGATCTTAGGGAAGAGGCTGCTTTTCAGGCACCCCATCATGCCTGCCTACAAGGGCATCTCTGCAGCAACCCGGGGGCTTCCTGTTAGAACAGAGGCCTTCTTCTGCACAGCAACAAGGGAAACAGGCCAGGGCTGGGGACACAAAGACGTCATCCCTCATTCCTGGGAGCAGAAAATGTCACACAGATGGATCTCTAGCTCTAGAAAGCTGGAGAAATTACGTGCCAGCGAGGTTTTGGGCACATCTTGGTCACAGAAGAAATAGATATTTGTGAAAAGGCCTGTGTACACAATATGTAACTGATCTGGATTCTCGTAAGAACCCTAGAATGGGCCTCGGTTTCCTAGGAGATGGTTTCTTGAATTAGTAAGAGCATTCCTGTTACCTAGCCTGAGGCCTAAATTTTGATGCTATTTCTCCACAGGGTTGGTCCATTGCTGTGGCATCACTGCCATGGCTTCTCTGAGCATCCTTAAGGGGGTGTGGAAACACATGTGATACCCTCCCCTTGCTTCGTAGGCTAACACAGCAACTATCACAGAGGCCACACCATCCTGTTGGCCTTATATACCTAATGCTCAGAAGTAACCTGAATAAGGAGTTAACACTATGACTGTGCACACCAGCTTAAAAAAAAATACATCGTGGTCACATTTAGAGTGTGTCTTCCCACTACAATTAATCCAGAAACTTCCTCACAGACATTCCCAGAGGTTTGTCTCCATGGTGCCTCTAAATCTCACCAAGCTAAAACCCACCAATCATTAACCACGGCCACGCTGGACTGCCTTCTGCTGAAACAAAAAAAAAAATGGACTAAGATACCCATAAACCAATATTTGCTTAAGTCTCTGGCTTCCTTTGCTCCATCAAGGCCTTACTTAAGTTATAGGGTGGTCTCTTCCCATGGTACTGGGATGAGACGGAAGTATTATTGGGCTCATGGCTAAGTGCTTCCTGGTAACATTTCAGGGCAACAACAAAAGAATTAGCTATTCCCAATGCTGTCCCGGACTGGCATTTCTTAACATTGCCAATGCATTCCACAGATCTGTATTTCTGTGTTGTCCTGACTGAGGCATGATATTCAATGTGACATAAGCAGTAGTACTTCCATGATGCACTCACCATGATCTGTCTCCTGCTTCCAGAGTAGACAGCACTATTCTGAAAAATTCAGTAGAAAGTGTGGTTAGGTAGTGTAGTCAGTCTGCTTAGGGCTTCCCAGTGTTAGTCCTGAAAGTCACATTCCAGACACTCCTTCTCATAACCCCTAGGACATCTGGGACGCTTGGCCACCCTATAACTTAAGTAAGGCCTTGATGGAGCAAAGGAAGCCAGAGACTTAAGCAAACACTGGCTTATGCATGTCTTAGTCCATTTTTTTTTTGTTTTAGCAGAATGCAGTCCAGTGTGGAAGTGGTTAATGATTGGTGAGGTTTAGCTTGGTGAGATTTAGAGGCACCATGGAGACAAACCTCTGGGAATGTCTGTGAGGAAGTTTCTGGATTAATTGTGGTGGGAAGACACACTCTAAATGTTGGTACCATTTTCCTATGAACTGGAGTTCTTGACTGAATAAAAAGAAAGCCATGTGAACACCAGCATCTCTCCCCACTCCCTTCTTGACTAAGGATACAGTATGCCTAGTTGCCTCATACCCCTTTGACCATGCCTACCCTACTATGATGAACTGGACGTCCAAACTGTAAGCCCAATCAAACCCTTCCTTCCTTAGGTTGTTTTTACCAGATAGTCTGCTTCAGCATTGAGGAAAGTTAACTAATACGGCTTCTTATTGATTTTGTAGTCAGCAATAGGCCAGGTGCATGACAGTGATGCTAAAAGATCTGAATGAAACTGAGAAATTCCTTCCTCCTATTCCCATACGCTTTCATAGTATTCTTGCAGTTACTATTGCATGATGATGCATTTCTCAGGGTGTATTTATACCATGAAGTGAGACATGTAACTGCCTCAGACTGGGTACTTGTTTGGCTCATGGTTCTGGAGGCTGCCAAATGACACCATGACACCAGCCTTTGGTGAGGGCCCGTTTTCTTCATCACATCAGGGGGAGGGCATCATCTGGCCAGAGCAAGGGTGCTTGTTCAAGTCACTCTTCCTCTTCATTTTTAAAAATAGTTTTCGAACATTTTATATTTGTGTATATGGTTTTTTGGGTTTGGGGTTGGTTTTTTTTTTTTTTTTCCTGCTATGTGTCTTATGCATCAAGTATATGCAGTTCTCCTCAGAGGCCACAAGAGGACACAAGATCCTCTGGGACTGGAGTTACAGAAAGGTCTGAGCTGCCATGTGGATGCTGGGCATTGGACACTAGTCCTCTGGAAGAGCAACCAGGTGCCCTTAACTGCCGAGCCATCTCTCCAGTCTCTTCTTTTCATGAGAACACCATTCATTTGATTCTAATTACTCTTCTTGCAACTCTACCTTTAAATATACTTACATATGAATCTAGGGATTCCATTTCCAACACTTGAGTGTGGGGTAAAAATATGCACATAGCATAGGAGTAGCACTGAACTCTCTGTTTGCCCAGAGAGACATGCCTTATTACTGGGATAGAAGAGCTCAGTCATGTATTAGGGTCATTTCTGGCCAGAGAAGAGGGCTTTGTTGCCAGAGTGTGTAAGGTAGTTTAGGTGGAAAAGCAGGAACCTGCAAGTCAAAAACAAGTGGAGGCTGAGACACACCCTGGAAGAACATCTGGCTTCGGGGCAGCTTGGAAACCCGGAGATATCTAAGCAGGAGGAGGCTATCAGCTAGCGAGAAGGAGAAAACAGGGCTCTAGTATTTGGCAACCAGAAACATTAACTGGAGATGGTAGTAATGTGAAGGAGGGGGAGGGGGAAGCCGTATTTGGATTAAGAACAGGAGTTGGGAATTTGGGCAGAAAACTCTTCCAGAGGACTGATGTTCAACGCTCAGCATCCACATGGCAGCTCAGAACCTTCGGTACCTCCAGTCCTGGGGATCTTGTGCCCTCTTCTGGCGGCTGTGGGAATTGCATGTACTTGGAGCACAGAGGGCAGGCAATCTACTCTGCCCCATACCCTCCTTTGGCCTTATTGGACTAAAGGGCATCATTTATATAAACAGTTTTAGAACCCTGAGATAGATTGTCCTTTTCGAAGCCAGGCGTTGACAGGGCTCAGAGATAGGAGCATGCAGCACAGGGTGGGTAGCTGCAAAATGGCGTTAGATGTGTGCTTCCTGGAAGAACCTGAGGTAGACATGAGAGGAAGCAGGCGCTGTGGGCGAGTCAGCAATGGCAGCACTCAGGCGCACCACCAGTTGCTGTCCTGGGCTGTGGCTTCCTGCCTGCAGGTAGAGTTTACAAATAGGGGTATCAGACAGTATGGGTCTACAGGTTGGCACCGCCTGCATGCCAGCAGGCCTTGTTAGTGTAAACTCTCAGCCCGTAGCTTCTTGGAATGGCACCATATCTGATTCTAACTGGACTCCTGAACTCTGAGCCCAGAGCAGCAAGAATCCTGGCACCAAGAGGCTAATTAGGTTTTATTTCTCATTCCTACCAGCTGGGACTGACTGGCTATGGCTGGCTGCCTAGAGACTGTTGAGAAGTCAGAGGCTTCTTGCAGGGCCAGCAGGCAGGAGGGTTGAGACTGTAAGACATTTCTGCCAAACTGTATAGGCTTGTCATTAATAGGGCAGCCATTGGATGTTGCCATCCGAAGGACGGCCCATGCAGTGGCACACCTGAACCATGGTCGTTAAATGGCATACATCTTGGAATGCTTTCTCCCAGTGAAATTCTCCACGGAAACAGATCAAAGCAGAGCTGTCCTGCTCAAACAGGAGAAAGGGCTGGGAGTGTCTCTCGTGTTTCTCCTCTCTTTTCTAGTGGCAGTTCTAAAAACATCTACACATGAAACTATTTGAAAACTCTCTCTCTCTCTCTCTCTCTCTCTCTCTCTCTCTCTCTCTCTCTCTCTCTCTCTCTCTCAGGATAACATATGAATTGACAACCAGAAACTCAAGGCCATCTTGGGCAAGAGATCACGTGCAAAGGCCCAATTGTGAAGCATGCTTCTCTAGTTTAAAAATCACAGAGACTTTTTAAGCATAGCTCGGGTGTAGGGCTGTGTGGTCAAGGTAGGACAGTTACTCTGGTAGGTGAACAGAATCCACCCTGGATTCTCCTTATGGAGAAGAGGAAAAGTTTAGGTTATATTGCTGGATGCTATAAAAGGTTTTTAATAGGACAGAGCCATAAGTTGGCTAGTTTTAAATTTCCATTGGCTCTTATACAGGGCAGAAGTAGAAGTCAAACCACCAGCGGTCTATTATGGGAGTTGATATGACATGGAAACCAGACACTGAACACCTTACAACTGGGAAGGGTAATGGGTATCTAGCATGCTTCTCTCGATCAGCCATGAAGCCCTGGGACCAGGGTTCCTGACCAGCCTTGCCTCCTGCTTCCTCTTGGAAACACTCTTCCTCCAGCACTGCCATCTACATTGAAGTTGCTCTACCCATTCCTCTCCCCCCTGCCCCCGGGTGTTTACTGTTCACTGGACCCTGCCACACCAAGTTCCCCAGGGAGGGAACTTAGAGTCTCTGCTTCAGCTCTCTGATTTCTCAGAAGAAAGAACCAAAGGTCCAGAGCTGATGACAATAAGCCCACATCCCTTAGTCCCCTGTCTGGTGTTATTTTTGCTTTATTCTCAGTTTTTCATTCATGCATGGCTTATATCTCCACTACATCATAAATTGCTTTTTATTTTAGTTTTAATTAAAGATTCTTTAGAGCAGGGGTCATATCTTATTCCCCCTTTTCTCTCATCAACATCTAGCACAGTGATTGGTCCAAACAAAAGGTAAGCGAATGTTTGTTGATTGGCTGTTCTGGTTCTGTGAAGCCCACTACCCAGGAACTATCCCCTACTGCACCCGCCATGACAAAGCCACACCTTTCCCCAGATCTGATGTTGCTTAGCAACTATTTATACCCACCACGCTCTGCAGCTGCTATGTCTGTGCGAGTCACGCTACTCTTGAAGGCACTAGATATCAGCAGTGCAGAGTGAGCTCTACTCCAAAGGGAAGGGGGCCTTGAGGATGGGGTTCTTGTTCTTGCGCTGTTTTACTATAACCCATACTAGATTACCATTGGAATCCCAGTGGCCTTTCTTGACTCCCTGCTTGCCTCTCACTAAGTGCTCACAGGGAGTAGAAGGACAAAGTCTACAGGCACAACCTCAGAGGCCAGGGTCCGCTACACTGTTTTTCCTATAGAGTGAGCTGAATAAGTGCTCATTTCTGAAACCTTCCACATATGTCCTGACATCTTTCTCCTGATGTGTGCTGTGTAGATCTTCCCTCCAAGAACTTATCTCCCAAAGTCCCTATATTTGTTTAGTGAAGAGGATGGTGAAGCTATTGAAAACTAATACCTCTGTTTTCTAACGTTTTTATGAAGTCCTATGTGATCTCTGACACTGCCAGAGAAATTCAGTATGGAAGATACTGATTGATCTACATCTACGTCTCAGAATTCTCTGTCCTGGTCTATCCATGATTCCTAGTGTCCAGAACGGCCCAAAGACAGGTCGGATTTGAACTTACCCCACTGTTGGATGGTGCTACATAAAGTACCTGTACTGTGTGTGCATAATATTATCAAAAACCCATTCTATCCTGCCTTAGTTACCTCCTATTGCTCGATCAAGCACCATGACTGAGCAACTTATAGGAGGGAGGCTTTATTTGGGCTTATGTTCCAAGAGGGATGAGCCCGTCACCATCACTATGGGGATACATGGCAGCAGGCAGGCATGACCGCTGGAGCATTAAACTGAGAGCTCACATCTTAAACTGAAAACACAAGCAGAGACAGTGACCTGGGAATGCCATGTGGCTTAAACCTTAAACCTCAAACCTTAAACCTTAAACCTTAAAGCCCAGTGACATATTTACTTCAGCAAAACCACACCTCCTAAACCTGCCCAAACAGTGCCACCAACTACAGACCAAGCTTACAAGCACGGGGGTGTAAGCCGGGAGAGGATCATCATTGAAACTAGCACCTAGCCTAAGTTCTAGAAATTGTACACTAATGAATGGACTTCCAGGTCAGCCACTGGAAGACTATCCACAGTACTCAAGACATGAGCAGGCAGCTTTGATTTGTTAGAATTGAGATTGCGTGACACTTAGGTCAAGGTACATCTCTTTTTCCTCTGCTGATGAACAAGCAATTCCAATGTGGAAAGTCTGTATTCAGACTTCATCATCTTGAGAGCCATCAGAGGTCTCCTGCGCCCTAGGACATAGGATCAGTGAGCCAAGGTGCTACATGACTTCAGCAGGTCTGGGGCTACTATTCTCATGAGTGAGGTTTATGGGTACTGTTGCTGTTGCCATGGACACAAATATATTAACTCAAAGCCTGGCATACATATAGACATGTGAACTGCAAATACATGTGTACACAAACATTGGTATAAGCATTAATAAGCACGTAAATACACTTGCACACATATTTACAATGTGACACATATATACATACAATCATATGTCACTTGTATTCAAGTCATCCTGGTGTCTTACTTTCCGTCTTCTCTACAAATAATAACTTGATTGAAGAAAAATTTTCATACACTGTGTTCTGATCACAGTTTCTCCCTAGCTCCTCCCAGATCCTCCTACCTCCCCACTCATTCGACTCCGCCCTTTCTCTGTCTTTAGAAAACAAACAGGATAAAAAGAAAAATCACAAGAAACACACACACACACAGAGAGAGAGAGAGAGAGAGAGAGAGAGAGAGAGAGAGAGGGGGGGGGAGAGGGAGAAACTCTGACCATTCTTGAAGTAGTCATAGACTAATCCATTACTTGGTATATCTTGGCTCTGTTCCCACTTCTCCTGACTACCCCATACCTCCTGTAATGACCTTGATTTTCTTTTAGCTTCCTCCTTACACATAGTCAGTCCTCTTTACTCCTCAGTGGTCTTTGGGAGCACAGAGGGAGTCAATATGCCTCTAAGCAGAGGGCAAGTATCTCAACTCAGAGTCTGCATTCATGTAATGTTTGAGCTTGTGTGGACTCTCCTTCCCAGCCGCTCTCTGCCAATTTCAGACCTTGGCCTTCATTCCCAAGTGAGAAATGAATAGATTAGAAGTGTGAATATTTTAACAATCATTTTCTGTAAAGCAACAACAGCCTTCATTTTCCATAGAGGTGGTCCATTTTTTTCAGTGCCTTTATTAGTTAAAATAGATTAAATAAATAAATAAATAAATAAATAAATAAAACAAATAAAACAAAACCCCAAACAAACAAACAAACAAAGAAAAACAAAATCAAGACAGAGGGTGAGGAGACAGCTTGGTGAGTAAAATGCTCACTGTGTAAACATGAGGCCTGCATTCCACCCCAGAAGCCAGGTCAGAAAGCCAGGCATGGTGCTCACACTTGTGTGGGCAGCATGGGGAGGGAAAGATCGGCAGGTATGTGGGGCTCCATGGCCAGATAACCTAGCATACTTAGCACACACCAGGTCAATGAAAGATCCTACCTGAAATAAAGGCAAAAGTGAGGACTGACATTTTGGAGAGAGGAAAAGAGGGAAAGCAGGAGGGAGGGAGGAGGGAGAGAGGGAGAGAAGGTGAGAGAGAGAAAGAGATCCCAAAAATCTAAAATAAAACTTTGCTTAACTTGATAGATTATTCTATCACTGTGCACTGAATTTTCTTTTACACCTTTTTTCATTTTTTAAAAAACTGACTCATATTTTTTATTATATATGTGCATGGTGTGTGTGTGTGTGTGTGTGTGTGTGTGTGTGTATGTGTCTGTGTGTATGTATATGTATCCCAGAGGGCTAGGATCCCCAAGACTGTAATTATAGGGAGTTGTGAGTTGCCACATGGGTGATGGGAACCAAACTTGGGTCCTCTGGAAGAGCAGCGAGTGTTCTTAACTTCTGGGCCATCTCTTCAGCCCCTGTGCTTTAAATTCTCAACTGTTAGGTCATAGATAACATTGAACACATCCTATCTTCACTGCCTGGTTATATTTCTCCCGCTGTGATCTGAACTTTGACTGACTTTATTTCTCCTTCAGTAGAACCCTTCCTCCTAACAACCACCAACAGATCATCCAGTCTATCTCTGCCATGCATCAGCAAGGTAGAACACAGAGCACAGCTGGAACTTCAGTGGACAATTGGGGGATGGATAGAGAGGAGCCAGCTGCCTGGTGCCAGTCTTCAATGGTACAATAGAGCTGGAAACAGTGGCACACACATGTCACCCTAGCTACTCAGGAGGCTGAGGCAGAATGAATACAGAATTAAGACCTGACTGAGCTATAAAATATGTTCAAGTCTAGCCAGGGAAACTTAGCAAATCCTTAAAAAAAAAAAAAAGTAAAAAAGACGGCTTGGGATAGATATAGCTCAGTTGTAGAGTACTTGTCCTGTATGTACAAAGCCCTAAGTTAATATCCAGTGACCCTTCCCTTCCCCCACAAATAAGGAAAATCATAGTAAGACTATAAGCTGTTAGTCTAGCTGCCTGAGATTGTAGCCCGACTTTCCCATCTGCCTGCTGTGTGATGTTAGGCACATGACTTAACCTTTTGGAGCCTCAATACCCTTGTCAGTAAGAGAAATAAAAATACAATCTATGTAACAGAGCTGTTTCAAGAATTAGGGGCCATCCCCACCCCTCCCCCACCTTGTCTCTTCCCTCTATCCACCCCTGATGAGGTGAGGATAGGGCAGTGGGAGAAAGTCCTGGGAGAGACAACTGGATTGGGAAGGTGTAGTGCTGTCTCTGGGTCAAGTTAGAAATCTAGGATAATGGAAACTCCCAAGAATCTATGAGGATGACCCTAGCTAAGACTCCTAGCAATGGGAATCTGGAGCCCGAACCAGCCATCTCCTGTAACCTGGCAAGACTTCCAATGGAGGGACTGGGACACCAGCCCAGCCACAGAACCCTAGACACACATCTTGTCATGCTTACAAGATGTACAGGGGTGAAAGATGGAACAAAATTTGAGGGAAAAGGCTAACTAATAACTAGCCCAGCATGAGAGTCATGCCATGAGAAGGAACCAACCCCTGACACTGTTCATGATATTTTGCTATACTTGTAGACAGTAGCCTAGCATTCATTGTCATCATAGAGGGTTCACTCAGTAACTGATGGAAACTGATATAGAGACCTACAGCCAAACAGTAAGTGGAGCTTGGGGAACCCTGTGGAAGAGGGGGAGAAAGGATTGAAGAAGGAGCCAGAGGGGTCAAGGACACAAGACAACCTACAGAATCAACTAACCTGGGCCCATAGAGTCTCATAGAGACTGAACTGCCAATCAGAGAGCGTGCATGGGATGGACCTAGGCCCTCTGCACATATGTAGCAGTTGTGAAGCTGGGTCTTCATGTGGAACTCCTAAAGTGGAAGCAGGGGCTGTCTTGGTCTTCACTGCCTCTTTTTGGATCCCTTTCCTCTACCTGGACTGCCTTGTCTAGCATCAATGAGAGAAGATGTGCTTAGCCACTGTAAATTGATATGCCAAGGCTGGTTGATATCCATAGGAGGGGGAATGGGTAAGGGAGGGGGAGGTGAAAGGGAAGTCTGGGAGGGAGGGGAAGCTGTGATTGGGATGTAAAGTAAATAACTTAGTAAAAAAAAAGAAAGAAAGAAAGAAAGAAAGAAAGAAAGAAAGAAAGAAAGAAAGAAAGAGAGAAAAAGAAAGGAAGGAAGAAAGAAGGAAGGAAGGCTAAGCATATGACATAACTTCTGGCACATGGCACTTTTAAAATTATAAGATCTTTAGTAATTATCTGACAGTTTCATAGCATGTAGTGTGATTATACTCATCCCCACGTCTCCCCATATCTCCTTCAAGCACCATCCCCTCACCCGTTCATCCACTCCCAACTTCGCGCATGCTTACTTACTTGTGCTCTTTCTTCTCTATCTCTTGCTCACTTACTCAGAAACACCAAGTCTTAGTTTACACTGTCATACACTCATGGATGTAAGTTATCAGCTGGAGCATAGTCAGTATACCAGGGGTTAAACCCTTAAGGAAAACAGACTCTCTTTCTTCCCCAGAAGCCCTCAGCTGTCAGTAGCTTCTCAGGTATGGAAAGTAGTGAAGCCCTTCCCCTCTCTTGCTGGAATGTTGCCCGACTAGGTCTTGTGTAAGTGACCATAGAGGCTGTCAGTTTGTGAGTCCTATCATGGCCAGAAGTTGTTTCTGCTCCAGTCCTCTCTGAATTCTGGCTCTTAGATTCTTCTCACCCATCTTCCACAGTGGGATGACATCAGTGCCCTGTTTGTGACCTTCTCTGTTTGTGAGCACCCTGCTGACCTTCTCTGTACTTTGATTAGTTGCACAACTCTTGTTAATTGTTAAGTATGACTATAGCTACCATGGCCATTTAAATAGTCACAAACTTAGGAATTTCATTGCCTTTCTCTGCATTCCTTTCCTTGTTCTCCCAGAACCTTCTAGAAGACATAGGGCATGATAGTAAAGAAAACCAGACATTAGAAAGAAAGATTTTACAAAATGGAGAGCACATCACCTCTCATTCCTCCCTCATGAGACAGCCCATCTGTCCTGCTTTTTCCATTTACTCTGCTGAACTGGCTTCTTTGGGTCACATGAGACATACGTGCAAGCAAATACTGAAAAAGCTCTTGCATGCACTCTAGCTATACCAAATATTGGTATTGATTAAGAATGGGCATATTAACCTAATACATTTTACTGTTTCAACTCTTCTAATGATCTTATAGTTGAAGGTTAATTTGATGACTATATCTCATGTGTTGTATGTGTATTTGGATGTATGTGGTGAGGAAGATATCTTAGAGATAATCCTAATATCAAATAGGTTTGTTAAATTTCTCATTGAAGCATGTTAGATAAGTTAACTGATGCCTGTGTGGGTAGCAAGGTTGTTAAAACATATGTTGGTCCTCATGTTTGGACTCCACCACCTCCTATATTATAAAGAAGTATTTTAGAGGGCTAGTTTTCCATGGAACATTTTTTTTTTCAGAAATGTTGCCTTATAGAAAAATGGAGAAGATTATCAAGTGTCAGGCAACTGAGAGAACAGACTAAGAAGGCGTTTTGCTTCTTGGTGGCCAGAGTTGTTGGTGATTAGATTAAAGAAAGAGTGCTTAAGTTTATATGTTATGTATCTGTGAAAGAAAATAGATGTTTTGTGTCTCCAATGAAAGATAACATATTTTAAATATTCTATAAAATGGATTAAATATTCTGTGGTCAATCTACCCTATATAAATCTCTAAGGAGATACTCATTTGGAACATTTTTATCAAAGAAGAGACTTCCTGAATCTGTCCAAGATGGGTAACAATTGCAGAGTACAGAAGCAATGAGCCTTTAAGAGTGCCCTCCTCTCATGAACTTCCCTTGGTGAGGGCCCACTCTTCCCTAAACCTCCTTATCTACCCCACTTAAGAAGTTGTAATGTAACAATCCTAACCTCTCTTCTCTCTTCCTCCCCTCTTCCTTTCCCTTCCCCATTTTCCTGCCCCATGTTTCCTCCCTTGGTCTCCAGGAACCTTCTGCATCATTTCACTGTGCACCTGCGTGGCTGGGATCAACTTTGAGCTATCACGTTACCCACGCTACCTATATGGACTCCCGGATGACATCAGCCATGGCTATGGATGGTCCATGTTCTGTGCATGGGGCGGCCTGGGCCTCACACTAATCTCGGGATTCTTCTGTA
This sequence comes from Grammomys surdaster, assembly GCF_004785775.1. Lineage (NCBI taxonomy): Eukaryota > Metazoa > Chordata > Mammalia > Rodentia > Muridae > Grammomys > Grammomys surdaster. The sequence goes on from NW_021604631.1 coordinate 7,367,752, forward strand.
CCTTGGCCCCCTCTGTTCAACCTGTCCCGAGGACCAACTGCCCTAAATCCAGACCAGAGAATGGGACAGTGTGCTAAAACAAAACAAACCCATATCTATATATATATATATATAAATATATATATAATATACATATATAAAATGAAACTCAATCAAGATGATGCCAGTGCCAAGATAGAGTTGAGTTGGCTCAGGCACCTGCATCTCACCGGACTTTGTGTTGCCTCATGTCCAAGATGGGAAAAGTGTCCCCATCCTGTGGCTCTCTCATCCGTTTTTGACTTTGGCTTCATGATTTCTTCAAGACAGAGTGAAAGCCACCACAGGCATCTTGATCCTTGTCACTTGTAAGGATGTGGTGGTGAGCTGGAAGGGACAGAGGCAGTGGTCTAAAGCAACACAGATACAGAGAAGGAAGTGCCACACTCTGGGCCAACAGGAGAGGACACCACCACTACCCCAGCCATCATATCATGGGGGAAACTCAGACCCTTGAGTTCATAGAATGTAACCACATCTTTGAGGCCATTTTCAGAACCACTTCTCTGCTCTTCCTGTTCCAAGCTCCTTCCCAACCCACCAGCGACACAGCACAAGTGGAAGAGAAAACAGACTGAGAAGGAAGTTTTCTCTTTGCGGCCAAACCTTTGGACAATGCTTCGAGGTGGGAAGGGGAGACGAGATGCTGAGAAGCAAGAGCCACATCAACTAAAGGACATTTCAGTGAATGCTCAGAAAACCCAGTCTTACCTTCCAGCTGCCTTACACCCAGTTAAACAAGAGGCCACCCTGTCCTCCCCTGCCTGTGCTCTCTGGGCAGATTGGAGCCTTTGAGTAATGCTGTGATGTGTGTGTGTGTATGTATGTGTGTGGGTGGGTGGGTGTGTGTGCACACACACATGTGTGTGCACATGCGTATAGGTGTTGGGTGGTTACTTTTTTCTTTTCCACTCTGTGAATGGAACTATCATATGACTCTGTTGTCTCTCTCACTACACTTGTTTTTGACCCATTATAGAGGCCCCAAGAACTGGGAATTATCTTGAGGGGCAGGCCTTCAGGGGTGCCAACGCAGCAGCTGCAGATCCCTGGAGAGAGACAAAAGTGAGTGTGGTGTGTGTGTGTGTGTGTCACACACATGTGAGTGCACATGTGGTGAATATTTCATGAGTGTGGGATTTTATTGTTTGTGTTGCATTTTTTTTTCTATTATTTTGGTACAGCTGAAATTCCCAGAGGGCAAACCAAGGACAAAACTACTGGGCCAGAGAACCCTGTGGTACCTCACAGTATGGTTCTGGAACTCCGCAAGATTTAGTCCACTAATTTTGCAAGTTCAAGACACAGCTGGGCACAAAAGTCATAAGAGACGAGGGGGAAACATACAGTTCAGGAGAGAAAAGGAATTTGCCTCTGGTTTCTGATGTGTGAGTACGTATACCAAACAAGACCTTCACTCCCCACTGGGGGGCTGTCCTTTGTCACCGGACATCCACTCCTTTTCTAGGGGCGAGCCCTGTACAGAGGAAAGGAAATGAGTCACACGCAGAGAGAGCACGTCCATGTCCCGTGGGCTCACGTTTGTATGACATGATGTAAAGTAATGGAAAACTCTTGACTCTTTCCATTCTCGTCCCTTTCCTCTTGATCTTCAAAGGCCATGAATCCCAAAATAGCTATCTAGCTTAGCGGCTAGCACCCAAACTGAGGTGCCATCCAAGCTGACAAGGCCATCCAGGTATCTCAGGCTCACCTGAGCAAATTCGCACTGGGTGCTGGCAAGTGAAGAAGTCAGCCAGAGCTATGAATGCCACAGGGCAGAAACAGCTCACGGTTGGTTACCTTGGGAACCCTGCTGGTGCCAAGTGTCCTTGGGGAGGCAAGGAGAAAATCCTGAGCTGGCCCAACCATGGTCAGCCATGCAGAGGGGGAGGTCAGCTGCTGCAGAACAGATCTGCTTTGGAAACTTTGCCAACCACTTGGCAGCCTTTCTCCCCCTCGTGCTCTGTCGCAGCTCCCTGTTTCCATCCTCTGTTCCTACCAGACTCCTCTCCTAACAGCTTCCTTCCCCTCCCTCCATCTACCAGGCTGTAGGTCCTGTTCTTCTTCTCATCTGCTCTCTCTCTCTCTCTCTCTCTCTCTCTCTCTCTCTCTCTCTCTCTCTCTGTGTGTGTGTGTGTGTGTGTGTGTGTGTGTATGTGTATGTGTGTATAACTCCTATTGGGTATAATATCTGATGGATTTCAATGTGGGTCTCTCTTTGGGTGTGTCACTCTGGTGCATTCTGTGTGTGTGTGTGTGTGTGTGTGTGTGTGTGTGTGTGTGTGTGTGTGTGGTGTGTCATTGTGTATGCATATACAGGTGTGGATGCATTTCTCAAGACCCCCTCATAAGGGCCCTTGTCAGAGTCTACAGCAGATCTTGCATGTAAGCACCAATTGAATAGGAGTACCAGTTGAATAGCAGCAAGCTGGTGTCAGGAAATGCTGCTGGCGTCCAATTGAGATTTTTTTTTTTAATTAACTTATTTATTTACATCAAATGCTGCTTCCCCTCCTGGTTTCCCCTCCCCCATTGAGATTTTTAAGGATCATTTAAAAGACAAAGGATGTATTGTATGATAAGGGAAATCATTTTCTAAAAACTCAATTGTTTTAAATTAACAATTTTTTCTTTGAAAAGCTAGATTTTTTTTTTCCTCTTAAGGTGAAAGATGTACTGAGATTTGAGGGAAAAATGAAAGTCTCTCAGATTGAGAGATCTTTTGTTTTCCTTCTGGGTGTCTTGAGCTGAGCAGGAATAAGCAGGTAGGTATCCATGAACACCCACCTGGGGCACTTTTCTGTGACTGGATGCTAATTCCAGCTGTTTTCCAGTTACAAAAAGATGGAGGGAGCTAAGCCAAATGGGACATTTTATTATTGACTATTTAAACTTTTCTGGAGTAAACTTGAACATACTTGTTCACAGAATGCTCATTTGTGCTTTTTTTTTTTTAAATCATACTGATCTTAAACGTACCATCTGCTCTATCCAATCACCCAACACCATAATAAACTTTTAGGAAAACTCAGTGGCTTCATTTGAAACACAGCATTCCTGAAACGTCAGATGGACTCCCAGGAAGGTGAGAGACTCTCTGCGCTCAGTTCATCAACTCAGCAGCAGCAGAACAGGACCTTAGAGTAACTCTTTCACTCTTACAGCTAGACAGGGACAGACACAGATGCTGGATTCTGATCCTTCTTACCAACAAAACAAGCTCAGGCACCTGATCAGCATAGAAGTCTCCACACTGATAGCAGATAGCAATCTCTGTCCAGGTGTCCCTCTACTACAAGGGATTGACGACTGGTTAAAACAAGCCCCTCTGAGGCAGTTTCTGGAGCTTTCTGGCTGTGAGGTTGCTAGGAAATATGTAAAGGAGAACCAAGAGAAGTGTCTTGGTTTGTGACACCCTCTAGGGCAGACTCCACTAACTCCAAATCATAGACTCCAACCTTTTGAGGGCACCCTGGTTCCTACCCAGGTCAAGTTCTAATATCTGTGTGTATACAAGGAATACAGTTGCACATGCTGTGGGCTCTGTGCAAAGCAAGGGCACGAGGCCACTTTCAACATTCATTTCTTTTGCTCTCTCCTAGATTGGAAAGTTGAGATCTAACTAGGGCAAAGTACAATTTCCTGTTCTCATTGGGGAATTATGGCACTTTTTCTGCTTTCCTTCACCCCTGGCTTTCCTTATGATCCATTTGTGACAGTTATCTTCTTAGGGAGGCAAGATACCTCAAGCACCTCTCTCCTTGTTTTCCATGGCCTGAGGTCTCACAGGGAGGTGTGTGAATCACAAACATAAGAAGAAACTATCTGTTCTAGCTTTAGTCACTGGACAGTTTTTCAGCAGCCCCCCTTTCTCACCTCTAGGGATCATGAAATCATAATTAGAGAGCTTCCTCAGAGCCAGGTAAGTCTTCTTTGGCCTCAGGTCCTTCAGTGGTAGCCTGGGCCTCAACACCGTGCTAGTGTATTCTCCCCCAGGGGAGGTTTTCTACCCAAATGTGTCACCTTTCCTCAATAGGAAAGGGTACTCTGAAACTTTGCATCTCCTTAGACATCCATATACACGGTAAGAGACCTAATTAGAAAGTACCACGTTTTTTTCTCCTGACTTCAGGAAGATGTGTTATTTAGGTCTTTATTGCTGCCCACCTATGTAATATTCAGAATAATAAGGTCAAACTCATTGCTCAGAGCATTTGGTGTCTTCTGTCTTTGGCTGGGAACATTCATTCACTGATTTTCAATCATGTAGGTGAAGAAATAGACTCAAGACACCCTCTGTCTTTGTTTGTGTGGAATACTGGTTGCTTCTCATAGTTAGAGAGAATCTTCTTTTCTGGAAATGTCTCTGCTTCTTCTGGCCTGATATGCCCCAGTGAACACATCCATCCCTCTCCAGGGAAACATGATGAGTCAGAAAACCTGATTTCACAGAGAATAACAGCAAGCCTTGCTGCTATCTTCCAGCCCATATAGACAGAGGAAAGGGGTGGATTTTTTTTTTAAAGCAAGTCCTAAGAGAAGATGCATCCAATGATTCTGGAGCCTCTCAGGGTGCTTGACTTCTGGGTCACGTTTACCATCTCTCCCTCCATGCTGCTATGTTGCAAAACATTTTGTTGACATTGGTCCTAGTCTTTAGACTAGGTTATTACCAGCTATTGAGCTTTCCTCCCTGGGGATTACATGCTCCTGTGGGAAACTAGGGGAAAAGCAGGCAACAGACTGAGAGACTAGTCAGAACCCAATCGCTCTGAGGCCCCTACCATGGACCCAGTCATAAGGGTCAGATCTCAGAACATCTTCAATGAATGGTTGTCATGGAGTGAATAGATAGGACCAAAATGACGTGGCATGACCACAAAACTGCACCAATTGGCATCAGTGACTTTGTGTTCTTGGCAGCAATACAAACTGGAAGGGCAGCAAGGAGTCATTTGAAAGCTCATGCCAGAGCTAAATATCCCCCTCCCACCTTTCTCCCCGGCTTCTTTTCTTCAGGTGCCATTTCAATCTAGTCATGGGGATAAATTCACCGAGGCCAGAGAAACTCACTAGTTAAGCTACACTTGTATAACACAGCAGTGCTGAAACATTTCATTCCACTCTGTACTAAAATGATTTGTGACTCTGGGCACTGTGTCTTCTCCATACTTGAACTTCCTCATCTATAAAATGAGGACGGTGATAACGCTTTACCTCATGGTATATTAAGGGTGATGAAGAAATTGCAAAGCAATTTGCAAACACAAAGTGTCTATGAATTATGTGCGCTGTTCAAATTGCCCATTATTGGCAGGTGCAGCCACTACAATGGAATGGTTCCATCAAGGCTCTGCCAAGACGAGAATGTAGAGTGGGAGAGGCCATCTTGGTTGCTGAACTGAGTGTAGCTATCCAACTGAAGCACATGGGATTCACTTCTTCTTTCAAGGCCTCCAGAGAAATTGCCTCCTTCACAGTCTTTACCCGTTGCCAGACTCACTTCCTTTACTTCAAGGCCAGTCTTGCAAAGCGCACTCTCATTTCTGCATGTTACCGGAAGTGACGATACAAAGAGATCATATGACAGCCAAGAGCGTTGAAAACTAAAATAGTGCACTTTGAAAGCAGGCATGGAGCGAATGCTGTTTGTTCTAACAGTTCGATTATCATTCCTAGTTGTACATGCTCATGTTGGGGAGCAAAGTCAGATTCTTGAAGCTTTTAGCATTCTCTCATATTTAGAGTGCAGATAAGTATAAAAGTGAGAGCCTGCTTTCTCTTGTCAGGCTGTAATGCTAGTGACTTCATCAATAGCACCTCAGTTCTGGTAGGAGGTCCTGAGGGATGTGTCAAGTTGAGACACGCCCCTATATGATCTTGCTTGGATCCTAAATTCTAAAGGAGAAAAGAATTGATTCCCTCCCAAAATTTCCATGCCTTTCTTCTGTCCTGTGTGCATCGAGATATTCTACCAGAGAACAAGAAGACCTTGCTCTGTTTATGACTAGAGTCTAGCCAAATAAGAAGGGGAATGGCACACCCACGAGGGTGGGTGGTTCACAGCCAACAAACAGAAAGCTGGGCCCCAACCTAGGAGTTGCCCAGCTACATAGCTCAGCCTGGCATCTCCTTAACAAATGCCAGGCTACTACTCCTTCTACCTAAGACCTGTTATGACTCCCTAGGGAAACAACCCAGTGTCCTCCATTGCTCTCCCTTAGAGCCCAAACTTTTCCTTTCCTCGCTGGGTGGTCCGTAGGCCCATTCCCATTTGTATGTGCCAGTATGTCTGTGTTGTGAGTGTGATGGTGCCTTTCACACAGAGATTTCACAGAGCCACTCTCATGCCCCTCCCCAGCCTGCCCCACCCCCGCTGCCCACGGTGTGACTGTTTTGCTATTCAAGACTATCTGTAAAAAATGTACAAATAAAAGAAAAAGCTGAAAATTAAGGGGAGGGGAATTGCATCTTCTTAAATGCTGTAATGTAGCCCTCGGTTTTCTGAGGGCCTGTGAGGACTGCCCTAGAATCCTGACTCTGGGGGCACTTGAAGGGAGGGGATGCCTGTCACAGATTTTTCTGGTTGTTTTCCTGATGGTCACTTCTGCTTGCTTGGTACTCTCTGTTCTGAAGACATTTGCCTTTAAAATTAAGTATGTCTCCCCCAACCCCAAATAAAAACATATCATCCAAGTTAGAATAGTGATGAAGGTCATGGCCAATATCAACCCAAAGACATGACCTGGGGTGATATCAGTGACTTTGTTAATAGCTCACAGGGAACCTTGGGCGATTCTTGTGACCTCACCGTATATCCATGTCCTTTCAACCTCAGAGGAAGCAGGGTGATGTTGGGGATACATGTGACACCCGGTCTCCCTGTCCGTTCTGCTGCTATTTGTGCCCATGCTGGCTGTTGTACGCTGACTGAGCTGAGGAGAAGCTTTCTCCTTGTTGCTCCAGCCGGAAGCCGACTCCCCTCAGAAAGTAGCCTCAAGCCAGCAGCCAGTTTGTGTGCAGAGTCCAAAGCCTTTGATCTACCTTTTCAGTCTCAAGATGCCTTTTCCCACCCACTTTGATGATCTCATCTTGCTCTCTCTGCTGACAGAGCTTAGCCTCACAGGACTGGGGTAAGAGAAAGACCATCAAAGGAAATGAAGTGAGTGAATTGCTTTACCAACTGTGGCTGGCTCTACAGATGTGGCTTACTGTGTAAAGAAGCACAGGCTGGCCAGGGTACACTATAAAATGGGGAGGGAAAAAAAAAGAAGGTGGTTCTGGGGATACAATGGAGGCTGTAGGTAGAAGATGTGGTTAGATAAACTTAGAGGTTAATAAAGAAATGTTTGTGCTTCCAAAAAGCCCCTCAGTAGAGTGGCAGAGAAACATCCCCAGGGTTACAGTGCAGTAACCCTGGCAGCATCCAAGGCATGGATAATCCCAGAGTGCAAGGGGCTGCTAAGGAAGAGTGGTTGCCCAAGAAAGATACACAAATTTGGCCTGTGTTAGCACCCCTCCACTCATGGTTATAGGCCCTTCAGTCTAACACTTCCTCATTCCTCATGCAGCTTGGTGACCCTCCTTGAGAATTATACAAGGAAGGCTTTAGACCACCACTGTCCAATAAAATTTGATACAAGTTGTGTCTGCAATTTGAAATATTCTTCTCCCTGCATTTAAAAGCACCAGCAAAACAGGTGATATTAATTTCGATGCTATATTTGAACCCAGCATATCAAAAATATTAGCACTTCAACATGGGATCAGTATAAAAAGTTACTGGCATGTTTTATGTTCTGTTTATTTCAAATAGAATCTTCTGAACCCAAGGTGAATTTCACCCTGGGAAAACATCTCCAACTGGATCAGCCACAGTTTGAGGGCTTAAAAGCTTCATCAGGCTTTTGTGACTATCTAGGAGAACAGAGAGTTAGGTCTTTTCAGAGACTGAGCGGGATGCCCTTACCACACACTGTGGTACATTTCCTTGTAGGAACAAAGGCAAAGGTTGGATTTGTGAATAGAAGCAGAACTATAACCATGAAGCTGGCTCACCTTTGGAAGTTCTACTTTATTTGCTTAATAAGGGGAGAGAATTGCTGCTGTGAACCAACCACATGTTATATCTGCCTCAAGAGGTATTAGTGATATCCTTGGACATGGCCCTCACGAAAGCAGGCCATGCCCTTTGACTGTAGGAGAGTCAGTCATGGCCCATTCTATACATGTAGATGTCTTATATCTCATGATAAGGGATAGACAGGCCTCCCTGTTGTTAAGAATAAACATCTCTTCTCATCTTTTAACATCTGGTGGAATCTCCTGCTACAAATATCTCACTGATATTTGGAGCTGTTGAATTTATCCTCCAATTTCCTTCTTTCTTTCTTTCTTTCTTTCTTTCTTTCTTTCTTTCTTTCTTTCTTTCTTTCTTTTGATCTTAAGTATTGAAAAGGAGATATGAGAAAAAAATAGCAGGCAGATCCGGTTTCCTAAGAGGTAGCAGAGACAAGTTCTGTCCTTACACTAGGACTCAGGCCACCATTTCCTACCTCTCCTTTCTGCTTAAAGATCTTCCTTAGATCTAAATAAGCCTCTTCTGTGTGTGTGAGAAAGACAGGTAGTGAGATCTTAGGGCATAGAACAGAATAAATATAAGCAATCAGCCTCTGGGCACCATTCTCCAATCATGTCAAAGAGCCAGTATGATAAGGCTTGATTCACTTAAAATCTGATATTCTGAGCCCTATGCTACCAAGCAGGAGAAAGGGCGCTGATTTGGTGAGTACGTTATATATGTGGTCATTAGACAGGGACCATGGCCAGCAAAACTCTCAAACACCTGGAGTGTTGATGGTCTGCCAGATTATCGCTCAGTCAATATAAATTTATTTACCTTCACTCTAATTTGCATAGTGCTTTCTGATTGGTTAGACACAGTGTGGTGTATACTGCAGGATTCTAACAAGACTCTCCCCTTGGAGGTAGCAATTCCTGTGGTTATTGGTGCTAAAATAAGATTAAATATTATGTTAATTTGTTCTGATACAATTTGAATAAATGTATTGTTTAATCTTAACAAGAATGCTACATCTTATCAGATCTATTGTACTGTCTGTTTCTTCTCATAATTAATTAATTACAGGAAAGGTGATCCAAACCAGATCTCGAAACTCTTGTGATATTCTGAAAGGAACTTACCAGGGAAGTGGGAGGGCAATGAAAAGGGAAATTGCCAGGTTCCTGTGACTGTGAAAGGACTGAGGAAGCCGAGAGCGAGCATTTGGGGACTTCACTGAAACTGACTGCATCTTGCAATTTTCTTTTTCAAATTGGCAGAATATTGTTATTTCCATCGATTGAAGAAAATAAAAGTGTCTGGTAATTAATTAAATGACTTGTTCATGGAAAAAAATAAAAATAAATAATCTGTCAGTTGTGGAATGTAAACTGATTAAATAATTAAATAAAGAAGACCATGTTGTGTGTTTTAAAAGCCCGTGTCTACTGTCTGTTTTTTGGGGGGAGGCACTGGGCGGGAGGGTACAGGCTGTGGTATTTGATGGAGAATGGTTTTGTTCCCTGGGGTTTTGTAGAGAAATAAATTGTGCTATTCTTACACAGGTAGCTGAAAACTCTAATCCAGAAGGAAATTGACAATAGACATTTCAATAATGTACCAGCCAAAGGTCTATGGTTTGAGCATTAGGGAAGAGTCAGAAATGTGTAGATGGATTGAAAAAGAAAAAAAAAGAAGAAATGTGTCCTTTTTCTCCAGTCACAGACATTAAGAACGAGAAATTCAAAGGCTTTGTAGAATGTTGCAGCTGCTAATTACATCCCAGCCCTTGACTAACTTCCTAGCTACCAGTGAGAAGGGAAACTTCTTAGTCTTCAGTAGCTTTGTCCCTGACTTAAAGTCACATCTTTGCTCTACCCACCTACCCCTCGAGAGCTTCTGGCACATGTGTGACAAGGAAAGCTGGAAGAAAGCAAAGATAATTGGAGGTGAGCGCTTTTGAAGTCTTATTTCTTCACCAGTATCTCTAGGTTTAAGACAAGGAAATTGGCTTTGTGGAATACAAGTGGAAAACCAGTGTCCAGAAAAGACATGGCTAAGTAGAAGCCTGGGTAGCCATATTTCCATCCTGATGTCCTCTGGACCACTTAAATGCAGTTGTTGGACTCTGGACAAGATTGCTCTGCTGTCCTTCCTGCTGCTCTGGCTTGGGGATGCATGGCTACTCCTGTCTCCACCTGCTCTAGAATGAGTCCTCATGTCACTGCTTTGTGCTTCCTGCTTTTAATCTAGAATCCCAGGCAGGTGCACCATGGAAGGAAGGTAGGAAAAGCATTTCCCCTTTTCAGCTTCTCTCTTAGGTGGTGGGTTCGTACTGCCACCCAACTCCTCGAAGTAGACTGTTCCTCAGATGTAGATGCTAAGTGACCAAAGAGGGAATGATATTCCTTACAGCGGGACACTACAGGAAGAGGAAGGTATGTCATTGTATCTCTGCAGTACACACAGAGTGCCCAAGTGATTGTGGCACAAATCATGACCTTTGTGATAGCAGCCATAGTGAGATGCCTCTGTGTGGAGATAAGTTCGATGCTGAACACCAAGAAAGACTCAGGATTACTCACCTCATATCTGCATGCAGTTGGTCTGAAAGAAAGCTTTGCATTTGTTTTTAAAGAAGACATCTTGTGAATAATGACAATAAACAGCTAAACATTTCAAAGATAAACACGAGTCAGAGGAGGGTGATGTGGAGTAGATATGGGGAAGGAATCCTAAGTGCAGAGACACTTGCAACTTTCTAGAGATACCAGTTTAAAAAGACTCCTTAGTAAGTATGCTAAAAGTTCAGTGGTGATGTGGAGGGGGTGGGTGGTGGCTAGGGGAAATTGGATTTGATTAGCACATGCTATATGGAACTCCACCAACATGTATAATTAATGCATGTTAATCAAAAATAGAAAGTAAAAGTGATACTTGGTGTATGTGTTGGTCTGAATGAGAATGGCCCCAAAGGCTCATATATTTGCGTGTTGAGTCCCCAGATGGTGACGTCTTTGGAAAGGATTAGGAGCTGTAGCCTTGTCTAAAGGAGCTGCCTGAGCCTATAGGGGACATTCTCATTCAAACCAGTACACCCTTCCAGAGGTAAAGCCGATAATCCAGATGAGCATGGTGGTATGCACCTTTAATCCCAACACTTAGGAGGCAGGAGCAGCTTGATGTCTGTGAGTTCCAGGCCAGTCAGGGCTGTTACTCAGAGAAATCTCTCTCAAACTATCAAAACCAAGCAACCAAATCAAAACTGGTAATCCACAGTCAAGGTCTCTACCATCCACCACAATATTGTATAAATAATCTCTCAGGAGTCTCGTGACTTCGAAGCCAGGTAAAGGAGAGCGTTGTCATCAGACAGGACATTCTAAGGGCTTAGAGGTTGTTTCCCAGGAGTCAGCCAAAGTCCAGACTTTTATTGGCATGTGTGGTGTTTGGTGAACTCAGGCCTGCTGCCTCAATCTTTCCGAACACTAAGCTATGAAATGAATTAGAACAAAAAAACCCCTTATTTCCTGTCCATGTTAAAACTAATCCTCAGATATTTAAGCTCTTTCTTTATCTTAAGCTGCTACAAACCAACCTGGCCTTGATCTTCTTCATGAGCCAATAGCCTGAAGTTCTTTATCTGATTGTCTGCTTTCTATCTGGTCCCCCTCAGGTGGCTACCTGCACCTGCACAGGATGCTGCAGTCAGAGAGTGGATAGACAGAGAGAATAGGCTCATGAGTCTTTAAGATAATCTGAATCTGAATTCCTCTACACACAAGTTGTGCCCCTCAGCCTGCTCAGCCTGCATCCTAATGACATAGAAATACCAACACCTAGTTCCCAGAATACCTTAGAAAATGGAAGAGTTAATAAATATAAGAATGATGCCTGACTCACGACTGCTTCCACTCACCACCCTTTACCTCCCTCCTCTGTGCTGTGTGTCTTTTCTCTTTATTGTGGATATACCTAAGAACACTTTCTGGACTGTTGCCCACTGTTCAGCATCCCACAGGTACCACTGTTGTTCATTGGAGAAATGGCTCAGAAGTAAGAGCACTATGTTCTGGCTCTTGCAAAGGAATCTGGCTTAGTGTCTAGAACCCACACCAGGTAGCTCATAGCCACCTGTAATTCCAGGTCCAGTGGCCTCTATAGACACTTGCGTCTATATGGTAAACATAAAGTCTCTCTCTCTCTCTCTCTCTCTCTCTCTCTCTCTCTCTCTCTCTCTCTCTCTCTCTCTGTGTGTGTATGTGTGTGTGACACACACACATACACACACACACACTAATTTTTTTAAAAGCTGATGTGCAATAAATACATATATAAATTTAAATACACACATATTTACTGTATCCAATCACTGTAGTGTTTGCAACCATCCTATACAGAGACACAAAGATGTATAATAAATGTGTTCTGAATTGGTTTTAATTCGGGGGAGGAAAAGGTTGACGTTGAACATTATCTTTTCCTTTGTGGAGGCCTTCCTTTTCTTGGAGTGACAGAAATATTCGAGGACATTGCTCCCCTAAGAGTGGTTCCCTGTTAGCTCAGTAACACCATCAGGGGACTTGCTAGAAATGCAGAATCTCGGATCTCTAGAATCAGAACTTACATTTTAATACGGTACCAGGTATTTCAGTGGTTGGTATACATTGGCATGGGATACTTATTTGCTATATATGTAGTTTAAAAGTTTAAGACTTGTGTCCTTTCTGTGGAATCAAGACCATAGTAGGTTTTCAAAGAATCATGAAAATAAAAATCCAATCTGAGGTTCCAAAGCCATATCAGCTTATTTTAGTTATGTTTTATTGCTGAGAAGAGACACCATGAGCAAGCCAAATATAAAAGAAAACTTCTAATTGGAGGCTCGCTTGCTCACAGCCATCATGGCTGCAGGCAGACGCAGCACTGGAGCAGTACTCATCCATAAGCAGCCAGTAGAGAGACACTCTGAGCCTGGCTGGTGTGGGCCATTGAAACCTCAAAGTCCACTCCCATTGACCGCTTCCTCCAACAAGACCATACATACTCCATCTTGGCCACACTTCCTAATCCTTCCCGAACAGAACAGTCACCAACTGGGGACTAAGCAGGCAAATACATGAGTCTATGGGGATCATTCTTATTCAAACCACCACATAAACCAAGTATCATTTTTTTACTTTTGATTAGCATGCATTAATTATGCATGTTGATGGAGTTTTATGTGACCTCCATATAGCATATACTGACTAAATCCAACTTTCTCTTATGCTTCCTCCCCCACATCTAGTAATCACCTTTGGACTTTTAGCATACTTGCTAAGGTGTCTTTTAAAATTAGTATCTCTAGAAAGTATTTTTCTCTTGGGTCTATCCCTACCAGTAAGGGTAAGTACCAGGAGACTAAGGCTAAGAAATTAGGTATTGTTTCTCCCAATGAACAGATGTTCAGGAGGAATTAACTCTGTATCGCAACTGCTTCAGAGCAGGTGTTTTCTTACACCCAGATTGTCAACCACAAGGAGATCAGAACCCGACTGTCCTGGGAGAGGGGTTGGTTTTTTGCTTCTTCCTAAGAAACCCTGGAGTGTGGGGCCATCTGGACCTGAGAGGTGAAGGCCTCTCCTCTTAACACCTGTTCTTCTCTGTTATAAACTATGGGGCAAGATTTAGCTAATGGCCATCTAATCACAGATGTAAACAGTCAGACTGCCTAGGTGCAGAATTGACACCATGTGTTTGCACTGGTTTAATCTTGAGCAAAGCAGTTGGTCCTTCTGTGCCTCACTCTCCTCCTTTGTAAATGGGGATAACAATGCTTACCCTAGAGGGTTTCTGAATGTATGTTTGTGTACCACATGCATGCAGTGGTTGGAGAAGCACAAAGAGGGCATAAGATGCTCTGGAACTGGAGTTACAGATGTTTGTGAGCCACCATGTGGGAACTGGGCACAGAGAACAGGCGTTCTCTGCAAGTGCAGCAAATGCTTTTAACCACCTCGCCACCTCGACAGTCCATGGCCACTCTCTCAAAGGAGAGAATGACATATAACAGGTGTTATAGATAAGTGTTTATTATTAAACAATTAAAATTGCACATGACCTGCTTGGTAGTCCCAGTGTCTAATAGAACCCAATCAGATGGTGAGGTACTGAGACCTAATCCCAGCAGTGGGAAGTGCTGCTAGAAATCTGACTGGGGCTTGGTCCTTCCCAGGTTGATGGGGCTGTGGACCCTATACAAATACTATCTGTGCTTCCTCCTGTGCAATGGTTGAAGCTTCAGTTGATAGTTTCACTGGGTATCAGCTTCACAGTTGTTCTGGGGTAGAGCTCAGAGCCCTGTCTAGGACCCTCCTCACTCCCAGTGAGGCAGGGAGGACTGTGAGCAGAACTTCCAATGCATGAGGCCTTCCTGTGTTGTCATATGAGGTTTACCACAGGAGCTCTGCCTGAATAGAGGATGGATGATCTTATCCACTCCTCCTCCTTAGTTCTCTCTAGAGTCTACATTTTGGCAGTGTGCTACACAAGACGAATGGAACCATCTCCCCACCCCAATCTTCTGGAAGTAAAACAGCGAACCCCCACCCCCTCACTAAACTACCAAGGTTACTTAAGGGTGAAAGTGTTTGGGGGGCACATGTTTTGTGTCAGACATAGTTCTGGGTCCTATGGGAGGAACAGTGAACAAAACAGACAGATATCTGTGCCTTCAAGGAACTGATGCAGAGTGTGGGAGGAGAAGGCAGCTCATGAAAAGCAGCAGTCAGTAGGGAGATATGTTACCAAGAGAAGTAACCCAGAACTGGAATGGGAGTACTGAGGGTGTTGTCTTGAAAGGTGAGAAGGTGATGTCCCCTAATAATATGAACAAAGAAGGAAAGGTGGAAGGGAGGGAGAGAAGAAGGGCGGGGGAGAGGGAGAACAATCTGCATTCCAAATTCGGATACAAGGGTCAGGATTCTGAGCTCAGGGTAAAGGAAGGATGGTAGAGGGAGCATCCGTTTTGTTTGATGCAATTTTATTCCACCATGTTGTTTATGTAATGGAATTTAAAACAAGAGTTTCTCCACACTGTGGTATTGACAAGCCATTGCTTTCTCCCCCCCCCTCAAATCAACCTCTTAGTAAGAGCAGAAATTACCAAATAAAATTGAGATCCATTTGGTTCCCTTTAGCCCTCAGAACAAACCAGTGAGATTGCCACTCAAACATACCTTTGAATGGAGCTAACAATAGCTCTGCCACAATGACCTCCAAGCCAGCAGGAGTCTTCAGCCATCTGAGTAAGAACAAATGATTTTCGTTATAACAATGAAATTCTATTGGTGTATACTTTGGAGAGCCTTTGAGGATGACAAAACCTCTGTTGATTTTTAAACTTGGTCATCATGTGCCATCTGAAGACCTTGTTCAGGAGAAGTCTGATATCTGCCAGGAAGTCTTGTGGAGCTACTTCCTCCCAATTGGACCATACTCAGCTGGGGGTGGGGGTGGTACTGAGGGCGGGGGTAGGAGGTGGAGGGTGGAGAGTGTTCATCAGACTCAGGGAGCTCAGGGAACTAAAAGGACTCCAATGCCTACCTAAGAGATTATGCAAGCAGCAAGGATTGCCAAAAGAAACAAGACTCTGGACTCCCTACAAACTGGGCAGAGAGCCCCAGGGCTGGGCTTTCAGCAGTCACCACACATGCTGGTGTGGGGCTTTATGATGATACAGTTATATGTCCCTGTATGTCACCATTGGCTCACCATGCTGGGCTTGACTAGAGTGATGTCTTTGGTTTGTTATCAGGGAATTACCTAACTTGACAAACACTTGTGCATGTCTTTCTAGTGAAAGCTATGCAAGAGGGAAAAAAAGACAACACTTCAAGAGACGAAGAAAAAATATTTCTTATTTTATAGTTCCCTTGTCCCACAGTGGCATCTGAGGCTGCTTCTGCAAATCCTTCCACCAGATCTTCACCAGAATAATCACTGGTTTTGCTTCTTAACTAATTTTTGCCAAAGGATCAAATCTAGGCCTTGTACATCACAGACAAGCACTTTATCACTGAGCCATAACCCCAATTTGACTGATGGTTTTAATTTAATCTGGTAAATGCTCAAAAATTATGAGTCCTAAAAGTTAATTATCTCTGAGGTCTGAGGTTGATAGGCTAAATCAGTACAGAGTCAGGAACAAAAAAAAAATAATCAACTTAGATAATCTATATCTGCAAGGTAAGTTGGGGAGAATTCTCACAAGGTACCACTTCAGATGGTAAAGTGATGTCTATGCAAAGTAGTTCTCATTAATTCTGAACTGATTGGTCATAAAACCAAATGGCCTTCAGAAAGTACTCTATCTATCTGAGCTTGAGAATTTGAATTCTAGTCCCCAGAGGCCTAAGGCTTACCTCTTAATATAACTCCCAAATGCTGAAGGATTGAGCTTCATCTATACTAAAATTAGGACTAAGCAAAAATAAAATCTATCCTTAGCTATTTTGAAGGCCAAGTGTAGATTCATCTTATTGAATATTGCATGTCCTAGAATATGCATTTTCTTCTAGAATAACCCAGTTCTTACACTAAAGGCTTTTTTTTTTAAATTAAAATGTAGAATGGCTTTTAAGCCGTTTCAGAGAGAAAGAAAGAAAGCTTTTGCAAACAAGGGTGTCAAGGTTGTTAGGATGGGCTCCTATCTCAAACAGGAAATTAGAACATAAAGACACACATATAGGAAAAGTGTCATATGAATGTGAAGGCTGAGGTCAGGGTGGCAGTTATACAAGCTGAGGAGTCTCGAGGATAGCCAAAAAAAAATTCCTAAAGCTGGAGAGGAACCTGGGCTGGATTCTGTCTTGCAGCCTCAGAAGGAACCACTCTGTCAGTATCTTGAACCCAAACCTCCAGCCTCAGAAACTGGAGACAAGAAAATCTTTTGTGTAAGCCACCCAATGAGCATGCTACTTTGCTGAGACAAACCTAAAATACTTAATGTGTAGAAGCCCGGTGACCATGGACTCTCAATCCCCATTGTCAACCACCCTTGCCCTCTATGGAGCCAGATGTTCTAAGGCTGAACACATCAGTCACCTCTGCTCAGGTTTCCAGCAGCTTCCATTCACATATTCAGGCTTGCTGAGGCCTGGACACCAAGCAAGCCCTTTAGTGTGCTTTCAGTCACTTCTTACCATGATCCTGTAGAGGGAGCATGGCTTTTATACATCTTTGCTGATGAGAAAATGGCTCACAGTTAGATATCATCCCCAAGGTCCACACAGTGGGTATGTAGAAAACAGGACTCCAAACCTACATTTCTATGGTTCCAAAATATAGGTTTTTTGGTAACTAATATGTATTTTTCTTTCCAGTTTGTATTTTTTTTTAGCTTTCTTTCCATGTAACTTTAAAACATTTAAAAGTCTTTAAATTTATTATATATTGGCTACTTTTAGATTCCTTCCACAAATTCCAATCTTCCCATTTTGTTCTGGGTTCATGCTTTTTTATTGAGGAGAGGGAAGTCACCTGCCAGCACCCTACAAAAGAAGAAATCAGAGACCCAGATTTGAGGTTTTCAATAACTGACAACACTACCTTCCGTTTCCCAAGCCCATAACTGTAGCTGGCACCAAACCTACCACATTACATCATCATCTCATTCCATCCCTGTGCCAAGCTTCATTTTTCAGATCTGAGTTGAGGTGACTGGTTAGGGTCACACGGTGGGGGTGGGGGGTGTCGGGGTTTGCATCTGTTGGGCTGTGACAATGCGTGTGGGCATGGGTCCTGTTGAGTTGAATTGTGTGTCCTGTGTCTGCCACCCCAAAAGGCTGGGGCCACAGCTCAGAGAGGTAGAGGCATGGGAATTTGACTGAGTTCACTCCACACCGGGGCCGGGTAGATGTCGGGCTGTGAGAAGCCGGGGGACTTCATACTGGGAGTAGAGGGAACACAGTCTGGGGTCCCGCAGGGGCTGGAGCTCTTGGGTTGGGAGTCCCTGGGCCAAGGCAGCTGGGAACCGACTGGTTCTCTGGCCCTTGGACTCTCAGGTGCCTCTGAGAGGCCACAGAATGACAGAGACACTGGGGGGATACAGGCTGGATAGATCCGCAGCCGAAGTAGGGAGGGAAAGCAGCTCTAGCTGCGTCCCACAGGCTCTTGGTCAAGGTCTTGGCTGGGTCCAGGCTGCCTCAGCTCTCTCGCTTGAGGTATCTCATTAGCATGGAGATCTGTCTTGAGGCTCTGCAGCCTGCAGTCATACCCTCTACCTGTGCTATGTGACCGATGACCACACACCTCTCTGTGGGAGGGGCTGTAGCTATGTGAAAGGAGCCAGGGGCCCAGGAGCAAGGCCGAACTCCTACCGTTCCTGAAGGTCTCAGGGGTTCAAAGCCTGCACTCTACCAGGTACCTAGCTGCCTCTCACAGCCCCACATGCATCCTTCAAAAAAGCCACACTTCTTCCGACAAGGCTACACCTACTCCAACAAGGCTACAATTCCTAATCCTGCCATGCCTTATGTGGCTATAGGGGCCATTTTTATTCAAACCACCATACCCTCTTACACAGTTCCCCTGCTTGACACACTCTTCGGTTTTCTCTCCCTCCTGACCATTCCTCTCCTGGTAGCTTCAATAACACATCTACAAAAGACCTTCTCTGATCTCCAAAGAAAAGTGAGTCTGGGCCCTTGCTTTGATTCTAAATTGAAACTATTTTATGCATTTGTTCACTTAAGTTTGTTTTAAATTATACTATAATTACATCATTTCCGTTTTCCCTTTTTCCTCCAATCCCTCCTATGTACCCCTTTCTTTTGATCTTTCTCAAACGCATAGCCTCTGATATATTTTTCGTGTATGTGTGTGTTTGTGTGTGTAAGCACAATCTGTTTTCAAGGTTTCTGACTTCAATGTTGACCAACAGACAGAGATCATTATAGAAAACTACAACCAATCAAAATACAGAAAACAAACAATACTGTTGTTTCCTGCCCCAACTGAACTATCTATAAAACTACTATGTCCAAGGCTGAGTGAATATTACAGAAGAGGGCCAGAAAGATTGTAAGAGATGAGAAACAGGAAGTCTACTGTGACAATGTGTCTCCTAGAAATGACTTGAAGCCTCAACTCCTAACACAGTGCCTGAGTAGGCATACAGCACTGTATATCACCTGTAAACAAATGGAGGCTGGTTCCTACCAAGAACCCTGTGGGCACAGACTGCTTAAGATAAGTTTCTGTAAGAACTGCCCTGAAAGAGGAGGGCAAGGATAGAGACAGAAATCGCAGTCAGTTATGCTCATCCATCTATGAATAAATGTTCTGTATTACCTGGCAGGGTCTAAATCATCTGTGCTATGCTTCACTCCATTCCCAACTTTTCTCTCATGTCACCAGTGGGAAATGATCAAAACGGACAACATCTCACCCATGTTTGAAGAATGGTTTCTTCTTCCCCATGTCTGTGATCTCTGTTTTTCTCATTTCCCCCTTGTTTCTCTCAGTGCGATTCTAGAAGCTTATTATTGAGAGAAGTGTTGATGTATGTGTTGCAGTTGGCCAAACATCACATGCAGGGAGAAGAGAGGAGCCTGTGAAAATTGCCAAGTAGCAGCTCTGCCTGTTATCTGGATGTCAAGGTAATCATGAATCTTCAGTTCCTTGCTCTGGACCAGTCACAGTCAGCCAAGGTCCCTAGTCACATCACAGACCCATGCAAGTTCTCTCAAGGCCATCTATATAAAGACCCTCCTACACACACCTGCTTGCTCTGCATCTTTTTCCTCCCCATGACCCCTTGGGAAGCAGCAGGTGTTTTGCTTGTGATCTTTGAACAGGTTTTGGATGTTGGATTCATGACTAGAGGCGCAGGCACTTGGGTAGGGCAGAGACTAGAATGTAAAATAGTATTAGGCTAGCAGAATTCCTGCCTCTTCAAACCCTGGATAGTGTAGACTTCAAATGAAAGAGAAAGCACCTGCCCCTTCTTCCTTCCTCAACTCTTTGCTGTCAGCTGTCACCTCTGAGAAATAGATGAGTAGCTTCAGGTGGGAAAGCACTCTCCACTGCCTTCATTACACTGTAAGGAGACAGACATACAGCTGCTCCTCTGATCAGTGCTTCCTCTACTCTCTTCCCACTCCTTGTTCTATCAGGCCCCACCCCCCACCTCACCCTATAGGCATCAAAAAAAAAAAAAAAAGATTATGGTGATCATCTTTTGGTCTTCTGTCAATCTTCTGAGACTTTTGCTAACAATCATTTCCCTGTCAATATGTCTTTCTTTGGCTTACGATACTTTGGATGTGTTCCACTCATTTCATATGTTAGAAACTTTCTCCCTAAATGGACATGTGAGTGGTTTTGAAGGTAGGGCCCAGAAAAGAGGATTGAGTCATAAAGTCAGGATGCTCACAAATGAATTAATCCATTCATAGGTTAATACAATATGATACATGGGCATCAGTGGTATATCTTTGTGAGAAAGGTGAGCTCTCTCATACATGTGTTCAGTCTCATCTTGTCTCTTATACCAACTCACAGTGTGGGAAGAAGGCTCTCTCCAGATACAGAGCAGAGGCAGATTCATGCTCTTTAGTTTCTCAGCCTCCATAATCATGAGCCAAAGAAACTCTTTGAAAATTACCCTTCCTAATTATTTTGTTGCAGAAACAGAAAGCAAAACAACATAGCTATTTTCTTTTATTTTACTCTGTTCCCTAAATTTCAGTACAAGGTCCATCCCCCTCTTTTTTTGAAATAAGATCAATCCGCTGCTAATAAAGCATAGTCAGAAAATATGGATCCAGTTTAGAACCATTTGTTTATTCAGTACTTCATATATGTCTATTTTCTCATGGGACCCTAGGGCTACCAGAAGCATTGCTTGGCATCCAGAGTCACGGGCAAATCCTTTCTCCCCTTCTCTTCCCCACTATCAGACTCCTAGCTTGCAGGAGGTTATTCTAAAGGAGTATCTGTAACTTTTAAACAAATACTATATTAAATGTATTACCTTAAAGCTGGCAGTAAAGTCCAATGCTGGAGTGCTAGCCCAGCGTGCACACAACAGTCAAGGTCCTGGTCTTATTCTCAGCACAGAAAGAAAGAAATTATGGGTCTTAAATTCAAAGCAGCTCCTATATCTACTTGATTTTGAAAAGCACTTATCAACCAAGAACAGGCAATAACGATCTTATGACCCTAACTTGTCTCTTTCACGGGGATGAGAGTAGACAGATTTTTGTAACTTTTATTGAACTCGGTGGACAATTATTGATCTGGTCAGTAATATATAGAAGTTATATAAAAGTTGACACTGGTTTCTGTTATTGCAGTGGGGCTTTTACCGTTTTTTTTTTCCTTCTCATCAGCAACAGCATCTCAAGTATTTAGATTCATTGGTTTCAGAAAGCCCTAAAATCCTAATAAGCAGAGGCAAAGGGAAGGGAGGGAGGTGGCCAAAGTTACACTGTGATAAAGGTCTTAAAGCTGGGATGGGAACTCAATTCTTCTGACCCTGAGTATTAGTTTTTCAGTTATTTAAAAATTGGGCTAAAAGTTGTATGAGGTGGTTGGAAATTTGATTGCTCACTGGATTGAGTTACTATAATTAGTTAAGTATACTAATGGTGATGTTATGTTTAAAAATAGACACTTAAATATGTTTGAAATATTAGTTATGGGTGAGTCTTGTATTTGCCTCAGTATAATTTAGGAGGTAGGGTATAGGTTAATAAGATAGGCCATGAGTTAGAGATAGTAGAAGAATGGGTAGGTAAAACCATGGGGTCATTTTATAATATTTCTTCATCTTTTATATGCCTGAAATTTCTCATAATAAAAAGTCAAACAGTGACAATAAAATGAAAACCATATTTTAATCCATACACCTTCCCCAAAAACAGAGCATATGACTCTAGTTTGGCAGTTTATATGCCATAGTTTGCCAAGAAGCATGAGACCCGAGAGACCACCCAAATAGCCAGCAACAAATGGGTCATTTCTGAGGGAAGCCGAGAGTCCCCTGCAAATGCAGGAACATGTCAGTGAGTGGCCAAAAATAAACCCAGATTCTGGCAGATGTCCACTCTGAGACAAGCACAACTGTTCTGTTCTCTTTACTGGGGCACCCAAGGACCCCCAAAATAGCACCAACAATGTTTCTCAGAAGTGTGAAAAACAAAAGGCATTTCTGGTTCCTCCCCATGATGTGCCCATCATCCTTTCTTAGTGTCTTGTCACACACACACACACACACACACACACACAGAGAGAGAGAGAGAGAGAGAGAGAGAGAGAGAGAGAGAGAGAGAGAGAGAGCTTCTGTACCAGTAGTAGGTAGGGAAATTGGTGGAGGCTTTTTAGAGAAAAATTTGGCAGTATCAGAAAGTTAAAGACATTGACCAAAATTCCTTTTATGGGAATGTTTCTACAGCTATATTTATATAAAGATAACTCTACAAGAGTATTTATTGTAATGTTTTTTATTTGCTTGTGTGTTTTATAGCAAAGAATTACAAACAACTTGGACATTAGCTTTAGGGATGACAAAATAAATATGGCTATGCAGAGCAATATCCAAGTTCTAATTCCCGAAGCCATGGATAGATGGAGTAAGATTGCCATGGTTTAGGCCCTTGAAGTGGGTGAGGTGTTTTAAAGACTGAATGAGAAAAGCTCTCACATATAGGTGGAAAATAGCCTTCTCCAATCCAGTGCCGGTAGGCCAGCAGGTTGAGAGATTTAATGAGACAGATGTGAGCCAAAGACTGTTGAAGGGAACCCATGGCTGTCCTACCACATCTGCTTTTGAAGTCTTTGTAACCGGCACATGGATGAGAAAAGCTGCTTCCAAAGAGCCCTGCCCAAGTAGAGCAGCCACGCTTGTTGGAGCCTCCTAGTCTCCACAGAGAGTCCACCAGGCAGAAGTTTGCACCATAATCTGAAGATACGTGACAAGATTGCACATATCTGCAATCCTGTGCAGAGAGGCTAGCAGGTTGGACATGTTTCTGGCTGAGTCTCATGCCCTTTACCCCACTTCCATCCTGCCTGCTCAAGCAGCCAGACAGTGGGTGAACGTGTGAAGATGATTGTCATCAGCACCCAAAATCCCCAACGTTCACTCTATTTGTTATTTCTTATTGCTTTGTTTCTTCCCTCTGGGAGCCATCTTTTCAAACAATGACAAACGGAGCCTCGTATTTAATGGAGATCTGACTAATATAGATAGAAGCCTAACGCTTTCTTTCTGAGCTTTGCATGTCACCCTTCTATAAATACATTCAGCTATCATTTGGGCTTTTTACCATTAACACTTCCCAGCTGCGTCCTTCTACCCGCGGTCAACTGTGACCTGTCTACTCTTTCTGTGTTACACCTGTGTCACACTGAGCTGCCTCCACACTGCTTTTTCCATGACTAACATCTATGTCTAAATTTATCACCTTATAGATTCCCACTCTTAGAAAATATGCATGATATTAGCAGAAACCAGAACTATCCAAACTCTATTTTATTTCATTCTTGTCTGGAAGGGAAAAAGTAATTTAGAAAAGTCAGAAATAAAAGCTGACAGCAAAACTAGAACTTATTGGCAAAAGAAGCAATAGCTTGTTATAGTAAAGGGAGCCAGGGCTGCAGAACCCTGAGCCTAAGAGACATCTTCATTCATTACTGGTTGGGTGACCTTGTACAAGTGCACAGAATCTCTCTGGGTTCAGGTTTTTTGCTCTAAAATGGGGCATTTGACCTCTTTATCACCAAGCTACCTCTTAGGGTCTCAAACTTTGGTACTCTTTTGTGAAGTAAGTTTGTAACAGACCCCTTTTTAGAACAACTTTTGGAATCACAGAGTTAGACAGAAAGGATGTAGCCCAACATGGTTCTCTAAAATGGACGCTGTCTGATGGAACTCATCGTGTTCAACACACCATGGGAACAAGAACCTGGGCATCTTCCACAATCCAAGACTGGCATTGGAAGCAAGGCTGAGAAGAAGCAGAAGAAAATCTTTCTCCCTTTAGGATAGTTACTAGTTCACTCGTTTGCCATTTCTCCTTAGAAGAACAACCAGAGGCGATATCAAGGAAAGAATAATTCTGCCCTGTGACCTCCTCTGAGCCAGGGCTGTTTGACTTGGATGCTACTTGGTGTCTTGAGACCATATGATTGGCTTCTTGGCATTATGGATTCAGGGCCTTCATGTAGTCAGCAACAGAAACTATGAATCTTCAGGAAGACACTTCAAGTCCCCCAGGGAAAAGGGAAGAAGCTTCATGAGGAAAAGCAGCTTCTTTCTCCCCCAGGTGACTTTTATAAAATGAAGATGTTCAGGGTGACAAAGTAATGTTCCATTGTCTCCTCCTGTAGGATCAGGCAATAGCTGACTGACAGCTCGTACCACTTACCAGAAGAACTCAAGATGGCTCTATCATGTTTAGTAAAGCCAACCTCAGAAAATTTATGTTCAGGTTTCAATCACTTTACCTGTAGCTATCAAGAGAGCTTCCACTGTGATGTCAAAGGAATCATGAAAGAAGTAAATAAATTTGAAGACAATCATCCAATGGCATCCCCATCATGGAATGTCAGCTCAGTGTCTATGCGAGGTCATAGTCTAACTTAGATTTACGGCCAATGTCATTAACAGTGATGTCATAAATGATGGACCTCATATATGACAGTAGCTACATAAGATTTTCAAGCAGCTGAAAACTCCTCTTGTTGAAATTTTTCTGTAAGATTCATGTGTTTAGCTATATAAATATTTACCTTTTTGCCACAGTAGCCTACAGTATTTAGTTCAGTCCAGGTCTGCAGCCTATGAGCAATAGAAAGCACTGTCTAGCTTACGTATGCCATGGGCTATCTTTTGCAGGCTTGCGTAAAGTGCACTCTGCTATTTGCATGGCTATGAAATCACCTACAAGCAAGCTTATCAGAAAATAGTTCCATTTTTTAAAGTGGTAGACAAGGAAAAAAATTGAGAATTTGAGCAGAGCCAACATGTGCATGCCAAGAAGTTGTGCTATAAGCAAACATATATTATTGTCTTATTTTAGGAAAAAATTAAAATGTCATTTATAGTAATTTGATAGATAAGATAGCAGACTGAGGGGTATTGATAGTGATTTGGTGTGTATTTTCAGCTTACATTTGGTATTCATCTTATTAGTGAATCTGGGTCAGCATGGAAAGAGGTGGTTACCACTGAAGCTTCATCCTATCCCCAATCTCCTCAACATCATTGTCAAAGAACAACATGAAAGCAGAAAATATATGCATATATGGTTTGCCCATGACCCAAAGCCTAGACGGATAGCTACTGTGATGTCAATGTCAAATTCAAAGCAAGTTTGCTTAGACTTAAAAAAAAATGAAATTCAAAATCCTACACAGTGAATGAGATCTAACTCACTTGTACAGAAAGGACAGGATGCTGTTTGGTAAAAAAGACTCATAAAATCATCTTAGTATTACAACTGACTACAAGCATATTAGGATGTGGCTTTAAACAAAGCTGTTGTACTCTCAATATTCTCCAGCGGAAGTGCCCACACACAAAGCGGTTTTTCTCCCAATGTTGTGAGCTGATCAAAGTCTTGGAGAACTCTTTACTTCCTATCCTTTACAGTTTTAAGAGAGCCGCTGAATTAGGCAGTGTATAGAAACAAGCATCTGAGGTGGAGAAAGACAACTACTGTAATGTAGCCCGTCCATCCATAACTGCAGATTCTACATCCACAGATCCAACCAGACACAGACAGAAAAGGGACTTGAGAACCCAGACATTGGTACACTGAAAATATGTAGGGTTTCACTGTGTTGTTATTTTTCAACCAAAATTTATTGACCATGCATAATTGTCCTTGAAAATTCAGTGATGGACAAGATGAGGGCCTTTTTCTCTAATTCATAAAAAAAAACCCAACCAAACAAAAAGCAAACAAACAAATAAAAAACAGAGCAGAAGGTCTTTGAAAAGACATTCTGCCATGGAAGATTTTGGCATGTATGTGCTATAACCCTCTCATATGTTCTTTTTGCATTTCCTTTGGTCTATTTGGTATTTATTTACTTGTTTGTTTGTTTGTTTGTTTGTTGTAGAGTCTTGATCTATATCTCAGGCTGACCTAGAATTCATTATGTAGCCCAGGCTGCCCTACACTCTCAGTGATCCCCCATCTCAGCCTTGTGACTGCTGGAATTATAGCTATGAGTCATGTTGACCAGCTTACCCCTCCATTTCCTAGCTGAGGCCCATTGATTCCTGGTCTTCAAGGTCACTTTGCAGCCTTCAAGTTAGAATTCTATGTATATATAATTCCTGCTGAATTTTCTCCAATTCTTTTTCCTGTGGGGCAATTTTTTACCAATTACTAACCCTTATATTGCATGATTTTCTGCTAGAATTCAGCTGGCCCGCCAAATTTAGGATTGCCTGACAATTTGACAGGCACATACTCAGTTCCTTTGTCCAGATCACAAAGCCCATGACTAGAATAGATCCACCCTCAACCCAGAGCAGGTGGCTTACTACTAGGTATGGCCCAGGCTACTCTCCAAGGATTCTTGCCAAGGACAGCATGGATGTGAAAAGACTTCGGGCTTTTCTGAGCAAAGGAAAGATACTTAACTGGAATCTTTATTACAGTGAAGAAAGGCAGCCTTGGAAATAAATAAATAATTGGGTTAGTCTCAGGGAGATAAATGTGTATGTCTTTAACTCAAGTTAAAAAATGGAGGAAGGGGAAAATAGTTCATATAGTTGCGCTTTCTTTTTTAATCTCCAGAGTGTAACTATAATTTTTTCAAATCCCTTACACAGGTTCTACCCATCTATGCTCAATAGTCCTTCCTGAAGTTAAGGTGGGTTGCTAGGCCACGTCTCTTTCATGCTGTTTTTTCAATTCAGGATCCATTAGAAACCCTGTGATAACTGAGCAGCTACTAAGAGTTAGAACTTCCAGAGAGTTCTCTCCACACTCTATAGACCAGCCTTTATCTAATCCTCTCCTATCTTTGCTAGTGATAAGTATAAAATTATCTTATATAATATTCTCTGTGATGGGTAATTTTATGTATCACTCAAAATCCCGGTTTTATCTTAGATGAGATTAAGCACAGTGCCCTTGATAATGTGGGTGGGACTTATCCAATCAGTTGAGGTTCATAATTGAGAAAAGAATGAGCTTCTCGTTCTTCTCATTCAAAAGAAGAGGAGTTCTGTCTCAGACCCGTGATGGAGGATATACCACCAACCCTCCTCTGGATCTCTGATCTGTCAGGCTACCCTATGGATGCCTTGCCTGTCTCCACCATTGGGTGAGCCATATCTTTACAAATTCTCTCTCCCTCTCCCTCCCCCTCTCCCTCTTCTCTCTCCCTTTCCCTCTCCCCCCCTCTTTCTCTCTGCCACACACATATAGATATAAATATAGATATAGATAAATGTAGATGTAGATATGGATGGATCGATAGAGAGAGATAGATACAGATATATTCTATTGATTTTGTCTCCCTAGAGAGTATTACTGACTAATACACTCTTCCCCTTGAGAAACAATGGGTCAAGTTTATTGTGTCCATTTTGACTTTGACCTTAGAAATAACCTTACCTACAATTTGACCAAGAAAAAATAGGCCCCGGCTATAGATACCTTACACTTTCCACTCCTACAATCAAGCAGTCACTTGGCTTTTCGTGTGCTTTTGCTGCCTACTTGCTAAGCAAGGCAAAGTTGACTCCCCGTGCTAGTCTGGGTCAGCCTCTTTACTTAGTTCTTCATTTGAAGCCCTCTCTCCTTTCTCCAAACTTACACTGTGCTCCTTCTCTTTCGAGTCCTCACAGCTATGCCATCCTTCTTCCTGATCTAAAAACACACTCAGAAGTGCCTCGTGTTTTACAGAAGGAAGCAGACATCCCCTGCAATCTGTTATCTCTGTTCTTTCCTTCACAGCCAAGCTCTTCAATGCTTTTATCCCAATATCACCTCCATTTATTATTCAACCTTCTGTAGTCTACCTCTGTCTTCTCACCATACCATTAAATCCACTTCACCAAAGGTACAAACTACCTTTGACTGCCAAAGCCAGGGAGTACTTTTTGGTTCTGAATTGGCCTGGCAACTCTTTAGCCTCTGAAACTGACCATTCTATCTTAAGACATCTTTATTTTAGATACTAGGCTCCATCTTATTTCATGTTCTCATGTGAGGGACTCAAAGTCCTGATGGCAAAAGGGATAATTTTAGGTGGTGTTAGGTCTCAATCAGAAACCCCCTAGTGAATAATACAGTGCCTATACTGAGTCCTGCCTGAGCCTGAGTACTACATAAAGTATGAGCTGTACAGTAAGGAAGCCCCGTTCTCTTACGATGATCTTCTCATTCTTCTCATTGAAACAGAGACTCTCTCAGGTTTGCATTGGAGTATCTTTAGTCTAATGTGTTTGCTAATCAACCTTTGCCAAGTCAGAGAATGAGAAAAGAGGTGTCTTTTCTATAGTAGACAGACTGCTGAAGCAGTTGTCATCTGTTTTCATTGGTGGTTGGTATCTGGATTGCTTGGTATTTGTGGTAAATGACTCTACTCTCTCATCTATTATCATAATAGCAAATTTCTTTTCAAATAAACTAAGAAAAGACAAGCAAAGTGACCTGGACTGAGGAAAAATCGTAGAGCTATGCCTGCAGTTTGGGAAACATAACTGTCTAGGTTGATGTCTCTCAGAACGCTGTCCACGGCCCCTTGTCCTCTCACACTACACATACTTCATGCACTTTCTCATCTAGTTCTATAGATTCAGTCACCTCTAATTGAGGTCTCTACCGTTACTCCGAAACTATGATACAAATGTAGCTCTTATGGGAAATCCATGGACTATCCCATAGGCATTTCAAGTTTAAGAGTCTGTCTACTATTAACTGGGCATAGTGGCACATGCCTTTAATTTCAGCACTTGGGAGGCCGAGGCAGGTGGATCTCTGAATTTGAAGCCATCATGGTCTACAAAAGTGAGGTTAAAGACAGCCAGGGCTACACAGAGAAACTCTTTCTTAAAGAACAACAGCAACAGAAAAACAAAAAGAAAAACAAAAAACCAAAAGAAAGAAAGAAAGAAAGAAAGTAAAAAAAGAAATCCTGCCAACTTATCTCAGTGTAGCAGCCTATAATCTCAATTTGGGAACTAGGAACAAACCTTGCCACCAACTGTCACCAGCAGCAAACTTTTCAAAGCTGAATGAAATCTTTCTTTTTCTCTCCTATCAGTTACTGTTAAGTGTGGCTCATTTTTTCTGGAAGGATGTACCTGGCTCCTTGTTGCCAATCCACTCTGCACAAAGCTTTCAAACTCAGTTAAGTGGAGCCATTTCCTGCCACTCCCTCAGGATGCTGAAAGTTAATACAAAACCAAATGAAATGTAAGGTAAGAACATTTTAATCTGCAGTCCACAGATGAACCACAAGGGGGCCTTAAGCCTACTGAAGTTAACTGCCAACAAGACATGCTTGTTTCTAGGATAAAAGTCACAAATCCCCAGAGGACTCTTTGAGGTGAAGTGAGGACTCCCTTCTCTGCAAACACCACAAAGACTAACAAGAAGATTGAGGTATGGATGGCTGGGGACTTTTTCCCACCAGCCTCAAGTAGGCTTTTTCTGGGGAGCCTCTCTCATTGATAACCATTACCCTATCTTCTGAAGCCTTCTGGTTCTTTAGAGGTAGGCTGATTGACTAATAACCTTCACTGTTTGTCATCCAACCTTCATATGTGTGCAAAACAAATATGGCAAAAATGCACTTCCATAAAGGTCCAGAAAATTGAGTGTCTCCAGTGATCATTTAAAAAAAAAATCTTTTCAAAATCCACTTAAAATACCTCCAGCTTTGGAGAAAAGGGTACATATATATCTCCTTCAGTGTTCTAGAGAAGGAAATTGGATATTTATACACATCTACATGTGTAACAAAAGTAACTACCTTTATTGTTACCAGTTACCATGAAAAAATATTCTGTCATTCAAGTATGAGGTTATTAATCTCTTTGACCAAAACACAGGTACTGTTCAGGTTGATTTTCACTGCCGACTGACATGGTGATTTGGGAGTCACCTAGGAGGAATAGCTGGATGTGTCTTTGGCAACTTTCCAGACAGCCCTGACTGAGGAAGATTCAACCTGAATGTTTGTAGTCTCTTGGCTTAGCATCTTAGATTGAATAAAATGGAGGGACAAGAAGGCTAGATTAGTGCCAGCATGGATATTTCTCTGCATCCTGAACAACTCAGATCTGTGGCATCTCAGACACATATTTCTGTCACCAAGAATCGTGATTTCCCTATTATTATGGACACTGTCTTCTCAGTCCATGAGCCAAAATAAACCCTGCTGAGTTGTTTTTGTTAGATATTCAATCATGGCAATAGAAACAATAACTCATGCAGACAGCAAAGCTTACTGGGTATATAACTTACCTACAGTTTCTACACTAGTAAGATTTGGAGCTGGGCTTCAAGTACAGATAGATCTCTTAGATCTTACGATGGTAAAAGAAGCATGATTCATTTTTTTCTAGCTTTTTTAATCTACTACATAAACTGAAAAGCAACAGTCATCATTCAACTTGTTCTTTAATCTACAAATTGCAAATATTTTATCAAGATAAGAGATAAAAACCTATACTACCTTATTCAAAATCTCTGTACCCATTCTCCTTTCAACCACTCTCACCAGACTATATGTTTATGGGTTTGGGGACTAGAAAGGTAGGGCCTTCATCTTGTCACTTGCAGACATTGATTAGATGATTGCACAGAGACAAACTTTTAAAGTCATAGGCATTCCTGCAAAAATTTCTGTGAAGGACCCATTAGCCTCCATGAAGTTACATGTAAAACATGCTGGGTGTGTAGTTTGAATGTGCTTGGCCTATGGGAAGTGGCACTATCATGAGGTGTGGCCTTGTTAGAGGAAGTTATGTCACTCTATAGCCAGGCTTTGAGTACTATAGTGCTCAAACTCCTCCCAGTGTGGAAGAAAATTCCTTCCTGGCTGTTCGAGGGAGACAGTTTCCTTCTGCTGTTGCTGACCAAGATGTGGAACTCTCAGCTCCTTCTCCAGCACCATGTCTTCCTGGACACTGCCGTGCTTCCTGCCATGATAATAATGAACTTCTGAAACTCTTAGCCAGGCCAAATTAAATGTTTGCCTTTATGCAAGTTGCCTTGGTCATGGTGTCTCCAATGAGACCCTAACTTAGACACAGGGGTAGAGGTTCTCTGTGCAGAGGCTACTGGGACTCCAGGAACAGCCCAAATATATATAGCCTCTTCTTATCTTGTTCTAGCTCACATCCTGGAAGAGTTATGATCATCTCTAAAGTTCAGAGAAAATGCTAGGTTTGGTGCCACAGAAAAGAGCTAGTCTTTGTACCTGGAGGTCCCTAATAGTAACAGAGAAAACTCTAAACATTAGAAATCCAGGGACAGATGGTATAAGACATAGGAGACATACCCACCTGGGAAGATGGAAAGCAGTAGCCAGCACCAGTGCTATATAGGCCATGTCACTGTCATTTCTGATCACTGGCTATGAGCCAGATACTGCATCAGAAAATCAGTGTCCTATCACAACATCGATGCAAATCACCAAATTGATTTCTTCCTGAACTCCATTTTTTCAACCCTACTTTCACTGGGAAAAATCATGTGACCAAGTTCTGGGTATTTTTTTAATTCTTCAATTCTTATTTATTTAGCACAAATATATATGTCTGTGAAATATATATGAAATATATATATATATATATATATATATATATATCACTTGATATATATATATATCAATCACTTGTTTTGTACTCCCTAACCCTTTCCCTAGAAGACTTTTCTGTTTTCTAACATGTCCTTTTATTACGTACCCACAGAGATACAGTCTAATTGTGTCACATATTGTTATGTTTAAGCAAATATATACATTTTCACTGAGTGTAACCCCAGAAGAGTCATCTTCCTATTACGTGGTCACCTGCCATACAGGGTTGTCTGAGAGTGGTCAAAGGGGAGGTGCTCCTTAGATGTTTATTTTGACCCAGGGAAGCCAAATCCAACTTTGCAGAGATTCTAGAGCTTCTACTGGGAATTTCAGAAAAGACAGCATATAGATTATGCTGGCAAGTCGAATATGTGGGAAAACTTTTATGCAGTAGTTCCCAAGCTTGAAATATCACTGAGAGCAAGTCAAGTCAAAGAACCGTGCTATTCATTGCCATAATGTTAATAAGGATGGGAGAGGCAGCTTGGTGATTCCCCTGGATGTGAGTTGGCAGAGTCCCCAAGGAGACGGGAGGCAGGGCTGGAGGCTGCCAGGTGAGAGCTGGAAAAAGGCTCAGAAAGAGAAGAGTGGAGAAACACCAGGAAGAGGAATCCCAGGACAGCTGCCCAGCTAGGACAGACAAGCACAGATGTGGGAGATCGGTATCACATTCTCATGTAAGCAGTGTACTATGATATGCAGGGAACATACACGAGTGTAAGAACAAAAGAAAAACAGTAAAACCTGCTTGTCAAATTTCGAATATAGTAATAGTTACATAGTGATGTTTATTACCTTTCAATACTGCCTCAAGTACTCTGGGGAAAAAAAACTGGAAATTTAGGCTTCTAATTATAAAATTAAACACACTTTCAGCAATCTGCAAAGAATTTAAATTTGAAGTTTTTCATTGTAAAAAGTGTGGATATTGGGCTTTCAAATCTATTCATTTAATTGCTAGAGGAAATACATACGCACATATAAACATACAAGGTATATGATACATATAGCGCCTATATACCCCTAAAGATATGCATAGTTTTTAAAAACTATTATTATCATCATTATCATTATTATTATTATTGTTCTTTAATCTTTTTTTTTTACAGTCCAGTCATTATCTCCCTCCTGGTATGCCCTATGACTGTTCCTCATCCCATACCTCCTCCCCCCCTCTCCAAGAGGACGTTCCCACTTCTGCCCCCTACCCTGCTAAAACTCCCCACATCCTGGGGTTCTCAAGTCTCTGTAGGGTTAGGTGCATCCTCTCTCACTGAGGCCAGACTAGGCAGTCCTCTGCTGTATATGTATCAGGGGCCTCATATCAGCTGGTGTATGCTGCTTGGTTGGTGGCTCATTGTCTGAGAAATCTCAGGGGTCCAGGTTAGCTGAGACTGCTGGTCTTTCCATGAGGTTGCCCTCCTCCTCAGCTTCTTCCAGCCTTTCCCTAATTCAACCACAGGGATCCCTGCTTCTGTCCATTGGTTGGGTATAAGTATCTGCATCAGACTCTTTCAGCTGCTTGTTGAGCCTCTCAGAGGGCAGCCACGCTAGCTCCTGTCGTGCATGTCCTTTTGGGTCTGAGTCTAGAAGACTCTTCTATGTCTATCAACTAGCATAATCAAAAAATGAAAGGAACACAAGACTCTAAAATTTCATATGGCAGGTAGCTCATCTAACACCCACTTGATCTGTTGTGTGGATAAGGGAAATGTATAGTGTATTGAACCACTAAAATTTGAGACATATCTCTTATAGCAGCTATAGCTCCCTACATTTTTTTTGCCCAAGCCCTCAAGTGTTGCTGTTCCCATCATCTTCAAATGGGAATTGTCTAAGTGTATGTTTAGCTTCCCCAAGGCCATACCTATTGAATCCTGGAGTCTAGATTCAAATCTAAGCCATTTGATTTTAATGTTCATGCCAGTAGCCACAAGTTCTCTCCTAGAAGGAGCTGTACACATTAATGAGGTAGTGCATAGTCAATGACCGCACAATGATTGGTGTGTGGTCATTGTTAAATAAAGGCAGCTTAACATCATTGTTCTTGATTTCTGTGTTTTATGGCCCATCATGGGCTCTTCTTCCAGTCTCATCTTGCTGCCTTTCTGTTGTTCCGTCAATGCTGACTTTAACCCATATCTACTCCATGTCTCCGTCTACAGGAGATGTACCTGCAGCCCTTCCAACCCCTCTTTCTGTGCAATTACAGTATATTCTGATGCAAGCAGAGGCAGTGTCTGTGTCATTTGTAAAGTGGGTTTCCTTTTCCATCATACAATTATGGACCTGTCTCAGTCCCGGTTTTTATCATCAGCTTGAATCTCTCCATGTGTCTATGACTAAAATTACAGATGAATCAAAGTTGGGAGGAGGGTTATGGCTAATGAGATAGAAGAGAATAATCAAAGCTCCAAATGTTCACAACAGGCTGGAATGATGGGATAAAGCCAAGAAGAAATGTAACCGAAAAACAAATGACAGAATCTTGAAAGCACAGGACCTTAAAGGTCCTTGTCCAAAGCTTAAACTGGAAGGGGTTCCTCCCTTCTGATTTTAACTATTCTAGTCGCATCTGTTTCTGATTATCTCTGAGTGCATGAAGAAATTACCTTATCTGCTTAAAAATCTTCCTAAATTCCAATTAAATGGACTGGGGTGGCTTAGATTTTTAAACCCCAAGCTTTTACAGCTGCTGCATGGGAAGCTGACTCGTATCTAATCCCCTGTGTGATCTTTGCTTTGGAAAGCGTTTAGTGACTAAACCTCACTGTTGTATTGATTGATGCTATGCTTCTGGTGGGGAACCAGCATGAACTTTCAGGTTAGCTGGTCCCTTTGCTCTGGTCACCTGAGGAAAGGGAGACATCAAGTAGACAAGAATGAATTCTTCTAATAAGCTAGAGGCAGATAATTACGGCTAATGCATTTGCTTCCAGAGTGAGAGAAATGCTAGAAGGTTAATGGCTGGTAAAGTTCCTTTCAAGTATGGGGAAATGGAGTTAGAGAGAACAGTGATTATGCTGGAAGGCCCAGGAATCTGCATTTGAACAATGTTATAAGACAGGGCTTATGGGTGAGGAGGAGGTAAGAGGATCAGAGGACAGACAGCTTGCCAGAATCAGTTCTCTCCTTCCTCCATGTGGAAGAATGACTGAGCTCAGTCTTAGCAGTACTTTACCCACCGAACCATCTCACCAACATTCTAAGGTCTTAAGCTCAAATGAACATTTAGAGTAAAAAGAAGAACCTGGGTATAGTACTTGTTTATAGAAATAGAGGACTCACGATTGCAAATAGTACTGTGTGTTTGGCTAATTCACACCTATATTTTTGTACTAGTTCACATTTGCATTTGTGTGCTTGTTCAGACCTGCATTTGTCAGGATTCTCTAGAGGAACAGGATTGATAACAGTATTCATCAGTGTGACCTTATTAGATTCATGATCTGATCTGATCTTTATAGCCCAACAATGGCTGTTTCACACTGGAGAAGCTAGAACTCCATAGCTGTTCAGCCCATGAGGCTGGATGCTCTACTCAGTACCCTCCATTGCACACACACACACACACACACACACACACACACACACACATGCTCACCCACACTAAATGTCTGAAGGATTGTTAGAAACCCACTAGTCTTAAATCTTCATCAGAAGACCAAAGTAGCTGAGCTCTGATTTCAGTAAGGATGGCAGGAGCAACAGCAACAGTGGCAATGGCAGTGGCAGCTATAGGGTAGATGAACTCACCAGCAGAGAGGATGAGCAAACAGGCAAAAAGCAAACAACTTTTCTCTGGGACTTTCTTATATCTGGGCTGCAGCCACAAGGTGCTGCCCTCCTTTAGGGTTGTTCTTCCCATCTCAATTAACCTATTCCAGAAAATCCTTCCCAAGAGTGTTCCGAGACTAGTGGGTAACTTTAAGTCTTGTCGTGTTGATGACATTAACCATTACAGCGTCTATTCGGCTTTATTAGAAATCTCTGTTTTGTATAAAAAAAAATTACTGAGCAGAAAAACATGCTATTTTCTGCTCTATAGAAAGTATAGTGGCTTGGATTAAAAGCCCATGGCCAATTCACACCCTTTGTCATAAAAAGCAATGTATCTAATGACAAGCAAAAATCTGGATAGAGAAAAGTGCCATCCATTTCTGGAAATGTAAGCCCACACTGATAATAAGAATCCACAGAGCAATCGACCAAGTTAAAACATGAGGGCTACATCCTTTCCAATTATTTTAACTGGAGGTCAGTTAATGTTTCACCATGTCCCTATCTGCTCAACTGCCCATCACTGTCTATATTCCTATTGTGTGTTCATTATCGTGCAGGAGAGCCACTCAATTCCTCCGTGTCCCTTTGAATTTGCTCTAGTGGCTAGTTTTTGCCCTAGGGTTAGCAAATCCCTGGCATGCCTTACAGTACTTCCAGTCCTTTTAATCACAAGAACAGATGTCTTTTCACAGTTCATGTGTCTGTCCCTATGTAATAATCTATGCTACCTAAAGCTCTGTGTCCTTATCCCCAGCACTGTGCTGCATCCAAGATGGGTAGGATAACGGTTAGACTTTCTCCTACCAGCTTGTCTTTCACTGCTAGCTGTGACTTTCAGCTCTGATGAGTGTCAGAGAAGCGATTGGGAGAAAGGTATAGCTTCTATTAACAATAGTGTTGGTTGTGTTTACCGTTGACGGGATTTCCGAGCAGATTTCTTCCCAGGGCTTCCTTCAGTGAAAGTTTCCATTCTAATATTCTAAACTATTCTAAATACTCCCCTTCTGATATTCCAAAGAGTTAAATGACGACTTTCCCAGTGGCTGCATCCAACACTCACACTTGAATTCAGAACCTAACCCTCTGGTGCAGTGCTGTGAGCCAGATCCTTTAAGGTAACTCTAGACTCCCTCATTCACATCTTTGGTTCCTCAGGAAACACATTCTTCTTTAGTTCTTCATGCAGTCTCATCTCTGCTACTTTGAGTTTTTTTGCTTCTATATCTTTCAGATACATTAGACATAAATTTCCAGCATCCTTCAAGAATCATATCAAGTTTTCTGGGACCCCAATTGACTACATGTGATCCAACAGCTCTCAGGAGATCCGGACATGGTGTCTTACATGACTCTCACCTTTGAGTATTCTGTGGAAACTCAGAAAAATTGGTACTAATCATATCATCATGAGCATATACAGAAAGCTCTTCTTTGTGTGTCGCTTGGCCCACAGCAGTGGGAGAATTTAGCTGGAACTTATTTCTTTGGGGAACAGCACAAATGAGAACAAACATGCAGGCACATGGTAAATATGTAATAATAAAAATATTTGTACATGCTGTTCTGTAGCATTTGTATGGGACTCAAATTGTTGGACTAAAGGTACTGTTAGGGATTTAAGTGAAGGGGAGAAAGAAACCATTACACCAGTAGCTGGGAAGATGGAAATCTTCACACATGGATGAAGAGTCGGAAGGAATTACCATTGTAGAGGATCCCAGTAGCTCAGGTTGTCCAGCAGAAGTGTGCTAGCTTATACCCGCCAATCCTAGTAGTATAGGCTGCACACCATGTTCTTACTCATACCTGGAATGCCACAGATACTTGAGAATACTGTTGGTTCCTTCTGCTGACTTGTTTCAGCTTTGTTCATTTTCCCCATCTCCTTTAAGAACCACTGGATTATACAATCTCTGTGATCAAATCCAGTCCGACGAGTCTAAAGGGGACTTCATTATTTAAAGACAGAGCACATAAATTGCCATTTCCATAGATTCCCTTCAGGGTGTGGTGACCTAAGTGGGATATGAGATTAAAGATGGGAAGTGAGAAAGAGTCTCATCTCTGTGTGTGCACATGTGTATGCACATGTGTGTGTGTGAGTGTGTAGGCAAGACCTGAGGTTGATGTTGGGTGTCTTCTTCTCCCTTATTTTTTGAATCAGGGTCTGTCACTGAACATGGAGTTTATTGATTTGGCCAGCCTTCCTGGCTAGCAAGTTCCAGGGATCCTCCTGTCTCTGCATCCCTAGAACTGAGATTGCTGGCATAGACTTCCACATACAGATCTTTGAAGTGAGTTTCTGGGGATCAAATTCAGGGGTTCTTATGCTTGAACAGGAAGAATGTTACCAACTGAAGCATCTCCACAGCCTCTTACCTTCTTATAAACACCTATTGGTAATAAGAACACCCTGCATGTGCCAACAGAAAATGCTATCTTTCTGGACCTTGCTTATTACTATGTCAGAATAATGTGGTACATAATTGAACTCCATATGATCCATGTTAGTTCAATATTGCCAAGGCCAGACGCTGGAGCTATGAAAACTAAGAGTACTTTCTAGACTAGTTATTCTAGACAGCAGGTTTGAGAGTAACTGAAATAAGCTGGGTGAATGAAGACACGACTAGGAAATCTCCCAAGACCAGAGGAAATAGAGCAAGGGCTATGAGAAAGAACTGATAAGCAAGAAAACCTGGGATGCTCTTGGTGGACCTGGGCTCTCAGGCCTGGGAAGCCTTGGTTTCTGAAGCTTTGAAAGTTAGCTAGGAATGGGACCACTCATCATTCCCCTCATATTTAGATTGAAAAGGACCAAGGGATGACAGTGGGAGTACCTAGGAAGAGTTTCTTAGTTAGGTTCTATTACTGAAAAGAGACACCATGAGCATAGCTACTGAAAATAGAATTCAAAGTTGTTCATGTGATCTCCATGCTCTGGGTTCTCCCTCCTGATGGAGACCACCTCCAACCACTCTCTCCTCCAGCAGACTTTGCCAATGCCTCAGTCACATCCCCTGGTGTGTTTAAAGGGTTACTTGTAGTTCACGCCCTATGATTTTTAGGACCTGTCTTGCATCCTCCTGGCAATGTTTTATGCTTTTATTGTCTCTGAAGTTATTCATATCAAAGAGACGGAATATAGGTGAATCCACCTGACCCTGGGATGTTAGTAAATGGGTTGTATCTTAGTTAGGGTATTTATTGCTACCTCTAATAGGACAGATCTGAATCATATTCCATACATTTCCTAGGTGTCACCAGGAAGACTGACCTTGGCTCCCCACAATAGCAACCTGTACTGGTTTGAAGAGGCATGGCCCCATAAAACCATATATTTAAATGCTTAGGGGGTGGCATTAGGAGGTGTGCCTTGTCAGAGGAAGTGTGTCACTGGGGGTAGACTTTGAGGTTTCAGACACTCAAGCAAGGTCCAATGTCACTTTCTCTTACTGCTTCCTGAGGATCTGGATGTAGAACTCCATGTAAGCTACTTACTGGATATAAGCTACTTCTCCAGCACTGTGTCTGCCTGCATGCTGTCACTCTTCCTGCCATGATGATAGTGGACTAAACCTCTGAACTGTAAGTCAGCCTCTATTAAATGTGTTCCTTTATGAGAGCTGCAGTGGCTATGGTTATCTCTTCATAGCAATAAATACCCTAACTAAGACACAACCTGTTCCTTTGTATCTCATCTATTAATTTTTTTCCTTCACACACTAACCTGCCTACTCCCTCATAGTGCTCTCTATGATCATTTCCAGAATAAGTCACTTGCACCAAAAGTTTCATTTCATGGGTTGTATGAACCAGGCTATCCTGACTTCAGCCGTGCAACTTCCAGTTCCAAGAAGACACATTAGCTCTATCTTAAAGGCTTTGCATCTTCTATTTCCTGTGTCTGCAACTTGCTTCCACTTCAGCTCTTCCAGTCTCTGTCCAAACACTGCCTTCTCTCATGTGTGTATGAAGTGCCAACCTCTGCCTTCATGGGGCCTTTACATGTTGATCTATTTATTTGTTGACTCTTTCTCTCTCCCGAGGTACAGTAAGCTTTATGCGAAGGGCTTAATGTCTTATGTCCTATCTTACACACTGTGGCTTTCTTTCTCACCAGGAATGGTTCCTGGTATGAATTAGGTGTTAGTCAATATTTCCTGAGTGAATGGATATGGAAACAGAGACCAGGAAACAATAAAAGGAAGACATATTTGTTACCAAAGTCCAAAAACATATAGTGTGACCTTAATGACTGTTAGTAGTGATTGCCCAAACTCTACCAGATGGAAGTGTTACCACTCTACAAAGAAGGTCCCAGAACATATTCAGTCTCTTACTTTTTACAACATAATTAGGGCCTTTTCTCAGTGAAAATGAGGAAGACAATTTCTATGTATCTATGTTTCTCAGCTTTTGTTTTGTAAGAAGTATTTTGAAAGATTTTTAAATGACAATTTATTAACTTATGTATATGTAAACACATGTACATGTATGTATGCATAAAGGCATGTGTGTCCCATTTACAGGACAACTTGCAGTAGTTGGCTTTCTCTTTCTAATACATGGGTCCTGGGATTGAATTCAGATCATAAAGCTTGTTGGCACGTACTCTTAACTGCTGAACCATCTTGCCAGTCCATAAGACGTATTTCAAATCTTAATTGTAACATACAGTCCACAAATTCTTTTATCTAGAAAAATACTCGTGTTATCAAGTAGCTTAATTCTGTGCATATAGGTGTATGTGCACATGTGTGCATTCATGGCCCAAGAACAGGATGCACTGAGATAGTATTTGCTAAGAGTAAGCTTACAGGTTGGTATCCATGAATAAAACAACAACAGCAACAACATGAGAAGTAGTACTGAGCCCCGTCTTTGGAGTTTTAAGGGGCTGGACTAAGTACGCTTCTTCATGTCTCTTGTTTTTCTTGGCACTTCATCTCTGTGGATGATAATTTTACCTCCATCTATGTCATCCTTCAAGTCCCTACCTCAATGTCTCTCTGACTGACCACCATCTGAGGTGGGTGGCCCCTCACCTAGTCTCTTTCACCCTGTGCCATCGTTTTCCTGATTGCTTTCCCCTGTCATTTATTCACCTCATGGAGTATAACTCCTTGAGTGCAGACTGTTTGTCTGCTTGTCACAACTGTATGCCTAGCAACCAATTGCATAACATACATTCCATACTAAACTATGGATACAAGATTGAAAGAAAACAGGAAGGGTACCTAGAGTTGGGGTGGCCACATGCTCATGGATGGCCATCAGCCACGATCTGGATGCAGCTTCCCAGTGCCTATGTTGAGTCCTCCCCGAAGCTCTGCTCTTCCTCACCATCCTCACCATGCCGACTGCCTTTCTGACAGGCAGGGTCACCCAAGACAATGAGAAGAGGAAAAGAAAAATGAGGCACGGGAGAGTAGAATAGAGCAGCTAGGCTCTTTTACCAACCACTATTCTTTATTTCCTGCCAGAGTATTGGCACCTTTAAAAGCCTTGGCTGTCTTCTCCAACTTCCCCACTCAATCACAAACCACAGTGCCCAGAAAAAAATAAAGGGAAAAAAATCAATGTGCTAAGTCTCTGCTGGGTTGGTTGGCAATTCCCCATAACTTCCCACTGCTGACTACAGTTCAGTTCTCCAACTCTGCCTCCAAGAATATGCCTTTCCCTGCACTGGGTCCATCCATAGTGTAGACAAGACCAAGTGAAGGGCCCTGAAGTTTTTGGCCACTGCTCTTCTCTCCTCCCCTGAAACCTGCTGTCTACACCCTGCTCTGTCTCCCTCACTCAGCCAGAGACCTAGAAAGTCTCCCATTTGCAATTCCCCTCTACCCACCCTATCTTCAGGTGTGCAGGAGGCACAAGAGAAGAGGAGTGATTCTGTGTGTAGATGTGTATTGGAATGGGATGAAGACCTCATTAAAATGACTTGGTTTTCGTTTCTCCATTCAGCCCTGTTCGATTTAGCTCTCTGAGACTGACCTTCAGAGTTGACTGTTCCAGTGAAGAAGGCAGGAACCATGTTAGGTCGGAGAGACAACTGGTCGCCTTTGGGTCAGCCCTTATCTGCCTGGCTGCTTAATCATGTGTTTTGTCTTGAGACCTAAGCTTTGTAGCAGGAAATCTTCATGTGCTTGCATTTCTGTTGGTGGAATCTTTGGTCTTCTGAAGATGACTGTGTCCTATTCTTCAGTACTTGTGAATGTGCTGCATCTTATGGTACAGGTGAATCC
Organism: Grammomys surdaster; assembly: GCF_004785775.1. Taxonomy (NCBI): domain Eukaryota; kingdom Metazoa; phylum Chordata; class Mammalia; order Rodentia; family Muridae; genus Grammomys; species Grammomys surdaster. Next base: position 7,409,710 of record NW_021604631.1, read on the forward strand.
AGGCAACTGATGGCAATAAATTCCATGACTGAGATAGGAAGACTATTTTGAATTTCCCAGGCAGGCTCGGGATAGTCAGAAGGAGTCTTTTTTTTTTAATTGGATATTTTATTTACATTTCATATGTTATCCCCTTACCCCATCCCCCACCCACCCGGGAACCCCCCACCCCCTTACCTCTCCTCCTTCTTCTCCGTGGATGTAACCCCCACCTACCCCCCACTCCCTCTTCCCCACCCTCAAAATTCCCACCCCCTGGGGTGTCCAGCCTTCATGAGGTCAAGGATCTCATCTTCCACCTGTGCCCGGCACTCTTACATATTCAGCTGAAGCCCTGGATCCCTCCATAAGTGCTC
>NW_021604631.1:7420065-7424224 GCF_004785775.1 Grammomys surdaster
GGAAGTTTGAGGGTGGGGAAGTGGGAGTGGGGGGGTAGGTGGGGGTTACATCCACGGAGAAGAAGGAGGAGGGGTCAGGGGATGGGGGGTTCCCGGGTGGGTGGGGGATGGGGTAAGGGGATAACATATGAAATGTAAATAAAATATCCAATAAAAAAAAGAAAAAAAAATGAAAAAAAAAAAGAAAAAAAAAAGATGTCGGAAACACTACTGCAAAGCTCACAATCTTTTTTACTATGTGCTGAGCACTGTAGGAAGACTGTTCGCATCGGATACCATCAGACTCAATCCATAACTTTCTCCAAGATCCCCTGCAACAAAACTAGACTGGTGCTGGCTAAAACAGGAAAGAAAACACTTGGGCAGTCTGTCCTCTAGTCACCTACTACTGCTGGATCTTTAGCGCCACCTCGTGGTATGCTTCTCAACCTGGCTGCTTCACAAAGAGAACCCAAAAGTCTTGCTTTAAAGCTGCAAAGGATTAAAGCGTTCCTCTCTTAAGGTCCAAGATAAGAGACTCCGTGGTAATGAACAAACCGAGAGCTTTAGGATTAATGTCAGAGAATTTTAAGTCACACAACTTAATCTCAGCAATTACACGCACAATTAGCAGCAGGATTTTATATGTGTACAAATCGTTGTGGAATTTTTTGGACACGAGCAATTTTGGACAGGGAGACTAAGATCAAACAGTCAATCTATGCAAAGGCGAGGAAGAGCAGAGAAGTAAGAAAAAGAATCTGACCCAGAATATAAGCCGCCATGAAACGGCCAAGGCCAAATGTCCAGTAAGCTAAATAAGAACCCCGACTGCGTGAAGTATCACTGGTTCTTTTGCAGTAGTACTTCAGAGAAGCCCTTTCCTTTCCAAAATTGTTGTGTGTTACCAAAATTACTTTGATAGTCTCAGGATGGGTCTGTCAGCATTATTCTAGTCTGAGACCATAAACTATTCGTACAAAGGCTTGGTTCACTGTCTCTCAGGCAGGAACTAGAGTTCTTATAATGTGAATGGAAGTGTATTATACTTGTTAAACATATATAAAATATCTATAACGGTGACTCTTGTTTCCTTTATTTTCTGCAGAAGTCTATATCCCCTTCTATATTTATTTTTGAAATATTTTAATTTTTGTCCGATGTGAATGTTTGTGTGCTGAAGGCTTGTATGCGTGCATGCAGGATCCCCCAGAGATGAGAGTGGCAGATGGTTGTGAGCTCACATATGGGTGCTGGTATCTGGACCTGGGTCCTCTGCAAGAACAGTTAGTGTTCTCAACTGGAGAGTCATCTTCCAGACCCCTATATATTTTTAACTTTGGTAAGTGATTGCTAATGAATTATAATTATATTAATTGTACTATTAATAAATGATATTTAAAATCTACCTTAACAAACATCTGGCTTGCAATTAGAAGGGGAACTTGTATTTATTTCAGCTACAGATGCAGACTAGGTGATTTGACATCTACTGATTTGTTTAATTGGAATGTTGTGTTTATACTGATGAAGAAACAGAGACTAGGGAGTTTTAAATGGCCACCCTTAGAGTTGTACATTAAAGGGAAAAACTGGAAATTAAATCTATGCTTCCTGTATTGAAGTCTAGTAGTATTTTTATCATACTGTTTCAGTCCATTGGATCCAACATCAATGAGTCTGTGTTATGTTCAATTTTAACAGAACATAGAACACTTTATACCGTACCAGACTTCCTTTTGCAAGTTCATCATACTCATCTGCATATCAGACTTCCACTGGGTTCTAATAGAAGGCACATGTTTAGTCTCATGGTCCTCAAGCTCATGGAATTACTGCTGGTGCTGCTGGTGGTGGTAGTTATGCTGCTGCTAATACTGGTGTGGGGTGTGTGTGTGTGTGTGTGTATTAACTTTCCTCTGCCATCATCCTCTACAAAAATAAATACTGCAAAAGATGCTGGCCTTCAAGGTAGTGTGCTGGAGAGTCTTACTGGAGAGGTCCAGACTCTCAGAGGTGAAGTGTTAATTGAACAAACACTGTCTTCTGAAGTAGGACTTGCGAACACTTACCAAAATAGTCCAAAGCATGATTTTGTGTTAAATATGTATTTGTGGCCATCCTCGATAAGGAAAGAACTGATATAAGAGAGCAGGGTTTTATGGCTTCGTGCTTATCACCAACGTCGTACATGGTGATGTAAAATGCATCTCTGGTACCTTCGAACTTCCTTCGTTCTTCTGCTCTCCCAGACTCGCAGCCACTGTCACCTGACCATCTCACACCTGTTCTCATTTGTCAGTTTGGTGATAGCAAAACAACCTGATCATTCCATTACCAGTCCTCTGTGAATCCTGGGAGTTTGTTGCAGGACTAAGCAGCCTCTAACTGGACAATTCAAAATGGTTGTGATGAGATTTAGAATAGTATCTAAGAGTAAGCATGTAAGAGTACAACAGACTTGTCAGTTGTGTTTCTCTGTGCCATTCAGCCTATGCCAGTGGGTCCAGTGCTCAGTGCTGAGTGCTTTCATTGGAATATGGCTTGAATCTTGATACCACAGCTTAGTGGTGGTGTGGCGGGAAAACCTTTAAGAGACAGGTCTAAAATCAAGGTAATTAAGTATGTGTTTCTACCCTCATAAATATATTAATACTGTCTCTCGGGAATGAGTTAAATTTCTGCAAGGAGTGAATTAATTCCCATGGGATCAGGTTGTTTGAAAGGTGGTCTGGTGCCTCCCCACTGTCTTGTTCCCGTGCTCACACAAATGCCCTTTCTGCCGGTAGCTCTCTCCTTTCCCACTTCTCTGCCAAGTTGTGATACAGCAACAGGGGCCCATCACAAGATGCTGTGGCTATTAGTAAGAAGTCGTTTGGATTTTTGTGCCACCAGAATCATCAGGGGCTCAGTAAATGGTGTGTGTGTGTGTGTGTGTGTCTGTGTGTTTGTGTGTCTGTGTGTGTGTATCTGTATGTCTGTGTATCTCTGTGTAGTTATCTGTGTGTGTAGGTATATGTGTGTCTGTTTATGTGCCTCTGTGTAAATAGGGGTGTTTGTAGGTGTATGTGCAGTGGTGTGTATCTGTATGTCTGTGTGTCTCTGTGTAGTTAAGTGTGTGTGGGTATGTGGGTGTGTCTGTGTGTGTATGTAGGTGTGTTTCTCTGTGTGTGTATGTGTGTGCATATAGGGGTGTTTGTAGGTATGTGTGTGTATGTATGTGTAGGTGTGTATCTGTATGTCTTTGTGTCTCTGTATAGTTATGTGTGTGTGCCTCTGTGTGTGTAGGTGTGTGTGTGTGTGTGTGTGTGTGTGTGTGTACAGGCTAGTGGTAGTGCTGGGAACTGAACCCAAGACATCGTGCTCATGTGCTTTTTATCAGGCCTATCATGCTTTGACGAATGTTTCAGTCCTAAGCCTGGTGTAGGAAACACAGGCAGGTGGGTGGATGAGCAGCAATTCATAACCACTTCAAAATTAGAAGATATAGATGGCTTACTTAACATGAAGAGCATCTCTGAACAGTGTTAAGCTCACTCAGTGGTCAAATTCTGGGTGCTTTTATTCATATATTAAGAACTAGACAGCAATAGCCACTCTTACCAATTCTACTTAATATTGCCATGGTGAGGCAGAGAAGTAAAAATAGATACATGTATTAAGATTACAAGTAGTAGATCTGCCTCTGAGGAATCCTGTAAGGGTGAGGACACAGTAATGGGGGGTTCCTGTAAGAGTGAAGACACAGAGGGGGCCCAGTCACGATCCCGGCTGACTCCATTTTGTTCCTCTTGCATGATCGCTGTCTGAGTCACTTCTTAGCTTATCTCAGGTTCCTGGAACTGTGGAGCTTGCAGACCCTCTTATCATGAGAATGGGATTGGTCCCTCTGGCAACTGCAGACAAAAGACACCAGCAGAACCTCATGGAATCAGACGAAATAATGATCAGTGAGTGAACAATATGATCACGGAGTCTTGACTAAGCATAATTTTGTTTCCCTTGTTGTCTTTTTTCTATAGAATCATCTAAGTCTTCTCAGTGACTCCAGGGCAGGGCTTAGGAAGCCAGTCCCTCCAGGATGGGGCTTAGGAAGCCAGTCCCTCCAGGATGAGGCTTAGGAAGCCGGTCCCTCCAGGATGGGGCTTAGGAAGCCGGTCCCTCCAGGATGGGGCTTAGG
>NW_021604631.1:7424234-7433536 GCF_004785775.1 Grammomys surdaster
TCCAGGATGGGGCTTAGGAAGCCGGTCCCTCCAGGATGGGGCTTAGGTCCCTCCAGGATGGGGCTTAGGAAGCTGGTCCCTCCTCCCTCCCAGTGTGGCCACACCGGGAACTTTCTTTCTCACTGTAGTACCACTGGGCTCTAGGACTACCTGTGGCTGAATCTCCTCTTCTGGGACTCTAACATCACGCTCCTTTCCTGTCCCCAGTAACACTTTCATATAGATGATTTGACTGTATACACAGAGAAGCCACCCAACAACAAAAATGCTATAAATTCTAGTTCAGCTTAGTAATATTATACGGCCCAAAGTGAATATAAAAAAATGTATTTTTATATTCTAACGACAAGAAACTAGAAATTGAAAACAAAAATCATACCATTTATGATATTTCTAAAAGTAAAGAACAGAGATATACTTAATATAAGACCTAAACACTTTAACATTGCTGATATCAATTAAATGACATATAGATGAAGACATTAATATCATGTCTGGTGCTGTAAATTCAATATTTTTGAGTGGTTAGATGCCTTTTTTTCCCCTAAGACAGGGTATTTCTGGCAGTTCTGAGACCCTCTATGTAGACCAGGCTGGCCTCAAACTTAAAGAGATTTTTTTTTTTTTTGTTTCTGCTCCTGAGTGCTGAGATTAAAGGTTAAATATCTTTAAAATAACTTATAGATTCAACATGATTTGAGCTTTATTCAAGGGTGGGGGGGCGTAGAAATATAAAAACTGATTCTAAATTTCACATTGAAATTTGGAAAACCTAGGACAGGTGGTAACATTTTGAAAAGGAATAAAATTCGACTACGTATACTTATATTAATCAAAGGAGGAATATATTAGTCACTTTTCTCATTGCTATGATGAAGTAACCAGAGCAAGATAAGAAAAAAATTTATTTCAAAGTTTGAAGGTACTTCATCTCGGAAGGTACAGCAGCAAGTGTCAAGAGCTGTGCTGACAAAAGAAAGGTACAGCTGGTCACACGGTGTCGATGGAGGCTGAGAGGAGAGTGTGGCTTGCCTTCTCCTCATAAGACAGTACTGCTCATGTTTAGAGTGGGTCTTCCCTCCTCAGTTAAGCATCCAAGGAGATACCCTCATAGCCGTATATACCCATATGTGTTTCTCTCAGGTATCTCTGAATGTTTCAAGCTGACAATGAAGATCAACCATGGCAAGTGTGGTATTGGTGTCAGGATAGACACAGAGACCAGTGGAACAGTAAATCAGTTCGCTATCCCCTGTTCTCCCTATACCTGATCACCCCTCCCCTACCTATCCCTTTCCCACACAATTCCCTCCCTCTATCCATCTCTGAGAGCAAGGGAGAGAAAACAGAAATCAGAGGTTATGGGAAACCTCTAGGACATGCCAGAAATCAGGGATGGGGGTGGGGGGGAGCGGGGTGTCTATGAAATTGACTAAGACTCCTAGCAGTGGAGCATAAGGATCCTAAAATGGTCACTTCCTGCAGCCCAAATGTGTCCTGCCTACAAGATGTGCAGGGAAAAAGAACAGAGATGGTGGGAATAGCCAACCAATGGCTGGCACAACTTGAGACCCATAGACGAGAACCAATTCCTAACACTATTAATGATACTGTGTTATATTTGCAGACAGGAGCCTAGCATAAGTGTCCTATGAGAAGCTCTACTCAGCAGCCAATGGAAATAGATGCAGAGACATCTTTTCCCCAGCCAAACATTAGATGGAGCTCAGGGAGTCTTGTAAAAGTGTTGGAAGAAGGATTGAGGAACCTGAAGAGGACAGGGACTTCACAGGAAGATCAACAGAGCTAACTAATCTCCCAGAGACTGAGCCATAAACCAAAGAGCATACATGGACTGGACATAGCACACACACTCCCCAATTACATAGCAGACATGCAGCTTGGTCTTCATGGGAGTCTCCCAACAAATGGAGTGAGGGGTTGTCTGTGAATCTGTTGTCTGCCTGTGGATCCTGTTCCCCCAACTTGGCTGCCTTGTCTAGCCTCAGTGGGAAAGAATGTGCCTAGTTCTGCAGTGACTTGATGAGGAAGAGGGGGTACACCCAGAAGAGCTTCTCCTTATCAGAGGAGAAGGGGAGGGAGAATGGGGGAGGATCTGTGTGGGGGGTACTGTGAAGAAAGGGGACTGATGTTTGGATGTAACGTAAATAAATAAATATTTTAAAAAGAAGCAGATCTGTATATATGTTTTCTGACAACTTTGCAAGGTAAGTCAGAGATACAAAGGATGGTATTTTGTCAAATAGCACAGGGGCTGGATAGCCATATGGGAAAAACAAACCTAATGGAAATTACCTCAACACAGATGTGAGACCTAAACATAAAAATGAAAATTATAAAGCTCTTAAAGGAAATGTAGAAAAATCTTAACATCTTAAGCAAAATATTCATAAGTAGGGCATATAAACATGTACTCTATGAGTAAAAAAAATAACTAAGTTATCTTCACTAAACTTTAAAGATTTTGTTCTTCTAAAGGTATTTTACAAAGTGAAAAGGCAAAGCATAGACAGGTAACAAATATTTACAAAACATATGAAGGAGATCTTACAACAAAAATATGAAAAGAGTTCTTACAATTCAATGAGAAAAAGATTACCTTTTTAAAATGTGCAAAACTTATGAATAGCTGTTTCATCAAGGAAGACCTACTGCAGATAATTATATAGATCAGGATGTCCTCAGATTAAAAAAAATAACTGATGTAAGGGCTGTAATGAAGTGTGTTTTCTGGGACTGTGATACACAATTTCCAGAAATATAAAATTGCAAGCAGTTTGAAAAATAGCTTGACTACACTTTTAAAAATTAAGCATGCACCTAACCATACAACCTGGCTATCACTTTTTAAAATTTACCCCAAATGAAAACACAAACATATGTCCACACAGTTATATATTAAAATGTTGAATCCACCTTTATTCTTGGTAGAAAAGAAGCAAATGTAACTATCCAGTGGACAAGTTAATGGATGAACAAATTATAACGTGTCCACTGGACAGGTGGCAACTCATCCATAAAAAGAATGCATCGCTCATATGGCTCCGTGCTGAGAGAAAGAAGCCAGAAACAAAGCATTACATACTGCAAGGGTGCGTTTATAGGCAACTCAGCAAGAAACGAATGTGGCAGGTGGTGACAGGAAGTAGATTAGAGGTTGTGTGGTGCAGGGACGGACTGCGGTGTATGTAAGGGTTAACTGGGGAAGGTTAACACCTGGGTGATGATACAAGCATTCTATAACTTCACTACCACCAACTTCACTTTACCAGAAATCACCCATCTGTATACCTACTAATGGGTGCATTTGACTGCATGTAAATTATATGTAAAATCAAAATTGTATCGAGGAGGAGAAGAAGGACAATAAAGGTCAGGTACTGGTTCATCTGTTAGATGTCTTAGGTAAGTTATCTGTTAGGAAGGAAAGACAGTGGTAGGGTAAGGAAAAAGGAGGTGAGCCGTGAGCCAGATTTCCTGAAAGAAGCAGGTGCCCTCCAGAGTGCAGGTCTGTAGATGACTCATGGAAGGGAAGAGGCTGGATTCTCTTCGGAGCTTGCAGTGGAGGAGAGTGGTGTCAGGCATTAGGTTTGAGTAAACATGCATAGTCCTTGTACGTGGGATGAGGGGCAGGAAATTAAGGATGCTCCTAACTAATTCACTCATTTAACCGTATATATTTATTATATACATGAGGAGATGGGTTTTTTGTATTATATACATTTAACCATATGTATGTGTGCATGTGTGTGTGTGTACTACTTATAAGGTTAAATGTTTTATATACATCTATACATAGTATATAAATACATATTATATAAGTGTATAATAAATATTTACAAAATTAAATGTATATAATACTTCACTTTACCAAAAATCACCTGTACATATACTTACTATGGGTACATAATGTATATACATAGATGTATATAATACATTTAACCTTGTAAGTATTTATTATATACATGAGGAGCTGGGTGTTTTGTGGGAAAAACCAATATTATCTCTTGTATAATTAGGAATGCCATGAAGGAGGGGGATGCTAGGTATAAAATAAATAACTAAATCTATAATTTCAGGTTATTATAAGACCAACCAAAGATGTGTCAGCTAAGGAAGAGTTAGGAATAACTCTGTTATTTATTTTTAATTAATTTTATGGTTTGGTGATTGAAGAAAGGCCTTGGACTTGTCTGTTGTGTGGAGACATTTTCATTCTCCAGAGTCCTTTGTGTTTGCTTTAGCACTGAGCTAACCCTTGAGGAACCATACACATGCTTGAGAGTGTCCTCTTGGGTGTAAATACTGAGCCCAGCCCAGGAAGGTAATGAAAGTTAGTTGCTAACTAAATGGAATGGTTAAGAAGGAAAGTGAAAGTGAAAGTGAGGCTAGAAAAGGTTGGATATGTGCTGATATATGAGAAGTTTTACAGGGCTGGGGAGATGGCTTAGTTAGTAAAGTGTTGCCACTGAAGCATGAGGACCTGAGTTCGTATCCCAGCACCCATGTGAAAGATTGGTCTATGCCTGTGATAACAGCCCTGGGCCGGAGAACATGGGAGGGACCCTAGGGCTTGCTAGCCAGCCAATCCAGCCAAATTTCTGGGTTCTAGACTCAGTGAGAGACCCTGCAACAAAAATAAGGTGGAGAACAATTAAGGAAGACACCCTTCACACACACACACACACACACACACACACTCACACACACACAGAGAGAGAGAGAGAGGGAAGGGGAGAAAGAGAGAGAGAGAGAGAGAGAGAGAGAGAGGAGAGAGAGAGAGAGAAGAGAGAGAGAGAGAGAGAGAGAGAGAGAGAGAGAGAGAGAGAGAAAATACATACACAGATACACATGTACACATATTATTACAGGTGAATTTTAAAGGATTAATATAAAGGCGAAACTATAGGAAACTTACAGACAATATTGGCAAATATTTGCTCATTTAGATGACTCTATCAGAGCGTACATCTAAGATTTAATTTTATGAAGGTCAAGATTTTCTTTCAATGTCAAAAAATTTCAGTAGCAAAATACTAAAGCAAATGAAATCAGAAAAATATTTCTTAATAAGTCAAAGGGTTTTCATTCATTCTTACTTCAGAGATAGTATGCATCAAATTACTAGGAGAAACAATGAAGTATTGAATGACCTCAGTCACCATTAAATAATTGTTCTGCAACAATTTAATCATCTGACCAGATAGGTAAGTTCATAGACTTTAATAGCAGATATACACATAAAGGGAAAATGTATAAAATATAAATAAAAAGATGTTGGAAAATAATTAAAGGATGAGAAAATATGCAGAATCTTTTGTTTTCTGGTATATGGGGACATCTCTCTCTCCCCTGGGGCCTTTTGATTTTCTTATGCTAGACACAAAAAATATTTTAAGCCTGGAATCAGATGTTTATACTTATTATTCCTATTTCAATTTTTTTATTAGTTTATTTTTATTTATGTATACATACCTGTCTGAGTCTATGCCACATAAGGGTGGGCACTCTCAGAAGCTAGAAGAAGGCATGCCAACTTTTGGGGCTGGGATTATAGGTTTCATGGGTGGTGGGAAACTAACTCAGATCATTTGCAAAAGTACTAAGCATTTTTAACCACTAGCCCCCGAGACTGCCCTGTTTTGCTGGGTGAAGTTTCAGAGCGAGGCTTTTCGAAGTCTCTGTTCTCACACGCATCTTCACAGGACTCATGCGCTCATCTCTTGGGGCTCACAAATGCTGAGACAGAGGTCTGAGCGAGAATCCTAAGCCCAGGCACTATATTGTCATACACAATTGCTTTCTGGGATCATGTCCTGTTTAGTCTCCAGCCCTGTTGGACTTTTTTGTTTTTGGATAGCTTAGTTATGTGCTTTGGATAACTTTGTTTTATTTTATCTACAATTTCTAGGTATTGGAGTATAGAGACTTTCAGGTCTATTCCATCATGCTGGAACCAAAACTCTAAATGAATCTTATGAATAGCTTAGATTGCTGTTGCTCTCTAGGGCCCTCCACCTAAAAGAACTATCCTTATTTTATGCAGGTGAAAAAGATGCAGCTATTTTAATCACATGGTTGTTTATTAGAATGATGTTGCAGAACTGTTATTTTGACTGAAATTTCAGTTTTCCTAAACAATAGCAATGCCAAACCAAACCACTAAAAAAAAAAAAAATGATGGATGTTATACTTCTAAAAAGGAAAAACAACCACCAAGTTAAAAACAAAAATAAATACATTGTAGGTAGAAGTTTCCCTTTCTTGTTTCAGAATACTCAGGAATTGGATTATCTGGGAGACTGGGCTTTGCATAGCAATACTGTAGACCTTGCTTCATCTCAGGTCTGGTCTTTGTCCTTATAAACTGTCAAAGAGAACAGGCAGCTGCAACTGCATGCTGGGGCCCAAGTGAGGTGAGGAGGAGGTGGCACTGGATGTCAAGGCGACACATGAAGAAAAGAAAGAGTCCTGATAGACACAGGTGACAAGAAGTTTCACAGAGGGTTCCCAACAAACCCCATGCAATGATTTGGAAAATATTCTATCTCCTAGGAAGCCATTGGTTTCTTGAAAGGCCTCATTTACATATTTCCAATCTGGTAGTTGTAGATTCAGTGGATATTAAAGGTCATAATAAGGAAGGGATTTTAAGCATAAATACCACAAGAACACCACTTCATATATTTTTTTTTCTTTGCAGGAAACACAGAGTCTCAAGAAGTATCTGTGTGCATAAATTGAATAAATACAACGAAGTGAATGTTGAAAGAATTTGCTCCCATTTTCCACGCTAGAATCGCTGACACTGGGGTCCATCTGCTCCTGCCTCAGAATTTATCTGAGGAGATACAGAGAAGGCTACCAACAGGCAAAGATACATCCCCAACATCTTTTTTTTCTGGAACTCTTCCCCTTGTTACTGATAGTGCCTCTAAACGGGCATAACCCAGTGTGGGACTGCGTAAGGGTATTCCGGTTCATGGCTGAGCATGGGCCTAGAACCCCGAGACTCTACGTGAGAACTGGCAGGCGTTCGGCCGGGCCCCCAGAACCCAGAGTCCTGACACACAGTCTCTCCATAGATCTACATTGTTCAGTCATGTAGGCCGTTACAGCCCCTCCCAAAGTGCATAGGTAGAGGCTGTGACTAGAGGCCTCAGGCTCTAGGGATTTACATACTATTGAAGGCCAGAGGGCGGAGCAAATTAAGCATGTCTCCCCAGATCCTTCCCAGATCCTCCCCTTTTCTCCCTCCCTATTTAACTCAGGACTGCCCTGAGTTTTACGGGGGGTACATCCAGATTCATCCACCATCCGCCATGACAATAAACACTTTTGGAACCAAGGACTTCCTCGTGTCATTGGGGCCTGCCGCTGCCAAAGCCTCCAGCTGCTGGAACCTCAAACCTTTCTCCTGCATGTGGGACTCGCAGCGTGGAAAGCCTCTGGGACTCCACCACCACTGCGGCCTTATTTTTTTCCCACAGCCCAGGTCCAAGAACCATAGAAATGATTGGAGAGTGAATTAAAAAGAGTAAAATGTTAGGTGTAGCAGTAGTGTCCGCCAGCTATTTCTACCATTGATTTTCACTTATTTCCTGCCTTAAAGCCTCAACATTGTCATATTAAAAACAATGTCCTCTCTCTGGCAACTAACAGCCTGTGGTTTGTAAACTGCCATCTCAGAGCACGTGGCTCCTGCCTTTGATCTAAACTGAATTCCTTATCACATATAATAGGATGTATAAAAGTTTGGCAAGATCCAGGTACAGACTGACCATCTGGTTCTATGACATCATCATTAAGGATCCTGATTCTTCCTGTCTCTTCTTCCTGTCATCCTCTGTGAGGTAGCTCAGCCTCAGGCTGGCTCCCTTCATGGTGCGTAATGAGGTCAGCGTTATTAAGTAGATACTTATGATCATATTATGTAGATATTATGGAGCAAAATGTGGGACCATCTTTTTGTAAATTTATTCTTTTAATTTTACGTATTTAAGTGTTTGCCTGCTTGCACATATGTGCACCATACGTGTGCCTAGTGACCATGGAGGCCAGAAGACAGTGTCAGATCCCCTGTAACAGGAGTTGCAGATGGTTGTGAGCCACCATATTGGTGCTGGAAACCAAACCCATGTGTGCTTACCCACTGAGCAATCTTTCCAGTCCCTGGGTCATCTCTTTTCTTCTTCTCTCTTTCTTTCCTCTTCTTTTATTTTCTTCTCTTTCCCACTTCTTTTATACGTTTCACCCATTTAAAGTGATTCATGCATTTAAGTGTGGTTCACTAGTTGTAATATAGTAATATGCAGATACCGCCATACTCATATGGAGAACACTTTTCTCACATCAAACTGACCTCATGCTAGCTAACGGTACTTTCTCATTACTCTCCATCCTTCCCCTCAACATCTAATCCAGTCTATCCCTGTGTTTTCCAGTTCTGAGTGTGTCATATAACAGTCTTGCCCCTGGCTTATTTCATCTATCAGAATATTCTTAAAACCAATCACCATAACCTTGTGGAGTCCTCCCATGTAGGAATGGACACCTTCTTAGAGATCTCTCAGCAGACTTCCCCTCAAGACTCATGGGACTCTATTGGGCTACCTGACCAATTCCTTATCTAATCAATGGCCAGAAAGAGAAATTGCTACAGCTACATGAAGTGGGGATTGGGTGAGATAATGACTTGTGATGTACTCAGGGGTGAGCAGGGCCTAGAAGGTGCTGGCCTCAGGAATTCCCATGAGGAATAAGAATAAGAGAAATGGATGCCAGAGAAGGAAGCAAAATGGGAACTACTCTTCGATAATTCCTTTGTAAAGCATCTGTAGTACAAAGGACAGTCTCAGCCTGAAAGGAACAGTAGAAGCCAGACTTGGATGTACCTTCGGTCTTGGCCAGCAGCTCCGTACACATTCATCCTCAGCCTACTTCATCCCCCAGCTGCTCTTAAAGTTGTTGCCTTCCTTCTGAACTTTAGCATCATCACCTCTAACTACTTACTCCTTTAGGGCATGTCTTGTCATTGTGTCTGCCCAGTGGAATACACAAGTCAACAGTGAAAGACTGTGGTTTTGGTTTGTTTATTCCATCTGTGTTTCCTTCCCTCCCTCCTTCCTTCCTTCCTTTCTTCCTTCCTTCCTTCCTTCCTTCCTTCCTTCCTTCCTTCCTTCCTTCCTTTTCTTCTTCTCCTTCTTCTTGTTCCCTGCTTCTTCTTCTTCTTCTTCTTCTTCTTCTTCTTCTTCTTCTTCTTCTTCTTCTTCTTCTTCTTC
>NW_021604631.1:7433546-7503759 GCF_004785775.1 Grammomys surdaster
TCTTCTTCTTCTTCTTCTTCTTCTTCTTCTTCTTCTTCTTCTTCTTCCTCCTCCTCCTCCTCCTCCTCCTCCTTCTCTTCCTCCTCCTCCTCCTTTTCCTCCTCCTCCTCTCCCTCTTCCTCCTCTTCCTCCTCTTTCTCTTCTAGTTCCAGGAGACCCAACATCCCCTTCTGACCTCTGCAGGCACCAGGCAAGTATATGGTACATTCATATACACACAGGCAAAACACTCATACAGTGAATAAATAAATGTCTTCTTAAAAAGAGAGGCTCAGAAGATGACTCAATGATGAAAATGTTTGCCTCCCAAGTATGAGCACTGGAATTTGAATACCCAGAACCCCACACATATGCTAGTTTGGTATGGCAGTCCATTATAATTATGATTGGGATTTAAATTCTCTTTATTAATGATTGTACCATGTTTTTTATTAATTAATTAATTTATTTATTTATTCACTTTGCATGCTGACTGCAGCCCCTCTTTTCCCAGTCTCACCCTTACCCACCTCTCCCCTAATACCAACTCTCCTTCTCCTCATAGAAGAATAGCACCCCCAACCCCATCCCAGGGTACCAACCCCCCCTGGCATAGCAAGTCCAACATGACTAAGAGTATCCTCTCCCACTGAGGCCAGAAAAAGAAGCCCAGCTAGAGGAAAGGGTTCCAAAGGTAGGCAATAGAGTCAGAGACAGTCCCCACTCCAATTGTTAGGAAACCCACATGAAGACCAAGTTATATATCTGCTACCTATGTGTAGGGAACTAGGTCCATCCCATACACATTCTTTGGTTGGTGGGTTCAGCCACTGTAAATCCTCATGGACCCAGGTTAGTTTACTTTGTAGGTCTTCTTGTGGTATCCTGGAGCCTCTAGCTTGCTCAAAACTCCCAGAACTCTGCTTGATGTTTGGCTATGGGTCTCTTCATGCTTCCATCAGCTGCTGGATGAAGGCTCTCAGAAGACAATTATTCTAGACTCCTGTCTGCAAGCACAATAAAGTATCATTGATAGTGTAAGGAATTGGTTTTTGCCCATGGGCTGGTTCTCAAGTTGGGGCAGGCATTGGTTGGTCATTCTCTCAATCTTTGCTCCATCTTTATCCCTGCATATTTTGTAGGCAGGGCAAATTTTGGGTAGAAGATTTTGTGGTTAGGTTGGTGTCTCCCCTCCCTCCACTGGAAATTCTGCCTGGCTATGGGAGGCCACTTTAGACTCCATATCCCCTCCTGCTAGGAGTCTCAGCTAGGGTCACTCCCACAGACTCCCAGGAGCCTCTGCCATGCCAGGTCTCTGGCCTGTCTAAGATGTCCTCCCCACTGATTTCCATTCTATTTCCCAGACCTCCCCTGATCTCCACCTCGGTTCCCCTCCAACCCCTCTCCCACCCAGTTCCCTCTCTCCATCCACTTCTGATGTCTCTTTTATTTCCCTTTTTAAGTGAGATTCAAGCATCTTCCATTGGGCCTTCTTTGTCACTTAGTTTCTTTGGGTCTGTGGATTGCAACATGGTTATCCTGTACTTTATGACTAACATTCACTTTTAAGTGATTATGAAGCATTGTGTCTTCCTGTGTTTGGGTTACCTCATTCAGGATGATATTTTCTAGTTCTATCCATTTACCTGCAAATTTTGTAATTTTTTTGTTTTTTTAATAACTGAATAGTATTCCATAGTGTTTCTAATTTACTGATTTCTGCCCTGAATTTGATTATTTCCTGGTGTTTTTTACGTATGAAGTGGAGATTTGCTCTTTCAAGGTCTGTAAAGAATTGTTTTGGAATTTTGATGGAAAATGCATTGAATCTGTAGCTTGTTTTTGGTAAAATAGCCATTTTCACTATGTTAATCCTACCTATCCATAAGCATAGGAGATCTATCTTCTGATACCTTTTTCAATTTCTTTCTTCAGAGACTTGAAGTCATACAAGTATTTCACTTGCTAGGTTAGAGTTATATCAAGATATTTCATGATATTTATGGCTACTGTAAAGAGTGTTCCTTGATTTCTTTCTCGGCCTGTTTATCATTTGTATAAAGGAGGGTTACTGATTTTTTTCAGTTAATTTTTTATCCAGCCACTTTGCTGAAGGTGTTTATCAGATGTAAGAGTTCTCTGGTAGAATTTTAGGGGTTACTTAGGTTTATTATCATATTATCTTTCAATATCAATCAATACTTCGACTTCTTCCTTTCAATTTGTATCCCCTTGATTCTCCTTGTTGTCTTATTGCTCTAGGTAGAAATTCAAGTACTATATTGAATAGATATGGAGAGAATAGACAGACTTGTCTTGTCCCTAATTTCAGTTGAATTGCTTTCAGTTTCTCTCCCTTAATTTGATGTTGGCTATTGGCTTGCTGTATGTTGTCTTTATTGTATTTAGGCATGGACCTTGTATCCCTGTTCTCTCCAAGACTTTTCTAATGAAGGGGTGTTGAATTTCTCTAAGGCTTTGATTGTTCTTAGATTCAGTTTACAAGTATTTTATTGAGTATTCTTGCATTAATGTTCAGAAGGGAAACTGATCTGAAATTATTTTTCTTTGTTCAGCCTTTGTGTGGCTTAGGTATCAGGGTGACTGTGGCTTCATAGAATAAGTTTGGCAATGTTCCTTTTGTTTCTATTTTGTGGAATAGTTTGAGGAGTATTAGTACTAGCTCTTTTTGGGGTGTTTAATAGAATTCTGTGCTAAAACTATCTGGTCCTGGGCTTTCTTTGGTTGGGAGACTTTTGATGACTATCTCTACTTCCTTAGGGGTTATAAGACTATGCAAATTGTTTACCTGACCTTGATTTAACTTTGGTAAGTAGAATCTATCAAGAAATCTATCATATATTTTATTTAGATTTACCAGTTTTGTGGAGTATAGGCTTTTGAAGTAAGACCTAATTATTCTTTGGCTTTCCTCAGTGTCTGTCTCCCTTTTCATTTCTGATTTCATTGATTTGGATACTGTCTCTCTGCCTTTTAGTTTGTTTGGGTAAGGACTTGTCTATCTTGTTGATTTTCTCAAAGAACAAGCTCTTGATTTCATTGATTCTTTGTATTCTTTTTCTTTCTAATTTATTGATTTCAGCTCTGAATTTGATTATTTCCTGCCATCTATTCCTCTTGAGTGTGTTTGCTTTTTATTTGTTTTAGAGCTTTTAGGTCTGCTTATAAATTGTTACTATGAGATCTCTCCAATTTCTTTATAAAGACATTTAATGCTATGAAATTTCCTCTTAGCACAGCTTTCATTGTGTCCCATAAGTTTGGGTATTGTCTTAGTTAGGGTTTCATTGCTGTGAATAGACACCATGACCAAGGCAATTCTTATAAAGGCAAACATTTAATTGGGGCAGGCTTACAGTTTCAGAGGTTCAGTCCATTATCATCATGGTAGGAAGCACAGCAGTGTACAGGCAGACATGATGCTGGAGGAGCAGAGAGTTCTACAACTCAATCTGAAGGCAACAGAAGGAGACTCTTCCACAGGCAGCCATGAGGAGGGTCTCTTCCTCACTGGGTCGAGACTGAACACTAAGACACATCAAACTTGCCTACACAGTGACACACTTCCTCCAACAAGTCCATACTTCCTAGTAATACCACTTCCCATGGGCCAAGCATATTTAAACTGCCACAAATATGTTTTGCCTTCATTTTCATTGAATTCTAGGAACTCTTTAATGCCTTTATTTCTTTCCTGACTCAGTGGTCATTGTATAGAGAGTTGTTCAGTTTCCATGACTTTGTAGGCTTTCTGTTGTTTCTGTTGTTGTTGAAGTCCAGGTTTAATCCATGGTGATCTAGCAAAATTCAAGCAGTTATTTCAAGTTCTTGTAACTGTTGAGGCTTGTGTTGTGACTGACTATATGGTCAGTTTTGGAGAAGATTCTATGAGGTGATGAGAAGAAGGTATATTATTTAGTGTTTGTGTAAAATGTTCTGTAAATATCTGTTTGGTTCCTTTGAGTCATAATGTCTGTTAGTTTCATTATTTCTCTATTTAGTTTCTGTCTTGATGACCTGTTCATTGGTGAGAGTGTGGTATTGAAGTCTCCTACTATTAATGTATGAAGCCTATTGTGGCACTTCAACTTTAATAACATTTCCTTTATGAACGTGGATGTCCTTGCATTTGGGACATAGATGTTTAAAATTGAGACATCATCTTTGCGGATTTTTCCTTTCATGAGTATGAAATGTCCTTCCCCATCTTTTTGGATAATTATGATTGAAAGTCTATTTCATTAGTTATTGAATGGCTACTTCATCTTGCTTCTTGGGTATATTTGCTTGGAAAATCTTTTTCTAGCCCTTTACTCTGAGGCAATGTCTATGTTTTTTTTTTTTTTTCCTGAGATGTGTTTCTTGTATGTAACAGAATGATGGATCCTGTTTTTGCATCCATTCTGTTAGCTTGTGTCTTTTTATTGGGGAATTGAGCCCGATGATGTTTAGAGTCTCTGCTGAGAATCAGATGTAATCTGATACCTCTGCCTTTATATGTTACTTGGCCTTTTCCCCCCTCAGCTTTTAATATGTTTTCTTCATTCTGTACATTTAGTGTTTTGATTATTATGTGGTGGGAGGACTTTCTTTTCTAGTCCAGGGTGTTTGGTATTCTGTATGCTTCTTGTATATTTACAAGCATCTCTTTCTTTAGTTTGGAGAAATTTTCTTTTGTGATTTTGTTGAAAATATTTTCTAGGCCTTGGATCTAAGAGTTTTCTTCTTCTATTCCTATTATTCTTAGGTGGTCTTTTCACAGTGTCCCAGATTTCTTGGATGTTTTGTGTCAGGAACTTTTTAAATTTAACATTTTTTTGACTGATGTATCAATTTCTTCTATCTATCTTCTACGCTTGAGATTCTCTCTCCCATCTCTTATATTCTCTTAGTGATGGTTCTGTCTCTAGTTCCTATTCTCTTCCCTAGGTTTTCCATCTCCAGGATTCTTCCAGTTTGCTTATATTTCTATTTTCAGATCTTGAACAGTTTTATTCATTTCCTTCATCTGTTTGATTGTATTTTCCTGTATTTCCATGCCTCTATTGTCTTTATAAGATTGAATTTAAAACCATCTTCTTGTGCTTTGGCTGTGTTAGCATATCCAGGGCTTGCTGTTGTGGGATAGCTAGGCTTTGGTGGTGCTATATTACCCCAGCTCTTGTTGACTGTGTTTTTATACTGGCCTTTAACCATGTGGTTGTCCCTGGTGTTGGCTGGATGTTCCTGATGCTGACAGGACTCTTCTTAAAGGCAGGTAGAGCCTTGGTTCTGACAGTGAAGCTCAGGGGATAGCATGCTGCTCGCCCCTGCTGGCTGTGCCCCAGGTGGACTTGGCAGGCAGGGTGACTGTGCTACGCTTGTTTCTTCCCATCCTACTTAGACAGAGGTCATTTCTGTCCAATATCTTCTGAGCCTATTGAATGTTATCTCAGAGTTGGTCCTGGTAGAGCTTCCAGTAACTGGAAGCTACTAGATTTCAAGATGGTCTGTGATCGTGGTACTGCTAAAAATACTACACTCCCAGCTTCCCTTGTAAACTACAGATTGGCCACATTCCATCTTCCAGAGATAACCCCTCACCATGAATAAACATGCTCTTGCCTAAGGTCAGACTGAACTTCTCTTTCTTTCCACCTTCCATCTCTCTACAGCTACTTTAAAATAAAATAACAGTGTGGGATCATTTGGGGGAAAAAACCCACAAATATTGAGACAGATGGAAGACTCTTCTGATTCTGGGATCTACTGGATGTCACCAATATCCAATGTCATAGCTCTTCAGTGTCTTCAAGAGAACGTCAATTGATTTTTATAGATAACAAAGCCCACACTTTATATATATATATATATATATATATATATATATATATATATATATATAATTTATTTATTTATTTTTTCAAATTGTAATTTATACTCATTTACACAGGGGTTATAAACACAAAAAGGCAGGACGTGGAGAAGGGGGAAGGGGATGACACTGGAGTGTGGGTGTTCAGGAGGAATACAGATATCTTCAGAACCGGGTTTCGGCTGGGTGAAGGTTCAGGGGACAAGTCACTATGACTCTGTCTATGACTCGCTTGTCCTTATCTAAGTTGGTAATATCTGCCCAGGATACCTATTTACAAGGTCTATGACTACTCAGGCTGGTAAATTGTCACAAAAACTGCCTGTTGACATTAGCTTATAGCCATCTGTTTCAGTGTTTATCCACAGAGACCCAAGACTTGGTGTTAGTATACATGTATGACAGGCCTATTGCTGATTTTAGGCCTATGGCTGATTTTAGGCCTTCAGTGTGTAAGCAGGGCTGCCCCTGACATCTCCTCTCTTCTCTAAAGTCTAGACGAAGCCCACACTTTCAATGTGTAGCTTATTTCTACTGTATAAAAAAAGTACTAGATATGTGCTAGATAGGAAAAGAGATTCCAGTCCCTATCTTTGACAATGCTAAATGTTTCTCTCCAAAGATTCCAGGCAAGTGCTAAAGGTTGGGGCAAATTCCAGTAGCCTGCAGTGATGACTTTCCTGTTCTTCAAGACCTCTTCAGTGATTAGTCATACTGACCAAAGAACACAGGAAAGGGAGAGCACAAGGCAAGCCTTTATTTCTGGCTGTGCACATCATCTATGGTAGATGCAAGTCTCTACCGTTGCAGGATTCCAGCTTATACAGAAGACCAGCTGAAACAGCCAGCCTTGTGGGACTGAGCAACTCGTCAATTCTTGGGCCTCCCACTCACAGCTGCCCCTTGTTGGGTTAGTTGGGCTGCAGACTGTAAGTCATTCCTATAATTTCCTTTAGTACATAGAGACATTCCATAAGTTCTGTGACTCTAGAGAACCCCAACAATATCTTAAGTTTATTTTCTGCGATTGACAGAATACTGCATCTGTAAATAATAAGCAAAAAATATTCAGAGGATGGTTCTGGAAGCTGGGACATCCAGCTGGTGAAAGTCTTTGTGTAATAGGATAAGCGAATACTCAGGAAAAGTAAAATCAGGCATAAATCACACCTGACCAGCAGGAACTTGCTCCATGATAGCGCCATGAGATGAGGACAGAGTTCTCATCCTAAGCACCTCATTAAAGGTATTGTCTCTTCTCACTATTCCAACCTGGCCGTGGCATGGCAATTGAACTTGAACATGATGAGTTTGCAAAGGACAGTCAATCCATAGGAGATAGGTAGAGAAGAGGCATGGAGACACTAAAGTTTCTAAAGTGGGAATGGGTGCAGAAGTCCACAAATGACCTTGCAGAAACAAAAGACAAATATGAAAAATTAACTTTAAAACTTATTTGTAGACAGTGCAATATCAGCCCAGCACAGCTTAGATGTTCTAGGAAGCATAATCCAAGACAATGCATGCTAATTGTGGCTGCTTAACAAATTGTCAGGTACTCGGTACTTTAAAACATGCAACGTATTATCTAACAGTTTTGGAAACCAGAAATCTAAAATGGGCCTGCAGGATTTCAATCTACTGATTCTTGCAGAGAACCACAGGCAAACTTCAGAGTATTAAAACATTCTGTGGGGTCACGTTAACACTCACATGTGGCAGCAATATTTGATTCCAGTCTTGAGAGGTCCTAAGCCCAGCAATGAGTGTAGTCCTTCCTTTACATATAAGATCGAAAACAAGACATAAGCCCTAAGAAAGGGACACACACACACACACACACACACACACACACACGCACCATATGCATATGCAATTATTTTTAAGGCTTTCAAAAAGTATTGTTTTCTGATCAAAGTTCGCTGTTCCTATTTTCGGGACCCGCCCCCCTCCCCCCACAATCCTAAAGCATATGCTTTGCCTTCTCCTTGAACCATTCACAGATCTCAGGGTTTTCGAGCTTCCAGTCAAGCATTTGCACGAACCAATTTCCACAAATAAACAGTTTAGACAGTTGGAAAAGAAACTCTGAAAGTAATTCACTGACTCCCTCAGTAGTAAACTATTTTAGAACTCTAAGGGATTGTTTCTAAGCATGATGTTCTCCCATCTTCTAATATACAAATCGAGAGAGTGGTGGGAAGTTCACACTGTCCCAGTGAGAGTGGTGGAAAGTTCATACTGTCCCAGGGAGAGTGGTGGGAAGTTCATACTGTCCCAGTGAGAGTGGTGGAAAGTTCATACTGTCCCAGGGAGAGTGGTGGGAAGTTCACACTGTCCCAGGGAGAGTGGTTGGAAGTTCACACTGTCCCAGGGAGAGTGGTGGGAAGTTCACACTGTCCCAGGGAGAGTGATGGGAAGTTCCCATCATCCCAGGGAGAGTGGTGGGAAGTTCACATCATCCCAGGGAGAGTGGTGGGAAGTTCACACTGTCCTAGTGAGAGTGGTGGGAAGTTCACACTGTCCCAGTGAAAAGTAGAACACAGAGTATGGCTTACTGTACTTAACCTCAATGTTGTCCTTCAAGAATTCGTCTGGAGTCTCAGTTATAAACAAATGAAATGGGACTTGGGAGAGTAGATTGCAAGCCCTGTGGGGGCGGGCACCATGGAGGGCACTAGACATGAAGCCAGCCTCAGACCTTTCCATGAGGCTCATCACACGCCTCTCAGAAGATGCCGAGTGACAGAATGATGGAAGGAAGAAGAGAAGAAAGTTGTGTTGCTTGGCTTGATCCCCCTCCATCATGAGGGTTGCTGAATTTAAACTGTCTGAAGGTCGGCACTGTGTTCCTGTAGCTCTCTTGTTACTATGAGTGTACTAGACTGTACTAGAGATATCTGTAAAATATAAACCAAACCCAAAAATTCTGCTTACAGAATCCTATTCTACTGAAGGAACTTAACTTCTCTGTCCTCAAGGAAGACTTGAGGAAGACCTTCCCACTCCCCCCCCCAAAAAAAAGGAAAGAAGGAAGGAAAGAGAGAGACTAACATGAGAAATCAAGCATAACTGTTAACATGTGAACATCAGGCGAAAGCTCAAACTAGTGACTTAGAATCTGGCTTAGATAGCACTGGCAACAAAAAACAATAGCATTTAAGGAGGGGACAAAGGAGGGGTAAGGGATTTTGATTTGATACTGGCAGCAATGTAGGGTAGGGGGAGTTCCGTGCATGACAGATAAAGATCAGTTTGATAAATAAATCACACTAATGATGACGTGGGCCTAAAGCTGTCCTCAGTGGTTAGCCTTCGTTGTCTGCGGGCTAAAGTTCTGTGAAAAAAAAAAAAAAAAAAAGATGTGCTGCTGTTCAAGCGTCTGCAGATGGGTAGACTGATTAGAGCTTCATGACAGTGAAGAGACGGAATGGCACAGACGGATAGCCAAATTTCTCCTCTCTTACTTGTGACAGCCATTTACCACCGAGCTCTCTACCGAACCCATCTTTGTGACTACTAGGTAAAACTTTAGGAATGATATAACTGTAAACTTCCACCAACCCAAATCTACGAAGATTATCCAGCACACGGCATCTGAAACCTATGGAAGACATTCCTCTGCTTTGCTGTAACCTGCCTATTTGACATTAAATTGATTCATGACTGTATTTTATTCTCTGATTCATAAATGTTCAACTAACCTCTTCCATGGTGGAACATGTCATTCAGGGCAACTTGAATCCCTGTTCCAAAACCATGGCCATTCATACTCCTCTCAGAATAATTTTATTTCCTGTTCACTTTCCCTAGAGAGACAGCAGCAAATAAATGTCTATTCTTTCCAGATAATGTGGCAGGGGCAGATCCCAAAGAAATGATTCCACTAAAGTCTAGATTTGTGAATCAATGAATTTGATTGGGGTTCTGTATGGCAGCGTGAGTGAGGGATTATCTACAGGAACATGAGCGAGCACTCACAGGAGGCAACACCAGTGAAGACATTCTTGTCTCCCTCAACACTTCTCAGCCCCTCTGGCCCAGTAACCTTTAATTGCTTGTATATCTTGTGGAAGGGGTGTACTCCTAGGTGATCAAATGTTAATGGGTCCCATCTTGTGACATCTCAGGCGAGCTTCCATTTGAAGATGTTCCCACTGAAATACTGTTCCCGTTTCAAGACAGCAGTGGCCCTATTGTGCCCTCAAGACAGACTTCTACGAGTCCTCTTTACAGCAAAATCTGTTTTGTTTTGTTGACATCTCCCTGGCAGTGGGAGGTGGCAAGAAAAACGGTCTTTGTAACTGCCTTGGTCTTTGGCAAATAAGGGGAAAGAAGGAAACTTCTCTGCACCCACCCTTCATCTTCAGCCCAGCAATCTTTATATTTTAACAAGGTACATTTTTCCGGTGTTCAATACCTCTGTGGCCTCTCCTCTTTCCATAGCTCTCATAGCACACAGGTCTAAGGGTTCTGTGATGTTGTGCCTGATTCCCCCACCTCCACCCCAACCCTGCTCTTTGTGCATCCTGACCTGATCCTCTTCTTCCTGCTCTCTGGAGCTCAAACTTCCGCTGGCTAATTTAACACAGTGCCCCTCACCACACGCCCTATCTTCGGTTTTTGTCTTGTTTCTCTCACCGCTATCTAAAATTGCCTTAGTCGTTTAGTTACTTTTTGATTTAGTTCCAAATCGTAAAACTGTCCTTATTATATATTGTGAACTTTCCAGAAACGATTGGCTGGCGTGAGATGGATGGATGAAAGATTGAATGAACGAGTAAAGTGAGAGAAAGGGAAAGGAGGGCGGTGGCTACTGCGAGCCCACCCCTAGGTCACGGGCGGACTCTCCCCTCCGGCTCACGCAGCTCCGTGCCGGAACCCGAGGGCAGCGGGAGCGGTTTCCCTTAAAAGGGAGGGAAAGGTTTGTGAGAGCACACAGGAAAGGCCGGGTGCTGAGCGGCGGGCAGCGGTGAGTTCGGGGAGCCAGCGAGGGCCGCTGGGTGTGTGTGGTCACGGTGTGGGTGGCAGCCGCGGGTTGCTGCGCTGAGCAGGGCGTCCTGGGAGCCCGCCTGGCGTCTCGGGATCGGCCACGCGGTTGCTGACTGCGGCGCGGCGGGAGGAGGAGAGATTGGGCCGGGGCGGCGTGGCGCGCACGCCTGTGGTCCCTGCGAGTCAGGTGTGCTGGTTCGAGTCCCAGAGCAGTCCCTTACCTGTGAACCCCCTTAGTTACTTCCCACCTTGGTCTGTGGGGTATCCCGGAACAAAAACGGGGCCAGTGATATTTGAACCATAGAGAGTGGGTCGGTTCATTCATTCTATTTACTAGGTTCTGCAGATGTGGATGGCTAGAACTTGCCGCCACGGAGCTCTCCTTTAGTGAAAAAAAAAAACCTTTCATGTCAGGAGAGGGTCAGAAGTTCGAATTTGGGAGCTTATGGGTTTTGGGAGAGCCTTCATGGAAGGCAAAGATACGTTAATTTAGACATAAAATTGAGATTTTTAGCTGACATTAATGAGAATGAAAATTCTGGCTACTGAGAAGGGAATATACACTGTTTTAGTACATATTGTGAAGACAAATACACAGATTTTATTCGCAACCCCTTCATTGCATGAATTGATGATGTTTCCTTACTTCTCTAGTGAAAAAATTAATTGACTTATCCAGGGTCTCGCCATCTGTAAGTGACAAAGCTAGGATTTTGTTAGGCGTCTGGACCAGTCTTCTTTGCACACTAGGCTGCCTGCATATTTCCCTTTTTTAGTCTTTTAATACTATAGGAATCATTTAAGACAAAAAGAGAATTGCACAGGATGGGCGTGGCTTTTAAAAAATACAGTCCTTTCAGAGTGGCGTCGACTTACCGATATTCTTTCCATGCTACTCCACTTGGGTGATATTTAACACCCTCGTTCATTACTTTCACAGGCATGAATCTCAGTTCTGTACCTTGTGTTCAATTTCTCCTATTTCCAAAAGGCTAAATCCAGACATCTGTTGGGCTCCATTGAGTGTGCTCGGCAGGTATAACAGTCTAGAGTCTCCTTAACTGTGCACTATGTTTCCCCACAAACCTACACTATTAATCCAAAGCCTTGAAATCACCTAACAATCCGTTGCGTAAGCATAAAACATGGCTTGTTTCCTCATCCTTCACCTCTTGCAATCCGTTGGTCACCAGGCACTGCCCATTTCTATTTTATAAAGACCTCCAAGTCTTTTGTTGACTCTTGTCTAGGATTTATGGCAGCCACCAATAATGGCTCTGGCTCCCTTTAGCTTTACTTTCAGGTTCTGGCAGTCTGTTTTATATTCTGCACTTCAAATCTGATTATGTCATTCATCTGCTAAAAAAAAAAAATCTCCAAAAAATGTTTTTTCATTATCTTCAACATAATATCCAAAGCCCTTAGTGTGGATTCAAAGCCTTTTCAAATCTATCCCATTCCCCTGACCCCATCGCTGATCTTTAAACTGTTGCTTTTTTAATGTCTGGTGTGTTTGCAACCTCCATTGCCGTTATGGTAGTAACTGCTAACTAAAACTGATACGACTAGTCAGTTCAGGAACAAAGTAGGCTTTGGGGGAAGGGAGGTAGTGACCAAGAATATACATTTACAACAAACTTCGTGCAGTTTAAATAAGGTCTAATAAGGACGCTAAGGGCTCAGAACCACTGTGGTAGAAGCTATCCCGTGCATAGTCTATTGATGGTGTTTAGGGCATGGTCACCCTCAAGTAGTACATTGGCAGTTTGAAACAGTAGAAGCAGGAAGTTGTTGCTGTTCTAACGTAAGGCAGACTTCCTGTATAAGGCTGTCATGTTAGAGGTACCTACCTGTCTTATGCATGCAGGAAATAGTACTTTTATTTCTTCAGATGAAAGGACACAGAAGAACCCGAACAAACAAGACCTTCCTGATCTTTAAGTCAGTGGACCTGTTCAGTCATGTTTCTGTAGAACTTTCTGGTCTTCATCAAACTGACCACACACATAGAGATTCATTTCTGAAGGCTGTGTGTCATGAAAACTCATTTCAAAAAGTATATGCTTTTCCCTTGTTAATATGTCTTTTGTTATAAGATTCTTAGTCATAGTGATGGGTGAGAAGAGAAATTACTCTTCAGTCTACTGTCTACCTGTGTTTTTCAGAATACACACACACACACACAACCTTTGTATACTTCTTAGTTCAAGTTGTTATAACTGGGATGCCTTAAATTACAAAAAGTTATTTCTCACAATGTGCAAACTGGAAGTATGAATCCAAGATGGTTGGCACTGGGCATTGTACACTCTTCCTAGTTTGCAAATGGCTGTCTCGTTGCTATGTCTTCAGATGGTTTGGAGATGGAAGGGATGTGAGGTGGTCTTGCTGGTGCCTCTTCTTAGAGGGTTGCTAATCCCATTCAAGAAGACAACATCTTTAAGGCCCCATTATTTCTACATCCTAATACCATCTCAGTGGGACGTAGGGAGCCACTGTTAGGCTTTGGAAACAGGTGTTCAGGCCATAGTGTATACTTAACTCCTTTACTCTGTGACCTCTCCTAATCTGCAGGACTCTGTCTGGCTCCTTCAGGTCCATCCCAGCTAGGCCCATTTTTCTGGACTCAAGGTAGATCCTGTTCTCATTCCCCAACATGTGTCTTATGGTGTTGCAGTTTTACTTGTATGTTTGTATTGCAGTTAGGGAGTTAAGATTTCTGAGCATTTGAGAGTGGGATTTACTCTTCCCTGCCCTAGCCCTTAACACAGAGTAGGTGCTGTGTATTAAAGACCTCTTGAGTTAATGGGTGATTAGGGTCAGATGGAGAGAGGTCAGTAATTACATGGACCTTTGGGATTTTTTCTTTTTTTTATTAGCCTGGATGGCTTCATTGATGTCTACAGTATGGCCGTTTCTTCCTAGGAGAGGGATTTTAACTAGGGAAGTTAAGGAGAGAAATAATTTTTATCTGTTTAGATAATTATATTTATTTTAGAAAACTTAGCATTGTGTACATATTGCAATTTTAAGATGTCATTTACCATTCTACAGCTTAGAGGATATTATATAAAAGTTCTGCGTTAGTTTGTTGGTATTTTGATTGGTAGTCCTCTTGAGCATAATTGGGATAACACTAGTTATAATGCCTTTTACTCTGATAATTTATTTAACATTGTATTTTGTTTTTTTACCCTACATCTGTGAAAATTCTCAACTAAAAAAACTTGAATTGCTACATGTCTTGCCCACTTAATAGACGTTTTGGGATAGCTATTATGTGCCAGATCTTACCTGATGTCTGGGTTCTAGCAGTGACCACAGTCCTGCACTCATGGAGCTTACTCTAGCCAGATAAGCTAAGTAACATATTAATAAATACAAATATATCAAACGGTGCCATACAAAACCACAATAAACATTATTCTATCTTAGTTTTTCCTGAAGAATTAATTTACCTTCCTTACAGGAGTAGGTATGAGTATCTGCCTTGTATTTTGTCATCAGTGGAGACTTGATTTTATACTCTAATAATAGTAGCTCTTTGTAGCTTGCATGCCTTTGATTAGTAAGTCGAGCTTTTTTTTTTTTTTTTTTTTTTAAACTGAGCCATGTACATTGCTTTTTTAAAAGCATGTTCTCCACTGGTTTTCATATTGAAGACCTGGTGTTTTCTTCTGTTCTTGAATAAGCTGTTGCTGGCGTTTTGGTCCCTCATATGTAATAGATAAATACTCAACAATGGTATAGTGGGACAGTAAGAAGTCAGACATCAGGGGAAGCCTGGAGATTTATTCTCCCCTTTCTGCCCTCCTCCTTCCGTCTCGTATGGATAGGGAAAGCTGGGTGGGTATGGAAGAAGGAGAGTCAAGGTAGAAATACATGAACAAGAAGGAAGCAGAGATTGGTGAGTGGATCAGAAGGTGATAGTGATGAGTAGACAGGAAAGCATGAGAAGAACCAGAGCAGGAGTGGCAAAGAGAAAAGAAAGGAAGAGGAGGGAGGGAAACCTTAGAGGGATGCATGTAGGAAACTCCATGATTATCTTGGATAACTTTGTTTTCTTTTTCTGCCTATTAAATCTATAGGAGAAGATGACTGCATTCTTTAAGACGCTTCGAAGTCATTGGAAGAAAACTACCGCTGGGCTCTGCTTGCTAACATGGGGAGGTCACTGGCTTTATGGAAAGCACTGGTAAATACTGAGAGCCGGACACCATCCACATCCCACTATAGAAGGATCCATCCATAGCGCCAGGGTTGGAATCTTGTTCAGCTGCACTTTTCTATAAAATACGGTGGTTAAACACAGTTATTCAAATAAAAAACAAAGGCAAAAGCTTCTTGTAACCTGCCCTGTGGACTTGACTATATGAAGCACTAGCTGTAACACTCACACATCAGTGCATATAGTTGGTGAGGTTGGAAAGAAAGCGAGTTTTACTCACTTTATTTGTAATTGAAGAACTCAAGACTCTTTCTAGACAGAATAAAGTCCTGACAAGTAAGCAATAAATTGAAGTTGTAGCTTACATATCTCCTTGGGATTACTTCCCAGTTTTTCTTACTGTGGTCTCTATCTGCCATCCCCTAGTTGCTGAATATGTACTGGCTCTGCTTTCTCCGTCCCTGTGACTATCTTCATCTATTTCATTACACTGGGTTAATTTAAAGGAGATCCCAGATTAGCACCCTTTGTGTTTGAGTAAGGAATTCAGTGTAATCATGGTATATCAGCCTTCACACATGGTTGGAGAAGAAAGGGCTACATCTTCCATTCTGCCTTCTTATGGTGAGATGTAAATGAGGAGAAATTTGTATAAAAACTTAAGACAACCAAAATAATTATAATTTTAAATCGACCAAGTGCTACCTCTTACATGTACCAATATAGAAATACAGATGTATTCAGTATTGCTTGGTTGAACAGGGAAGAGTTAGGAATCACATTAGAATAGTGATCCATACTTGATATTTTTATGAGCATTCTCAGTTTACTGCTCATAGAACATATTTAACACTGTAGTGTGCGGTCTGATAGTTTGTAGCTGTGTGGTTCTGTCATTGCTAAGTATCCTGACAGCTAAGTACCACATTCTTATAACTTTGTACACACAGCTTAGCACATGTAAGGTAAGAATGAATGTTAACAAACCTTCCCTCCCTTGTAAACCGGGCCTTCAGGGGAGCCCATGCTGTGTTTGCAGGGCCTCTAAGGCATACTGGTGCCAATGCTGGCTCATTGGGGCTCTCTAGCCCCTGCTGGGTGAAGATCCAAAGAGCTTACATGTTCCTTTTCAGTGTGTCTCCAGAGGTCTTCTGATACTCCCTAAAGTCTTAGACTTTTTACAGGACCCTTCAGTTCTCCAGCATGAAGAGCCCTCAGTCTGGACGGGGTTTGAAGCAGCCTTTATGTCTCATCTTGTATGTGGTGTAACACAAAGGTACAGCCTCGCTGTTTTGCATGTGGGTATCTGGGCTGACACTGTTTATAGAAAGAGGTTCTTTCTCTGCTGTGTGGTCTCAGGGCTTTGTTGAAGGTATTTTGACCTTATACGATGGAGCTTTACTTCTAGGCTGTCTGTTCTGTCCCAGTAGCCTGTGTATCTGTCTGTATGTCAGAGCCACATTATTTTGATAATAATTATATTTGATAATGTAAGAAGCTGTAGGAAGTGAGATGCTTCCAACTTTGCTCTTTTCTAGATTATTTTGGCCATTCAGACAATTTGAGATTTCTTACCAATTCTGAGGTGGCTTTTCCCTATTTCTACAAAAAGTGCCATTGGGATTTTGACAGGGATTACATGGAATTGTTAGATTCTTTTGTTTTGTGGCCATTTTTTAACAGTGTTGTCCTCCAGTCCATGAACACAAGATGTCTTCTTGTTTGGTGGCTTTTAATGAACACATCTCTTACCTAAATTTATTTCTAAATATTTATTCTTTTTGATCTTCTTGTATGATTGATTTCTTAATTTCTTTTATGTGTTGGTCAGTCAGTGCATGGAAATACAGCTTACTTTGTTAATCTTTTTTTTTTTTTTTTTGGTCTGGCTTTGATGAGGTTGTTTTATGGTTCTAACATTTTTTTTCTGTATGTTTTGGTGGAGCCGTTCTGATGTTCTGGATAAAAGCTTATATCATCTGTAAAGAGAGATAACTTTCTTCTTCTTTTCCATTTATTTTAGATGCATTTTCTTTCTTTCTCCTCCTCCTTTCCCTTTCCTTTCTTTCTCCTTCATCCTTAACTTGATGGTGTCTTGCTATGTAGCCCAGGCTGGGAATAAACTTAGGATCTTCCTGCCTCAGCCTCCCAAGTGCTGGGATTAGGTCTGTGCCACCACTTGGAACTTGGAACTTATTTTTCTTCTCTACTTGCTCTGACTCAGTTTCTTCTTTTACTTGAACTGCCTGGACTTATAGTCTCATGTGTCCTCCCCCCAGCATAGCTGGAAACATTTCCTCCCTATTCCTGCCTTCCAAACTTCCTCTTCTCCTGCCCTCTGTCTCTCTTTGCCTGTGTCCTTCTTGTCCTCTGTGACCCCTTCCTTCCCTTTCTCTGCCTGAGGTCCTCTTCTCATGTTGTCATGCTCTCCCCTGGATGATCTCAGTCGTACATACTGTCTTCTGTCCAGTCCCAGGTTTTTGTTCATCTCTATAAAGACCTCTTCTGAGCTTCAGACCTAAGTGTGTGTTCAAGTGCTGTGCTGGCTTGAAGGAGATAGTCTGGAGTGCCATAGTCTTGTGGCATGTGAATACTTGATTCTGTTGGTGTTGCTGTTTGGGAGGTGTGGCCTTACTGGAGGAAATATGCCATTAAGGGTGGATTTTGAGGTTTAAAAGACTCACAACATTTATTGTTTGTGCTCTCTGCTTCCTTCTTGTGGGTCAGGATATGAGCCCCACCTTCCTTCTTCTGCTACTATGCCTTTCTTTGCTTTGTCATCGTGGACTCTCAATCTCTGGAAGCATTAACCCAAACTAACTCTTCCTTCTATAAGATGCGTTGATCATGATGTTTTATCACAGCAATAGAAAAGTAACCAATACAAGTAGTTATCTTAGGATGCCTCACAGGTATGTCTTACTCAGAGATCCTAAAAGCAAAAATCTTCCTGCTCAACCTGCTCCTCCATTACTGTATATACTCACTGTCCATTTTATTTTCCCTAGACATTTGGACATCCTCTGTTCCTCCTTACCTACATTTCTCATGTCCCATGCATAGATTTAAATGATTTTAGTCTCCTAATATGTTCTTTTTCTTTTGTTTGTCCCCACTGTCCCTATCTTCAGCCACATTGCCCTCCCTTCTTGTATGGATTATTGCTAGCTTCCCAGCTTTTTGACTGTTTCTGTTTGTATACCATTGCCATGCTGTTGTTTTGCAAGTGAAGGTTGCTGTTGCTTTTAGACTGAAATCCCAAATTCTTACCAGCCATCCTTGGACTGGGCCTCATCTGCATACATCTGTAACCTTGCCACATCTTACATTTTAGCATATGGCCTTCAAGTCTTCTCAAGTGATATGATTATTATGTTTCAGAATCCCTGGAAGGGCTTTGCATATGGTATTCTTTTCTGGGCAACTGATGTTTCTCTGAGTCCCAAGTATTGTCTTTTCAAAGAGATCTTCGCTCTTTAATCTAGATTATGCAGTCTTCCTGGATTTTCTCTGTAATGCTATGAACTCTTCCTTATAGAACACTCATTGTTGTGTGGAGGTGGCTCAGTGGCTAAAGTGCCTGCTATGGAAATATGAGGAACTGATTTGAGATCCCCAGCACCCACATAAAAGATATGGCAGTGTGACCTGTAACCCTATCTTTGAGTTGTGGAAACAGGACAATCCCTGGGACTTAGTAGTATCCAGCCTAGTCAAAACTGTGAGTTCCAGGTTCTCTGAGAGACCCTGTCTCCAGAAAAGAAGGTATAGAATGGTAGAGGAAGACACCCAACATCAGCCTCTGCCCTCTGTGAGTACCTACACGGGTGAGTACACCTATGTGGGCGAGTACACCTATACAGGTGATGCTCATGCACACACACACACACACACACACACACACGAACATGAAACCACTTATTGCTATTGTGATGCTTTGTTCTGCTTGTGTCTTCTCTTATCATAATATTATATAGCCTTTGTCTTGCTTGGCATTATCCTGAAGGCCCTGCACATAGGACTCAGCGCACGCTGTGTTTATTGGGGAGAATGGAAGTTGGACAGTAAGAAGCCGAGTAGCCACTCCATGGACCCCTTCTGAACTCACGTCCAGGCTGTCCAATTCCAAACAAGTAATGCACTCCCTCTATAGTCAGCTTCCTCTTCCATTGCTCACAAATATTCATGAATTTCTGTTAAATCCTCTGCCTTCTCTATACTCACACAGCCTTAGCTCTCATTTAAAGAGAAAATTAAAAACCACAGGCCAGTTATTCACACACAAACACTTTTGTGTTCTTTCTTTCAGTGGATGAGGCAGCTGTCCTGCTGCCCAGGGACCGCTCCTTTGTACCCAGCCCTCACCATCTGCGCCTCTGTTTGTGTCCTTAAGCTTCGGCTGTTTCCTTGTTGATGAAAATCATTCCAAACTTAAACATGTCTTTTCTAAAGTGACAATTCCATTTGTTTACTGATCTCCCTATCTTTTCATTTATGCTGGCTTTTAATGTTTTCCTCTCATCCTTTTCTGCCATTTTAGACTCAGGTTAGTGACGCTTGGATTATAGTCCATCATTTGATTGAGCATGCCTTTGACAAAGTCCTGCCTAGCCTCTTAATCGAGTGAGTCCTTTTCAGCCTTTACCTGCTGAGTGCGGCTGGCTGTCTTTGATCTTTTTTAGTTACTTTAGGCTGTCCCTTTGTTTTGTCCTTCATGCTAGTGTCTTACAGACTGAAGACTTACTTGGCATGCTTTGTAGGTGATTCCCAGCCCCATGGCTGTTCAGATGTAAGAGAGAGATTCTGGGACCATTGCGTTTCTTTAGACATTTATCTCCTCTTGACACTCCATGTAAATAGAAGAGGTGAGAAGGCACTCACAGCAGGTTTGCTTTAATTTTAATTTGTCTGTCCCATTTTTATTGCCTCCTTTTATTAATCTTTTGACATCGTATACTTATTTGTAGGCTTTTTTAAATTGTTTATAGTATTTATGGATTTCTTCTCTCTTGAGAGTTCCATCTATTTTCTCCCTTCTCCCAAGTTTCAAAGAAGAAATTCATTTTTATTTTTTTTTAAGATTTCTCCTATATAATTTTCCTGCTGAAGGCTGCTGTAGTTGGCAGGAGCAGCAGGGATGGCTCTCAGCACAGCTCTGTGAAAGCAATTGAAGAGGAGGAAATGACCCCGTGTGCTGAGAGGAAAGAGAGTTTAAGTATTGCTCATTCCTCTCCAACTGCTCTTACTGAGCTTTCTGTGATCCCTGGGGAAGATTATGTTGCAGGCTGCCAGTTCATCATGTCAGCGGTTCACCTGCAATAGCCTTTCCTACTTTTCTAGCCTTTTAGTAGCAAAGAGCCTGCTGATTAAAAAGTAGCAGAAGAAAGGAAGCAGTGTGGTATGAAAGTTGTCACTGGAGTCAAATAGCAGTGAGACATCTAAGTGGTGTGAGCTTGGGCTCTTGAAGCTTTGCCTTCTTCAACTGTAGAATGGGCGTAGTAGGATTTCATTGGGTCATTGAAGGGGTGATAACTGCAAAGGTCTAGCTTACTATATTCCAGACATGTGTTCAGTAAATGCTCTGGGTAATTTGATGTAATAACTACTTAGTACTTGGTACTAAGTGCTTAGTGCTGCTGGTATCTGGGCAATGAATGACATGAGAGATAGCCATTAGGGCAGGAAGACAAAGACCTGCTGGATGATTGAAGAAAATCTGAACCCTTTTCTGTTTCTCCTTCCATGTGTAATGAGACATTTTGAAAAAGTCTAAGGTAGGGCTGAAGAGATGGCTTTGTGGTTCTGAGAACTAGCTACTCTTGCACAGGACCTGAGATTGTTTCCAGCACCCACATAGTCTCTCCAGGAGGATCTGATACCTTCTTCTGACCTCTGGGTACCCTGAATATACATTGTACAGGTACTTACAATATACATATAATAAATATAAAATAAACCTTAAGTTACATACAGCATTAACTTCAGAACAATAAGGCCCAAACCATTAAGAATGTCAAGACATCCCTGAAGCCTTGATGGTCTGACTGGAACTCACTGTCTGTAATCACTGGAGACCTTGTCCTAGCTTATCCTGCCTTTGGTCTATCTTACTGTTTTGGTCATGGAGCCTTGACACCACTTTTCAACCCTTTTGGCTCAGTAATTAATGACGGCTCTAATCCTGTTTCCTTTTGGCCCCCACTTCTCAGTTTATGCCTCTGGCTCCAGGCTTCTGGCACTAGTTCTACTACTGACCCTTGCCTAGGACCCACGTCTCCCTTCTCAAAAGACTATTACCATCTCAAGTTGGCTAGAATTGCTGCTATCTTTTCCTGAAGATTTTTAAAATCTCAGTCACATTAAGTCCCTTGTTAAGCTTGTAGAGTAAATGATACTGTAGCTATGGTTCTGGGCTCCTTGCTCATTGGTTTTTATTAATCTTGGAGATTTTTTTCCCTCCATGTCTTGTAACACCAAACATGGCTAGATGTACACTTGGCCTTTCTAAACAATGGTTATGAAGTTGTCTAGAGGATTTGTTCAGTGTCATTCAATTGTGTCAAGACCTTGATAACAGCTAACAATCAATGTTGCTGGGTCTAATTCTCAGTTCTTGTTATCTATGACATTGTTTTATTTTCCTAATAATTTAATGATACATTTATTATTCTCATAGTAGCCTGATAGCATGAGATTGATAGCTCCATGCAGATGAAGAAATAGGGACAGTGAGAACGTATCACACTGTTGTGTGTGAGTGACCAGAGGATTTGGGTATAATTGCCAAGCTATTGAGAAAGAAGGATCACTTCCCAGAGGCCCCTGCAGTAGCATAGTTAAGATAAGGCTCCAGAGCCTGGCAATGTGGATGGAATTGAACTTCATGTTTATTTATTAGCAATGTTTCAGTTACTAGTCTGTGCTGTGAAGAGACACCATGACCAAGGCAGCCTGGGCACACATAGCATTAGAGAAGTAGCCGAGAGCTTATATCTGGTTTGAAAGAGGAGGGTGTGTGTGTGTGAGGGTTAGTGGGGAGAGGCTGGCAATGACATGGGCTTTTTGAAACTTCAAAGCCCACCCTCAGTGACACAACTCCTCCAATAAGGCCATACTTCCTAATCCTTCCTAGACAGTCCAAAAACTGAGAACCAACCTTTCAAATATATGAGCCTATAGGGGCCATTCTCATTTAAACCACCACAAGTAGTGGAGCCTTGGGTAACTCTGTCCATGTAAGATTCTCTACCCATAAACGAGGTAGTAGA
The DNA here is from genome assembly GCF_004785775.1 of Grammomys surdaster. Classification (NCBI taxonomy): domain Eukaryota; kingdom Metazoa; phylum Chordata; class Mammalia; order Rodentia; family Muridae; genus Grammomys; species Grammomys surdaster. The sequence continues at coordinate 7,455,829 of NW_021604631.1, forward strand.
CAGTAATGGTACCCTTCTCTTAGAATAGATCTTGGTACAAAGAACATTAACAGAAACAACACATCTTCTTTTGTTTTTTTCCCTTATGAGGGAAATCTTAAAAAGATGTCATTTGAGTTGGGCCTTGAAGACTTAGTGGAGACTGGTAGAGAATGGGACGAGAGTTACATGTTTTCAGTGGACTGTGGAAAAGCCAGTTTGTAGGAGGTTTACCTGTATGGTACCTGTGTTTGAGCAGCAGTAAAGATCTCAAGGGGAGAAGGATATTGTGGACAAGGTATCATTTTAGAGGTTTAGCCTGGCCTCCTGTGCAGAGTACATTTTAGAAGTTGACCTCAAAACTATTAAAGGCCTGAAATAGAGGCAGCATAAGGAAAGGAGAGCAGACGGCATCTATGAAGCTGGGTACTGGGAGTAGAACAGCACTGCAGGCGCAGGGGCTTCCCGGGTTCAGTCTCTATGCCTGTCAGCTTCATGGCCTTGTCAAGTCACTTAAACCACTTAACTCTGAGCCTTGTTCCCGTCCCACATGAGGGATAATTATATGTGTTTGGCAGGTGAGTCGCAAGGACTGAATGAGGAGGTGTGGGTCAGCTGCCTTATACTGCGCTTAAATTTAGCTCTCTGCAGACGCTAGCTGTTGTTATTGCAAGGTGATTGACTGGATATTTGGCCGAGGCAGAGGAGAAATCATTTTGTGGCTTCAAGACTGGTATAATTGGTGATGCAGAAAGAAGAAAGTCACCAAGGAGAATTGGTTTGAGGAAGAGGTATTATATTCTATTTTAGGCACACTGAGTTTGAGACCCTGACAGGATAGGCAAAGGGAATGTGTTAGCTGCCAGGTATAAATTATGCATGAGCCACACTTGGCTAGACTGGTATTTTTTCCTTTGGTGGAGATTATGGTTTCAGGAGTGTCTTGGGCTTTGGGTCCGAGTATCTCTGGATGTCTGAAAGCTTATGCTTTACCCTGCTATCAGCTCAGATGAGCCTCTGACTCTTCAGGCTTCCTCCCCTGTAGCAGTTGCTTTACCATTGCTGAGGGTGGGAAGTTTATTCCTCTTCTTAGGTTCTCTTTGTTTCAGACTTTGTTGAGATTTTGATAAAGCAGTTTGTTTTGCTTTTTAGTCATTTCAAAGTTCATTTTGCATTATCCCATCCCCCACCCCATGCACAGGCTGATGCTGAAATTGGGGTTTTAATGGGTTCTATTTAAAGAAGCTCATTTGTGGGCAATTAAATAACATGCTTGTCAGCCCAGATGTGATGGGAATAAGGGAACCTTTTTTTTTAACTTTTAAATACAATGAAGTTTAATTATATTCCATTTCTTTTCAACTCCTTTTCTTAGATTATGTGGAAAACAGATTTCTTCCTTAAAAAAAAAAAATCAGTATCTGTACTTTCCTGTATCTAAGTGAGGGGAGCTAAGATGAAAGACAGGAGGTATATTTAAGTCATATTTTATTTTTTTGGCTTCATATAATTGAGGAAATGTCTATGTTAGTAGTTTTACTTGTTCCAAGGCCTATACAGAAAATAATTGTAGCTGATGCCGAAAGCAGCTGTTCTTTAATAGTGACCAACATTTCAAATGTATCACGTGTCAAAACAGCAGAACATTGATGTTAGTAGCTATGAACTTAGTATTTTCAGGTCAGAAGTTATCCAGATCTGTCAAGGAGCTTTGAACCCACAGTGAGTACCATCTCATGTGGGATATTTTTAGAGAGAATTGTCAGAATTGTTATGTTGTGAGAGAAGGGAGATTTTCTCTCAACCTATATGTTCTTGAATACCTTCATAATCCATAATTTCTGAGTAGTACTTTGTCATTTCTTCTCTAGACTTGATTACCTTGCTTATAAATAAGACTCAGTATATATTTGCTTTAAGACAATATGTAAGGATGGCCACTGGGACCCAGAGTGCTAGTGTTTTGATTGCCTAGTGGAGTAGCATAGTGAATGATACATTTGTATGGAAAAAGAAATCTGGAATAAGGCATTTAAATGGATGAAAATCAATGGATAGAAAAATGTAGATATGAGAGAACTGACTCCCAAAAGTTTTCCTTTGACCTCCACATATATGCTGTGGTAAATGCATCACATGAACATACATATACAAATAAATGTATTAATTAAAAATGAATTAGATAGGAATGGAAATACTACACACACACACATACACACATACACACATACACACACACACACACACACAAAAGCTAGAGGGCAATGAATGCTCTCTGGTAGGTGAAGCATCACCTAGTGTGATACAACATAGACCTCAGCAGAAATGTAGCCACCAGTCAGAGATGGAGCCCTGTACAGAGTGTCGAATTTGGTTCAGTTATTTGTGTTTCCATGACTATTAGAACGGTGGGGTAGGAAGAGACATTGGTATCTTGTGGGGACTTGGGTCTAATGAAAGTAGAATAATTTCATATTCTAAGGAAAGAAAAGGCTTGCAGGATAGACTTTTCCATTTCTCTCAGTTAGAGAGTGGTAGAGTTGAGGCCTCTGTCTTGGGTAGAGGTCAGTCTTTGCCTGATAAATACTACTGAATTATTCAGAGGTTGAGAAAGATTTGTGGGCTTTTTCTTAAGCCTACTTGCAGAAGAAAGACTATAATAGCACTCCAGTACCAGTGCAGGGAGAAAGTGTGAAGTGAGTGACTGATGAGCAGTGGACAGGGCTCTGTTACTGCTGAAAATACCTAGAAAGCAGCAGGGGTATGGGCAGAAGCTACAGGAGGCTGAGAAGCAGTGTGTTCAGTTCTAGTGCTAAGCCTCCAGTCACTTTCTAACAGTGTGAGTGTCCACAGGCCAGAGGTTTCCTCAAACTAGGTCAATTACTCATTTTCTAGGGCTTAAAGGGGTTGAAAAAACTGTCTAAGTGAACATTCTGGAATCTTTTGGGGGTAGAGACTGAGGTTGGGCTTTGCTCTCTTTGTATGTCATTACAAGATGAGAATCACCTCCCTAGTGACCTTTGTTACTCAGAGGGTAGTGTCACACCATTTGATTGATGGGGTTGGGAAGCGTTGTAAGTATGGGCTACATCACTTCTAAGAACGTTTGCAGCCTTTATTTCAGATGTCTAGGAAATAGGGCTTGGGTTTGGACATCTTTGACAAAAGTATTTATTTGTTTTGGCTGCTGTTTGCCTTTTCTGTTTTGGCAAAGAAACAAAGATAGTAAAATCAGGGATTGCAGACCTAAACATTACTGTCAATATTCAGGAATCCATGTTTTGACAGTAAGCAAATCCAAAAACTCACAAATCTCATTCAGTAAGTGGATTTACACATTTTGGCAAAGGCTTGTTGAAAGTGTTTTTAGTTCATTGTTGAATATCCTCCTGCAGGCTTCTTTCTCATCCCTTGTGTAGCTGTTGTATTAAATTCATTGAGTTTTATGAGCTATTATTATTATTATTAATATTATTATTATTATTATTAGTAGTAGTAGTAGTATACCACTTTGTCTCTCCTCTTTTCTGTTTTAGTAAATAACAATTCTTGAGGGAACTGTTCTTGCCTTGCTTATTATTTTAAAATGTCTCTTCCACTGTTGAATTAAGCCACCAACTAAGCCACCAACTAAAAAGATGCTAACTACCTTTGTGCACTTTTCCCTAGTCCAGGAGGCTGCCTACACATTTGCAGGTCATTTGTTAACTTTCTTGTTCTTTACCCATTTTCATTCATCAACATGACTGTAGTGGGCTTTTCTGTCAGCCATCGCCTGTGTTGCTCCCTGTTTTCTTTTGTATAGTTTTATGGCATTGAAGTGAAGACATTTGGCACTTAGTATATATCAACAATATTTTCCTCCTTTATACAACTTCAGGACTTTAGAGATTTCTTTATTATTTTGTGCTTGAGAGAGTTGAGAAGATATAAATTTCCTTGGTGTCCACCATAGGAAGGCCCAGGAACATGGAAAAATGCTATCTATAAAAACAGAGATACTAGAGTAGAGGACCCCATATTCTTTTAGGCATTTGAATTGTCCCCTTGGGGTTCTAACCTGTCATACTGACTTTTTTTCCCTAAAGAACTGAACATTTTCTAGGAAGGAAAGCTTGAACATTCTTCCAAGTAGGCTGCACTCTCCCTCTGCTGGGTCAAAGCTCCATCGTGTAGGCACAAGTGATGTGACCACTGTTTTCTCACATGTAACAGGGCCTGTGCAGCAGTCTTCACCTCCTTGGGAGGAAAGTCTAAGTCATGAGGAAGAGGTTGAGCCATGTAATTGGGAGACACTTTCCCTCTAGTCACTGGCTAAGATGCACTTTTTTTGTGCTGCCGTTGTTTTTTTTCTATCCCTCCTTCTCCATCAACAAGAAGTGAGTGTAGCCCTGGGCAATGTGATGACTAATTATTTTAGGAAGCCTGAGTAAGTCACTGTGGTTGCTGTAAACATCTAAACTTGAAATCTGTTTTGTGCAAAGCAAAGACAGTGTTTGCATGCACCAAGGGAAAACTGGTGGTTTAAATTGCTGAACAATTTGCTTCTAACTGTAGTGGGAAATATCCTTTTTGGGAAATAGGATGGATCAATGTAATTTTTCTCTTCATGTAAAGCTGTTATTGAAGTAACAACTTATCTTATTTTGCAGTCCTAAGGTAATAAATAAAACATTTATGGCTTAGAATAAATTGAGAGCATCCTATTACCTGTAGTAGCAGGCAAGTTCATATTCTTTTAAAGCCTCAGGCAATAACATCAGCAGATTTTTTTTTCTTCCTTATTTTCTAATCCAGAAGCTTCTAATTTCTTTGTGTCACAGAGCTTCCACTTTGGTTCTGAGTAGGTATTGAGGGACCCTTTCTGATATGACTACATTTGGAGAACCTCTTGTAAATTGTATTTATCATTAGTGCCCAGTAGGCACCTTGCTGTATAGTAGGAACATGGACTGCCAGTTGATGTACAATCAGTTTTCTGTGTTTGGTAGCTAGGTCTCTGGCTCACATTCAGACTCTTGATCCATTAGGTGTCTAGAATTTTCTGACACTGGAACAGGTTTTGGGCTTAGTGGTATACAGAAAGGAACTCCTTGCTTTGGTTTTTAAGAGTACCAGTTGCATCCTGTTCTTCATGTCTATGCTCACACATAGCCTGAGGTCCTTCTGACGTGGCAGCATTCCCATGATAATGTGGGTTTTTTCTTCCTTGTCCTTGGCTACACTGGAAAGCTGTCTCAGATCATCTGCTGGTTCAGGATTGCCAGGTACTCAGACAAGAGTAACCTTCAGTTTCCCTTCATGGACAAAGTGTGTCTTCAGAACATAGTGAGTCAATTTTCCTGTTCAAACATTTGCCACTTACTTATTAACAAGTATTCATTGAGTTCCCGCTGTCTATAAAAGTCTGGGCTTTGGGTTGTACAGGAGAAAATACTGGCAAATTATCCTTTATTTAAGTAAGTTATTTAAAGGAAGACAAGATAAGTAGTTTCGTGTGTGGTTGGTTAAAGGCAGGGGTGGATTTGTATTTGGGATGGTTTGTTTTGTTTTGTTTTTTGTTTTTGTTTGTTTGTTTTTCTCCAAATTTGTATTAGTTGATTTTCATAACTATGATCGAAATAATAGACAGAAACAACTTACAACAATGGACAGAAATCTTATTTCAACTCACTGTTTCATATGGGTTACAGTCTATCATGCTGGGAAAGGCATGGTCGTAGGAAAATGTGGTGATGGACTAGAAGGCAAGAGAATGCAGGCTGAAACCAAGGACAGGATCACCTTCAAAGGTTGACCCTAATTAGTGACCCTTCAGTCAACTAGGCACTGCCTCCTGAGGTGCCATAGCTTTCAAAACAGCACCACAAGCTGGGGACTCAGTGTCTGAAACTCAGACCTGTTAGAGATATTTCAGATTAAACCATAACATCTGGGGAGAGATAAAATGACCAAATACTTGGAGGTCTGAACTCTAGTACCTTTTAGGAGAAGCAAAACCTGAAGTATAAAAGCAATATCAAAGGGAATGATGGGAAATAAGGAAAATTTAACTCTTTTCCTTGGATATTCACCAGAGCCTTCACTTTGTCTTCCTTCCTCCCTTCCTTCATTCCTTTCTTCCTTCCTTTCTTCATTTTTCTTTTATTGAAAATAGATTCTTTTCTCATACAATATATCCTGAGTATAGTTTCCTCTCCCTCTACCCTTCCTAGTTCCTCCCCACCTCCTCTCCCCTCTGGATCTACTCTGTTTCTGCCTATCATTAGAAAAGAACAGGCTTCTAAGATAACAACCAAACATAACAAAACAAACTATAATAAGATAAAGCAAAAACTATCATATTGAAGTTGGGCAGGGCAACCCAACAGGAGGAAGAGAGTCCTAAGAGTAGGCAAAAGAATTAGAGACCAACTTGTTCTCACAGTCAGTAGTCCCATAAAAACACTGAGCTGATAGCTGAAATATATATGCAGTGAACCTTTCTCTCCTCTTCTTCAGAATTCCCTGAGCTCTGAGGGGAGGGATTGGAGGGAAACGTCCAATTTAGACTCTGCATAATGTATGGTTATGGGTCTCTCCATCTGTTCCCATCTGCTGCTGGGGGAAGCCTCTCTGATGATGGCTGGATAAGGCCCTGGTCTAAGAGTATAACAGAATATTACTAGGGATCATTTTATTGATACTTTTTTTTTTTAAGATCAATCAGTTTTCGGTTTACCTTAGGTCTCTGGGCTGCTGGTTTCTGGTTCTTGGTTATCCAAGCAGTGTTGGTATGGGTTCCTTCTTGTGGAGTGGGCCTTAGGTCAAATCATATGTTAGTTGGCTACTCCTACAAGATCTGTGCCACCACTGCCCTAGCATATATTTCAAAGGTAGATCAAAGATTTTGTCTCTGGGTTGGTGTCCATGTTTCTTTTCCTGTAGCTTACAGGGTACTTTCCTGTACTAAGGAGACTAGAGTAGGGTGAGGGCTCTATGTTGGCACCAGTTCGACTTCTGTATGTTCAGTGAGGTGTGTGGGTGACAGTGGCAATACCCTATCCCATAATAGTTTGCATGGAGCAGTGTTTTGTCTTAACAACAGCCTGGGTTGTTTAGGGATTTCCATGGGAGCCTCTTGGCCAACAACTCAATCGAGTGTTCCTTAATCCTTCCTCTAGAAGTCTCACCTGGCTTCAAGAGATAGATAGCCAGTTGAGAATCCATATTCCCCATTACGAGGAGCCTTCATTAGGATCCCCTTCCTAGATCATAGAAAGTTTCCACTGTACTAGGTTTCCATACCACCCTTCAAGGGTCCCTCAAGTCTAGCCATCTTTCCCCATACTTTCTCTCTCCACACCATCTCTCCTCTAACCTGATTCCCAGTCAAATGCTTATGAACTCCAAGTCCACCAGCAAAGTCTGTTCTAATTACTCCTCTCAGGGAGATTCCTGTATCCCGCTAGATCCCTCCTTTTTACCTTACCTTTCTGAGTCTATGAATTGTAGCTCTGTTATTGTTTACTCAGTAAGTGAATGTGTACCATATTTATCTTTCTGGGTCTGGGTTACCTTACTCAAGATGAGTTTTTCTAGTTCTATCCATTTACCTCCAAATTTTATGATGTCATTTTTTTAACAGCTGAATCATGCTTCATTATTTAAATGTAGCACAATTATCTTATCTATTCTTCTGTTGAGGGACATCTAGGTTCTTTCCAGTTTCTGGCTACTATGAATAAAGCCACAGGGAACATGGTTGAGCAAATGTCCTTGTGTTAGGATGGAGTGTCCTTCGGGTATATCAAGAGTTGTATAGTTGGGTCTTCATGTAGATTGATTCCCAACTTTCTGAGGAACCACAGTATTGATTTCAGTAGTAGCTATATAGTTTGCACTCCACCAGCAATGACAGGGTGTTCCTGTTGTTTCATATTCTTGCCAGTGTGAGCTGTCACTTGTGTTATTGATCTTAGCCATTTTGTCATGTGTAAGATGAAATTTTGAAGTAGTTTGATTTCCATTTCTGATTCCTCTATTGAGAATTCTGTTTAGATGTGTAGCACGTTTTTAAATTGGATTATTTGTGTTTTTTGATGCCTAATTTATTGAGTTCTTTATGTATTTTGGATATTAGCACTTTATTAGATATAGGGTTGGTGAAAAAGCTTTTCTACATTCTATAGGCTGCCTCTTTGTCCGATTGATAGTGCCCTTTGTCTTACAGACACTTTTCAGTTTGATGAGGTCCCGTTTGTTAATTGTTGATCTTATGCCTGAGCTGTTGGTGTTCTGTTCAGGAAGTTGTCTCCTGTGCCAATGTGTGCAAGGCTCTTCCTCACTTTCTCTTCTGTCAGGCTGAGTGTGTCTGATTTTATGTTGAGGTTTTTGACCCACTTAGATTTAAGTTTTGTGCAGGATGATAGATATGTTCTGTTTTTTTATTGGAATTTTTCCACATATGGTTTATCGGGGGTGCCTGCTGGAGTTGGGGGATGGAATTCAGCCACAAGTCAGGGAGGGAGGTTAGAAGGCCTGGCCTGTGGAACCCGCAGACCTATCTACAGCTGTAGCTTTCACTGTTCATGCTACAGTATCCGCCTCATCATAGTCGCTTTGTGCTTTCTGTGTTTTTGTCACATGGTTATCTTCTCTGAAGCTCTAGCAAAATTATATTTCTGGAACATTTTTGGAATTTCTTAAAGTAGTTATTAGTGCTTGCTATATAGATCATCAGAATATAGTTGACTGTAACTGTTTGTTAGCATCCGTGAACTGAACCCGATGCAGATTAAAAAGTATTTATAAGTATTACATTTATACTGAAGATGTATGCATTTTTTTGTCTGTGTCTGAACAATACAGTGCAACTGTTTATATAAGTAGCCTTTATCTTGTATTAAATGTTCTGAGTAGTCATTTGGGTGTCTGTGGTGGAGAAGCAGTGTCCTAGATCCATTCTCTGTAGGACGGTAGAGGACTATCCATCTTAGTTCAAGGAGTCTTTTTTTCTTTGAGAATGCATTTGTCTTTTTACAAACATACTGATTCGGAGAATAAGATCAAGATAGTTTATGTAATTTAGATATTAGAGTTAACTGTGATCATATTGGGATTTTCTTTGATGGGCTAAATCAGTTCATAGTCTGACTTTTCTATAGGCAGCACATTCCATTTTGCACATTAGATTAATATTCTTCTAATTTTGAAGAATATTCTGAAAGATCAGGCAGTATTAATAATGATGAAAGGTGAGGGAGGGGAGAAGGTTGCACAACTCCCCTGCCACCTGGGCAGATGTGCAGAGTTACACAGCAGGTGGGGCCTGAACCTGGCTGCCAGGGCCACTTGTGGACCAACCCTCATAACAGATCAGCACCTCTCGGCTCTCTTAGTGTGTGCTTTTGAGGTACTGGAGCCATTGTACTTTTCATGGAACATTGTTTCTAGCTTTCAGGTCAATTACTATTTTGGGGTATTGTGTTGCTCGGCTATGGAAGACAGATTAACAGGCAACAACTGTGGCAAAAATCTATTAAGTTAATTCTCATTCATCCTTAATTATCAACATTAGTCTTGAAATTACTCTCAAATGCCAAATTTCAGGTCTCCAATGTTATAATGGTGATCAAGGAATATATGTAAAGCAACCCTTGTTTTCTTTAAAATCTTTTCTTCAGTTATTTTCTAGCAATACCAAGTGTTTAAAGGCAGACTTGAGTGTTCCAGACTGTCCTTGGCCTCAGAGCCCATTTAGTGTGCTCTCATGACACACTTTGGAGACCTTTTATGTTAAACACGTTGCATTCTGAAAGAATGTTTTCATATTTGGAAGCCAAACTTTTACCTCCTATTTCCATTCGTGATATAATAGCATATCTGATAGTGCTATAAAAAGAGGGGACTCAGATAAAACAGTAGCAGAAGCAGCTAAATATCAAATTCAGCTTTGGCAGATGGCCTAAATAATATCCACTGGGTAGAAAAACCCAAAACATGTATATTAGTTTCCTATTGTTGACTAATAACTTAGTTTAACACATCATCAATATTTATCATACTATTTTATGGGCCAAAGTCCAAGGGTTTTAAGGCCTGCCATTCCTCCTGAAGGCTATAAGGGGAAAAGCTACTTCCTGACGATTCCAGGTTGGCAAGGCTGTCAACATTCCTGGGCTCACAGCCCCTTCCATCTTTAAAGCCAGGAGGTGACCACACTCTTAGAGTCACATGTGTTCTGATCACAGACATAAAAGCTGCTCTGCTTTTATGAAAGGCCTGTTAGATAATTTCAGATTTTGCAGCTCTACGTTAATCTGCACTTTCCTGTTGCCATATGGAGCTACAGATCTTCAGATTCTGGACATTAGGCTCTAGATGGTTCAAGGTTCTGGGTCATTTTTCTACACACCAGAATGTGGAAATAGCTAACACAAGCTTTCACTCAGAGAATGTATTTCCTGAATGTGCTCCTGATTTGAGATCAGGTCTTTAAGAAATCTTCACTTAAGATACTTTTTTTTTTTTAAACCCATCAGTTCTATTTGGGTCTTAATCTCTTGGAATGCTAATGCTGGATCTCTTTTGTTTGCTTTGATAGTGATAACCTGCTAAGAAGAGCAGCCTGTCAAGAAGCTCAGGTAATGCCATTTCCTGTGATAAAATTAAATTGCCCTTATCTCCACGGTGCAGGAGACACACAGCCACTCCAGGGGCTTACTTACATGGGGTCTTGCATCAGTGCAGTGTGACTATTTTTCCCTCCACCTCCAGATGGATCAGGCCGTCAGCCAACTCTGAGTGGAATGGGTGGAAGTTAACCATCTGGTGAAGACCAGTGCTGACGCCCACCCTGTCAGGCTTGTTTACTTCTGGATCACTCCCAAGAACACATAACTGGACTGGCTGAAGAGCTAGGAATTGGCGTGTGTTTGCAGTTATCCTTGAAGATCTGGCTAAACCCTGAATCACTCCTGATGGAATAGCCCCCAGGGATATTGGTTCAGAGCAGATGTTACCACTGAAAGTCAAGTCTTGTTAAAATTGTTTTCTCCTACTTCTAAAGCCCATCTCACTAACATAGCTGATTCCTAGCACTGCACTGCCATCCAGTTCCACGACATGCTGCATAAGCATTGATTTATCTGGCTGTGGGGATGGTAGTTGAGTTGTAAATCCTTTCAGATTTAAGACCCTGGCTTTGCTCTCTTCCCTGTTTGTAATTTGTACCCTGCAGATGGATTTCTGTGACTCACTGCCTTTTTGTTATATGCCATTTAAGCTTATGATGTCAGAAATGACTGAAGAGATGTGTGAAAGTTAAAATGGCAAAGAGAACAAACACATTTAGTAGAAGTGGGTGTCAAACCTCATGTTTGTTTCTGAATTATTTTCGTAGATGATAATGACAATAGGTGCTATTAATAAATCCTTCTTTGGTTCCAAAAATGCTTTAAGAATTTGATTTTATTTCTGCACAGTTGTACCACCTAGTATAGCTTCAAGTTATTTTAAAAATTAATGTAAATAAGTGTTAAATTTTATTTTTAAGATCAGCAAGATGGTTCACACCTATAATTCCAGTTTCCAGGAAGCTGAGGCAGGAGGATTCCCATGTGTTTACCTCCTGGGTTACATAATGAGTTTCAGGCCAGCCTGAGATATGCTGTGAGACCATAAAAAATAAACTGTTGGATTATTTTTGAGTCTCAGTATGATACTCTAGAACATGTACGTAATGATTAATGATCAAATCCAGGTAACTGTCAGATAAACCTTAATATTGAGTCCCAGGTAGTTCTGCCGATACACCCTCCTCTTAAGGTGAATCCTCTGCGTGTGTTCTTTCTCAGTTCCAGTCCCATTTACTTTCCCAGGAACAAGGTCTCGTTAGGTACTTTCTCCACATACTGACCCCTTACTGTTCTAATCTTCCAGTCCTCTGCACATGTTTAGCACCTTCCATGTGACTAAAGGTGGATTAATCCTCACAGCTTTCTCTACTTCTCCAATGATCTTTTTATAGTCTAAATTATTGAGTGATTTTTTTTTTAAAAAAATCATATAAACTCAACTCTAGTTTTTACAGACTTCTTACTCCATTATGGACCTGATACTTGACTTTACAAGTCTGGTTTAGAATTCTTGGGACTAGGAAATGAGGAAAAGGAGGGACAGTCTAGTGCTGTGGATCTGGAATCTGGTTACAGAGTACTGGGGTCTTAGTTAGGCTTTCTATTTCTGTGAAAGTCACCACGATGACCATAACAGCTCTTATCAAGGAAAACATTTACTTGGGGCTGGCTTGCAGGATCAGAGGTTTAGACCATTGTCCTCATGGCTAGAAGCTTGGCAGCATGCAGGCAGACATGGTGCTGAAGAGGTAGCTGAGAGTAAGAGAGAGCCACACTGGGTCTGGCTTGAGCATCTGAACCTCTAAGCCCACTTCCTAGTTACACACTTCCTCCAGCAAAGCCAGACCTCCAGTAATGCTACTCCCTGTGACTCTGTGGGGGCCATTTTCACTCATACTACCACATTCCTCTCCCTGACCCCCATGGGCTTGTAGCCATACCATAATGCAAAATGCAGTTAATCTAACTTCAAAAGTTCCCGTAGTCTATCACAGTCTCAACCAAGTTTAAAAGTCCACAGTTGAAAGTCTGTAATACTCAAGGCAGTCTCCTAACTGTAACCTCCTGGAAAATCAAAATAAGAAAAAAGCAATCACATACTTCTAACATACAATGGCACAGGGTATACATTACTATTCCAAAATGGAGGAAAAGAGAGGATAATGAGGATATACTGGACCAAAGCAACACTGAAAACCAGCTGGGCAAACTCCAAACTTTGCACCTCCATGTTTGATGTCAGATCACTCTTCAGATCTCAAACTCCTTTCAGCTTTGTTGACTGCAACACACTTCTCTCTCTTGGGCTGGTTCCACTTCCTGTTAGCAGCTCTCCTTGGGAGGTATCCCAAGGCTCTGGCATCTCCAACATCTTGAGGCCTTCAAGGCAGTCCGGGCCTTACCTTTACAGCTTCATGAAATGGTCTTTCTAGGTCTTTCCATGGAAGGACATCTGCATATACCTGGCCTCAGTGGCTGCCTTAGTTGGGGAGAGAGATTCTATACCTCTTTTCTCGTATCCTGGACTCTATAATCTTAGGTACCATGTGGCTGAAGCTGCGAAGGTCTGCTGCTTGCACGAACCCTTTATTCAAATACATTTTCTCCAGCTTTCTGTTTTTGATAGTTTCCTTCACTACCTAAGCTTGGCAGTCCTGGAACTTCCTTTGTAGACCTAGGCTGGCCTTGAACTCTAAAATCCACTTCCCTTTACCTCCCCAGTGCTGGGATTACAGGTATGTGGCCCTGGTCCTAAACTTTTATTTAATTCCTTTTCACAAATTGGACACTTAGCTGGGTGGGAGCTTGCTCTGAGGTCACCACTCTCTTTATTCCACTTAGCATCCGGCTTTTCTTGAATCTGTTTATACTCCCTAGAGCTCCGTCAACTGTACAGTTTGTACTTTTCCTTGCTCAGTTTAAGTCTTTTCATTGTAGTTCTGCATAAGACTGGCTACTATTAGCCACAGAAGATAGTCAATGCTAGTGTTTTTTTTTTTGGAAATGTCCTTTGCCAAAATATTTAATCAATAATTCCTTAATTTAGCCTCAGGCAGATTTTTTGGACAAGGGCAGAAAACAGCCACATTCTTCACCAAAATATCACAAGAGCAATCTCTAGGCCACATTCTATTATCCGCCTCTGCAACTTCTTAAGCTGAGGTCTCATAGTTCTAATCACCCTCAGTACCACTGTCTTCCATGATCCTACTAGTATGGCTCATTAAAATGTTTAAAATGTCCAATGGCTTTTCTAGTTCAAAGTCCCAAAGTGTTCCATTTTCTTCCAGACAAAAACAGTGTCCGGCCTATCATAGCAATTCCCCACTCCTGGTACCAACTTTTCTCTTAGTTAGGGTTTTATTGCTGTGAAGAGACACCATGACCACAACTTTTAGAAAGAAAGGTATTTAGTTGAGCCAGCTTATAGTTCAGAGGTTTATTTCATTGTCTTAATGGCAGGAAGCATGGCAACATGCAGGTAGACATGGTGCTAGAGAGGTAGCTGAGTGATCTACACCCAAATCAACAGGAAGAGAGTGCCACACTGGGGCTGTCTGAGCACCTGAATACTCAAAGCCCACCCCTCAGTGACACACTTCCACCAACAAAGCCAGACTTCCAATAATGCCACCCCCTATGAGTCTATGGGGGCCATTTTCATTCAGACCTCCACAGCCGAGTTAGTTAACTTCATTCCTGGTGGAACCTAGAATGGAATGGATCAAAGCAGAACAAGTTAATGATATTTGGAGATTTAGCCAGAAAATGTCAAGATACAAGAGCAAAAGAGAACAGAAGTGATAAAGGGCTAGTAGTGTGTGTGTGTGTATGTGTGTGTGTGTGTGTGTGTGTGTATGTATCTGTGCACTTGTCTATACAGGTGTGTATGGAGGCCAGAGGTTAGCATTGGCACGTTATCCTCCCTAGTTTTCCCTAGCTTTCCTGAACTTGGAGCTTGTCATTTCCGCTAGACTGTCTGGCTAGAGAGCCCCTGGATCCTCCTGGTTTCACCTCCCGGTACTGGGTTATAGACGTACACTGATGTCTCTAAGTGTTTCTTATCTGGATGTTAGAGATCTGAACTCATAAGAAGCACTTTACTTTCTGTTTACCCATGGAGCTGTCTCCTGGGCACAGAAGGTTGTTTTTTTAGAAGGAACATGTAGAAAGGATCTCTAATGGACAATCAGAGAAGTGGCACGTTTGGACTGAGTTGTTCAATACAACATCTTCCTATAATTTTTTCCCCTCTAATCTTTGCTTTATACTTCTTTTCTAGATTCTACTGTCATAGCCCAGACTTGTTTTTCAACACCCAAGACCTGACGGTTTTGGCCTCTTTAGTGTTTTCCTATCATGATTCTTTTCATCAGCTCTCTGCAGATTAGATGTTTCAGTAGTAGCTCCCATTCTGTTGCTATTTTGAATCCTCATATTTAATCCTTCGCTCCTTGATTCTATTCAGCCTTAGAGCCAACAGAGTAGAGAGGTTTGAGCATCATGTTTCTTCTGTGTGTACAGATGGTGAGAGTTAACTGGTAACACAGAGCTCTGAGGGGTAAGTTGAGTGCTAGACTGAAGGAGAAAGGACTGTAGCATGAAAGCTGAAGCCACACGTGAGCATCCCTTCTCATAGCCTGTGGCCTTGCAGCATGCATGCTTATAATAAAGTCAGGAAAAGATACTAACTACCACTGGTAAGGAAAGCAAGGGTTTATCCTAATGTAAAACTGGGTCTATCGTCACTGAACAACAGCATACTTCTGTTATGTTGTTTGTGGTTATTCTGTTATGGAGATCATGAATGAGATTTTGTTCTTTGGTTGGAAGTAAATTCTTTAGGGATGAAAAAACGTATGTGATCAATGGCTGAATAAAGTATTTAATAGAAAACTTCTCTTTTTTCTTTTTCAGGTGTTTGGCAACCAGCTCATCCCTCCCAATGCACAAGTGAAGAAAGCCACCGTCTTTCTCAATCCTGCAGCTTGCAAAGGGTATTTCAGTTTGTGACTTACTATATTTAGTTTTTCTAAAGGCAAAGGGCAGAATCCCCACAGAGGCAGGTGGTTGACTGTGTAGGACTAGAATGACCGGGACTGATTACTCCGCAGCCACAGGAGTTCTTCTCAAAGTGGAAGTAAGAGTTACTGTGAAGTGACTGTGTGGCAAATTGATGTTCAGCAAACACTGAGGATTTCTATCAGACAGTGGACCTACTGGGAGTGATTGGTCTCCTGCTTTGTATAACTGTGTTAAGCCTCACCACAGACACAGATGTATGAGAAGATCCAGAGCACTGTGGGCTCAGGAGGACAATATATTCTTTCCAAAGTAGGAAACCTTCAGCTGGTCTTGGAGGAGAATGTTCACTCTTCCCAAACAAGGTGTGGCCCATAGGTCAGTAACCTAAGGATAGGAATGATTGTTCCTCAGTAAGTGCTACATGAAAGGATTGTGGGGAGTAAGGTGGGAAGAGCAACTGGGCTTTTGCTACAAGTGGTGTATTTGTTGCTTAGTTGATTGTACCTGTTGATCACCCTGAAATGGAGGGTACTGTGAAGGCAAGGAGAGTGTGTGGAGGGACTCAGCATTGCCCTACCTGGGGGAAAAAGCCACAAACCAAAAAAAAAAGTTTACAGTGTAAGTTAGGTTGTTGGGAATATAAATACATCGTATTTTACATGGCTTTTCTTAATGTATGTGTTTTGGGTTTGTGTCTATTATGTCGTTTAGTTTGATAGCTGAGTAAACTGAAGATTTTGGAGGCTAAGTAATTCAGAGTATTCTAGAAGCAGAAGCAGAAAGTACATAGAAAGACACACACTGAGCTTTCTGCTGCCCTCAGCAGGCCGCAGTGACTGATGTACTGGTGTGTTGATGGAGAAGGGAAGTGGCCTTAACCACCGGCAGTGTAAATAAAAGCAATCAGTGGCCGCTTTAAAGAAACAGTTTAAAATTTACCTTTAAAAATAATAGAATGAAAAATTGAAAAGGGAAAAGGTACCTATTATTGTTTCCAGTGTCCAGATCAATTGTGCTTTGAGTAATTTGTATTCGAGTAATTTGTGAATATGTATTAGACTGGACACTATAAGATTGAAGTCACATGATGTCAATAATGAGAAGTTGAGGCTGGATTTTAAGTGTTCAGGCAGTGTTGTCTGAAGCAAAAAGAAGCAGGGGCCCCCAAAGTCAGTTTCTGTAGGCTCTTTTGGGGAAGCTTGAACATAACTTCATGTAAGAGGTGTACTGACCTCCTCTGTTTTGCCTACAGATTCTGCAGATTAACCTTGCTTAATAGAGTATAGCTAGACTTGATTAAGGCCACTGCCCTTCTCCATCAACACACCAGTTTTTATCTCCGTAATAAATGATACAAGGTCTTATACAGCACAACCAGAACACCCAGTACATCAGTCACCGTGGCCTGCTGAGGACAGCAGCGAGCTCAGTGTGTGTCTTTCCATGTAGTTTCTGCTTCTGCTTCTAGAATACTCTGAATTACTTAGCCTCCTAAATCTTCAGTTTACTCAGCTATAAAACTAAACAACATAATAGACACAAACCCCAAACACATACATTAAGAAAAACCATGTAGGATACGATGTATTTATGTTAAATGCTGCAGTGTTTGTGGGTTTTAACTGTTTATAGAGGCTTGCTGCTGCTAATGATGACAATGTTTGTGTCTAGCTAGCTTCATAGTATTCTCCACTTTGTTCTCTCATTTTTTGCAAGAATTCCCACAGGCCCCCCTCGCCCTTCTTTAAAGCTAGCTGTTTGATGTGCTTGTCCTTTAGAAATCTTTAATTTCTGGTGAAAATGTTGTGGCAGTTTCCTTAAGATACAATCAACTAGTATAAGTTCTGCCTTCCAAGAAGTCCTTGGTTGTGGGTTTTGTTGTTTGTTTTTTTGCTGCTGTTTTGCTTTTTTCCCCAGTCCATATTGTTTCTGAATTCACAACTTAAGTTTTTTAGAGATTTAGGTCCTTACATTTTATACATAACTATGTGTACTGGAAGGTTTTTCCCTTTCCCACCATTGTGTGTATGGGGAGGTATGTGTGCTTGTGCACAGAGGCCCGAGGGTGAGCTTCAGTTGCTCTTCCACTCTACTCACTGAGGCAAAGTCTCACAGTCCACATCAGAGCTCGCCATGTCACTGCTGCTGTCCCTAAGCGGCTTGCAATGGAGATCCCTGTCTTGGGAGGCCCGGCTGGCCAACACATCCACTGGGTGCTTATGTGGGTTTTGGGGATCTGAACTCCATGTGTTCACACCTGAGCTGGTTCAGCCAGTCTTAACCATCACTGAGACATTTCTCCAGCCCCCGCTTATATTTTTAAAATTAGAGCAGCCTCTTATTTGCAAGTGCAATACTTTATCTAAAGGCAGGCAAAGATGCAGCCACAGATGGCCTCCTATAGCAAGGTGGATCCCTGTATGCATCTGGGGCACAGAGCTCTAAAACTCCCAGCATCTTTTATTTTAAAGCTTTTACTGTTTAATGGCCCCATTTTTGTCATTGTGGCTATGCACTAACACATAATGTATAATTTATTGTACAGCTATCTCATTATGTAGGACTGGTTTAAAACTTAAGGAGAACTTTAAGAAACAAGGTAACTATGTGTTTACTGTTAATAAATAATACATTAAAGAAGCAATTATCTTGTGTGGTGCCTGAGTCTAGAAATTGCCGTAAGTACATAAAGTTTTTATTCAGGCCTGGTGCTATTGCACCCTTAATTATGTAATAAATAATGTATTTCTTTCTGGCAACACTTGTTTTTCAATCTGAAGAAAAGTCTTTTTGCTTTTATTTTAGAGATTTCCTGAACCAGTGGCATCATACAAAGATGTGAATGAACAGCTAGTGCTCAGATTGTTTTTTTTTTTAAGCTCACAGGAGGTCCGGCTCTGTTATGATTGATAGATCAGAGTCAGACTTCATCAGAGGTTTGCGTTTAGGAAACAGATCTGCTGTGCTCCCAGCTGCTGTGTTCTTATCACTCCCGCAGTAAGAGCATCCCTTGCAGTGCCCCTGCCTTCCCTATTATTCTGGGTTAGGGTGCAGACGTGGTGAGGGGGAAAGAGGGGATTCATTTCCATGTCGCTTTCATGTTCATTCTGATGGGTGGCAAATATTCTCGGTTAGGACCAATGGTTTCTGTGAGCTAACATCTTCTCAGTTTCTATCCTAGTTCACGATAAGGAGTGTTTGTTATATTGCCATTTTGTTTTTTTCAGGAAAGATGGTGGATTTCTTCTGTGCTCAACTCTTAAGTATTCCTCATTAGCTGCCTTTTGAATTTTTCATATAAATATCCTTAAGAAAGGGGCTACAGAGATGGTTCAGTGGTTAAGAGTACTGACTGCTCTTCTAGAGGTCCTTAGTTTAATTCCCAGCAACCACATGGTGGCTCACAATCATCTATAATGGGATCTGATGCCCTCTTCTGGCACGCAGGTGTATATACAGATACAGCACTCATACATTAAATAAATAAATCAATCTTTAAACAATATATGTCCTTTAAAAAGGCAAAGCATGCATCGTTGTTTTTAAGGGAAATTGTATCTTAGTAAGACAGCTAAGTGAAAATGTACATAGAAGTTAGATATTTTAATACTGGTTTTGGTGTGTGTGTGTGTGTGTGTGTGTGTGTGTGTGTGTGAGGGAGAGAGAGAGAGAGAGAGAGAGAGAGAGAGAGAGAGAGAGAGAGAGAGAGAGAGGGATTTGAACTCTGCCATTTGTGTGGAAAGACTTTTTTGCCACTTCTGCCTTTGATTCCTGGACTGTTTTTGAGTCTTGACCTGCATTGGACTGGAGTGCAGTAAAGGATAATGTTCCTGAGAAGTTCACAAGCCCATCCAAAAAGGTGTCACAGCCATGTTGTTTGCCTTTCCTTAGAATTTACCTCTACAATTGGAGGAGATTTATTTTCTCATTCATTTGTATACTGATCCATCATTTACTTAGCGAGTACCTTTGAAATATCCCATCTGTAATCCTAGAAGTTGGCAGACTCAAGAATTAATAAGGACTGGTATCTATTTTTGTAAGTTTCTTGAGTAGTCCTAAAGACAGTTTTGAAAGCTGTCTTCATCATGTGTTGAAAACATTGCTTATGGGCAGATGTTTATCAAACGCTAGCGAAACAGAGATGGGATTCTGTGCTCGGGAGATGTAGACCGGCTTCACGTTAACAATCCTTGTTAGTCATCTATACTAATAGATACCTTTTGCTTTTCCTTTCCTAGAAAAATTCAGTTCTCATAGAAATACTTTTGATTTGTCTCTACAGTGTAAAGATTTGGAATGACCCTAGTGTTTAAACCTTAAAAAAAAAAGTCTTTTTTCAGAAGAGCATGCTGATTAGGAAGGGATTAAATAAATCTGTTTTATTCCCCTGGGCCATATAAATAGTGTTGCAGTAAATACCTCTGCTCCTTGTAGGAGAATCTAAGTAAGTTCCAGTAACAGACAAATGTGCTGTGAGTTTGAGATGTTCAGACAAGCCCTGCTTGATGTCGTGGTTTATCTGCTCCATTGCTGTAGCTGGCACTGGGAATTCTGTGAGGATCAGGCTTTGTTATTTTGAGTGGAGCTATATCTACTGTTCATTGTTGCTCTAGAGAATGGAGCTTCCCAAATGTATACAAGCTGATTGTATGAGACAAGGGACAAACTATTTTCTCTCTATGGTAACTCACTGTTGAACCTCCTATTCTTGAACAGGTAAAGGAAGTCTGTATTCTCTAGGGCACATGGTTACATTTTTTTATTCTCAGCTTGAGAATGTGTCTTAAAATATTGTGCTTTTCTTTTCCCTTTATCTACAGCAAAGCCAGAACTCTATTTGAAAAAAATGCTGCCCCAATTTTACACCTATCTGGCATGGACGTGACTGTTGTCAAGGTGAGACTTCTTCTAGAGTCTTTACGTACACAGATCACCATTTCTAATGTATTCATGTATTCTCTGCTCTTGCCTTCTAGGCACAACCCAGTTTTCACTGAAGATAAGAAGAAAATCAATGTTGTGTCTTGTTCAGTTAATTACTCAAAGCAGTTTTGTTTTCTCCTGACGTGGTCAGCTTTTCATTTCAGCACAGACTCAGATGGGTGTGCAGAGGTCCTGATACATCAGCAGGTGGAACTATATCAGTTGTCAGAGTCCGTTCCCCAAAATACAAATCCCTCTACTTTGAGTAGCTTAATTTCTAGGTGGTTCTACTAGCAGGTAAACACTTTTTTTCCTGGTAAAAAATTGTGATAAATAATTTTTTAAAGTAAAATCATTAGAATTTTTGAGATTTTAGGTAAGAAGGAAAGGGGACCAAATAAGTTAGAAGGAATTGTAAATTTTAGACATCTCAGGTTTCCATTTTGATGAACTTTAAGTGGCATATGTGTGAGTGTATGTGGTATGCATTTAATCAAAACCAGCCTTCTGCTGTATTAATTTTTAATTAAAAAATTGTGTGTATGAGTGTTTTGTCTGTGTGTATATATGTATACTGCATGTATGCCTAGTGTTCACAGAAACCAGAAGAGAATGATCAGGTCCTCTAGAACTGGAGTTACAGATAATTGTGAGCCACCATGTTTGTATTAGGACTCAAAACAAGATCCACTGGAAGAGCATCGAGTTCACTTACCTGTGGAGCCATCTCTCCAGCCCTTGCCCACTCCAGTGTTTTAAAACTGTTACTTTTTAAAATTAATTTTTGTTTTTTGAAATTATGGTATGATCGCACTATTCCTCCCTTCCATTTCCTCCCTCCAGACACAGCCATATACCCCTCCTTGCTGAAATGGTGTTTCTAATATTTTTTTGATTCTTTGAGACTTTCATACAATATATTTTGATAATTTTCATTCCCAACTCCTCCCACTAGCTCATCCCAGATCTACCTCCCCAGCTGTACTCCCTAATTCCCTAATCCCTCCTAACTTCATGCCCTTTGGGGGAAAAAAAATCTATTGACTCAATTTTGTGCTAGCATTCACTGGAGTGTAGCAGACCTACCAGGGACCAGCTCTTAAAGAAAACTATCTCTTCCTTCCCTAGAAGCCATGAACTGTCACTAGCTCCTTAACTAGTGGTGGCATCTCCTAAGCCCCTTCCATCATCCTAGAATGTTGACTGGACTGATGTTAATCTATTTCTAGATTACGCTTTGAGTATAGCATGGAGGTCAGAAGGTCATCAGTAAAGTTCCCATGCAATTTTGGATTCACCTTTTTAACATATCAGACTTGATCTTGCAGTTGTTGCCTCTGTGGTTAGGAGAAAGGGGAAGGAAACATGTACAGGCACATCTACAGTGTGCCACAGTCTAGTCACAGATTATACTACAGGTGTTCTAGCCCAGCTGATAGTTAAGTATTTAGTTTTTGTCTGCTAGTATGTCTAGTGTATTTTGAATTGAAGGTAGTATTTCTATTTCATGTACTTTATGCTGTTTTTAAGCATTTGTCTTCAGGGGTTTACATATCAGTGTATACCCTTATGGTGACTGAAATGTACATCAAACGTTCAATACAAATGGGAGGGTTGGCGTGCTCTTCTGTGGGTTCTTTCAAACACACCTGCATTCTTTTAGGTGCCATCATAGCAAAACAATAGTAATCTTCATTTACTTAAAACAGTACCAGTTGCAAACACTTTTCTAGTTGTTTTAAATTCTGCTGTGTAGCAGTAGTACAGGAAAGCCATGATTATCTCTCTTTTGATATATGGAAATTCATTGATAAGGAAATTAAAATCCAGTGAGTTTAAAGCCACTCAATTAGAAAGTAGCCGAGCTGCGGTTTCCTGGAGGTCTCTTGGGCTCTGAAGTCTGTACTCGTTTTCATTATATCTACTTCTCTATTTGCATATGCTCTTGACTTCCTGCCTTCGGATGAAAAACAGAGTATAGACAATGTAATAGAAGACACACTGGACTGGAAGAGTCCTCTGTTTGACTAGCTGTATAACTAAGGCAAATTATACGGCTTGACTTTTATTTTTACAATAAGGAGCTGAGTAGATAGTTTCTGAAGCCATTCTGTCTGAATCCGTACCTAATTG
This sequence comes from Grammomys surdaster, assembly GCF_004785775.1. Lineage (NCBI taxonomy): Eukaryota > Metazoa > Chordata > Mammalia > Rodentia > Muridae > Grammomys > Grammomys surdaster. Next base: position 7,478,511 of record NW_021604631.1, read on the forward strand.
CTTTCATAGAATTTTCATGGCTCTCAACCATGTAAAATTAAGGCAGTCAATATACAACTTTAAAGAACACAGCCCACCTTTTCATCCTTTAGCATGTGGTCTTACAATGACAAGTTTACCAAAGCCATCTTTGGTATTTCAGACAGATTATGAGGGACAAGCCAAGAAGCTCCTGGAACTGATGGAAAGCACCGATGTGATCATTGTTGCTGGAGGAGATGGCACACTGCAGGAGGTAGGATTCTCCCTCCCCACGGAGGGGCATTTTTAAGGGGAAAAAATGGATATTAGGTTCTTGGACAATGGCAACAATAATTAAGGAAATTGCTGTAATTCATGATTTTAGGACTGTTGCTCTAAAACTTGTATATCCCTAAGCTTTTCTCTTGTACTTTTCTTGCCTTGTTTTTTAGTAAACCTTCCTCCCAGCTCCAAGAAGGGTTCATATGTAAGCAAATCTGAGAAAATTAAATAAAACAAGCAAGGCTCTGTAATCAAGCACTTAAGATGAAGTGGGAAGATCTTGAGTTCCAGTTAGATTTGGGTTAGCAAGATCAGATCTCAAATGGTGAATAAAGTTAGAGGCAAAATGTGTATGGATGGGCCAAGTGTGTTACACTGTGCCTACTGCTGTGTAGTAGCTCTGTGATGGCACCGAGGTTTCACAACAAGGACAAGTTCTTATCAAATGAAAGTTTCTTCAAGAAAACACTTTTATGGCCATTCACGTCATTTCTGTTGTATTGAAAGTGAACTCTTAAGACTGCATTTGTAGAAAGAGATGATACTTGTTCAGATGTATGTGTTTGCCTTCTTTTCTGTTGTTCTTTCTAGGGTTGGTTGTTTGGCAGTTAGTGCTACAGGACAAACCTCATGTATACTGGACAAGTGCTCTACTGCTGAGCTACATCCCTAGCCCTGTCTGTTCTAATAGTAATACACTGATCCTCAGTGAGATGCTATACCTCTTAGAACACCCAAGACATAGAACACTGACAGTGTCAAATGCTGCTGAGGGGAGGACAGTAGGAGCTGTCATTCATTGATGGTAGGAATGCAGAATAGTTTAGTCACTTTATATCTATTAGACTAACCAAAATCCAGATCCAACAAATGAAAAATGAGTGGTTTCACTGAAAACTGCCATGTAGTCCAGCAATTGAGCTCATAGGAAGCTATGCAGAGGAGTTCACAGCTGATGTGCATACAAAAATCTGCGCATGGTCATTTATAGCATCTTTATCTACAGTCGACCAAATGTGGAAGAAATGAAGGTGCCCTTTAATAGGTTAATTATAGAGTAGCATATCCAAGTAATGGATTATTTAGCTTGAAAAAAAAAGAACTATCCAGTTATGACAGGATTTGGAACATAATAGTAGGTGAAAGAAACCACAAAAAGACTACAGTCTACATTTCTACTCTTTGACTTGTAGGGCAAGCAACAGTAGAGAGAGTAAAAGGATGAGAGGTTGCCTGCAGTTGGGAGAAGAGGATTAGCAGTCAGCACACAGGACTTTTTGGACAATGAGAATGCTTTGGAGATGATAGTGATGGATAGGAGTGAGTCCATGTTTGTCAAGGCCTGTGAAGTGTACAGCACAGAGTAAATGCCAATCTAAACAGTGAAGTTTAGATGGTAATGTAATGTAGGGTCATCAGTTTTATCCACAGACTACATTACTATTGGCTTTATCAATGTGAGGGACTAGAAATGAACAGCAGAAAAGTTGTCCTAAGTTTGACTTGGCATTTGTATGAGCCTTAGTAAGCTTCTTTTTTAAAAAGGCTCTGCTAATGATCTTGTAATTGTTTTATAGCTTGTTAATGAAATGTGAAGTGTTTGGGTTGTATACCGACAAAGAGTGAAGTAGATCACTGACAGCCCTTCTAATACTGAAACCCAATGAGGCAGGACAAGATAAAGGAAGGAGACATGTCAACCTTTACTTTTATAAAATGTTTTAAAGGAAAGACAGTGAATTGTATATTTGGTGTATATGCAGTCTTTAAAAGACATTTGGGCTAGAGAAATGATTGGCTTGTTATGACAGCTCATACCTGCAGTCCCAAGGACGCTGAAGCAGGAGGAATCCTGTGAGTTCCAGGCCAGCCTAGGCTACCTAATGATAATGACTAAAGTAAAAGAAATGATAGTGTTAGTTGTCTAGCCCTTTGTTTTCATAGCCCTCAGGAAGAAGCACTTGAGTACAGATTTCTGAGCAGACCGAGCCATCCTGTCCTCTGTGTACTGTAAAAGGCTTTTCTGTATAATTGAAAAGAATTCATACTTCTCTAGAGCCTACAACACATTAACATTAGTAAACTTATGTTTTGTAGATCTTGAAATATAATTTTACTAATATAATGTAGAATTTTTATAATGTATCTTAGTCTATATTATTCTAGGTTAAAAATAAAATCTAGTTTAGCACTGATCATATTTGACAATATGATGTGTTTTTAAGATCTAATACATTATTTAATATAGCTTCTAGAAGAAAATAAATAAGTTTATGGTCCATGAAATTTTATTGTAATTTTGTTTTGATAAGGAAAATACGTGTTGTTTATAATATTTTTTACATTCATAGGTTGTTACTGGAGTACTTAGAAGAACAGATGAGGTGAGCTTGTAAAAAATACATTAAGCTTTTATTCTCATTCTTTCCCTCTTACGATGCATACATTCATATTTATATTTGTATTTATGTATACATGTGTATACATACATACATACATACATACATACATACATACGCCGTACTAAGGATTGAACCCAGGGCTTTGGGTGTCTAGGTGAGCATGGACCACTGAATTATACTTCCAGCCCTTTGTTCATTTAGTTTTTATTTTGAGACACAGTCCCGATAAGTTGCCCAGGCTAGCCTTGAACTTGTGATTCTTCTGCCTTAGTCTCTGGAATCTGGGATTCCAGACATAAACCATCATATTCAACTCCTGTGTTATATTTTCTATCTAGTGCAGTTGTGATAGAATTGGAATTTTGATCAGATGGTGCAATACTTCTTTCTCTGTCATAGGTTACTCTCAGGAACCCATGGTGGACTTCCTGTGTTGGTAATCTAGCTAATGTGCTATATAAAAATTTCCTATATAATCTTTTCTTCAAGGAATTCATTTACAAATTAATGGTGATATGTTCATATAATAGGAGCCAGGTAGCAATTAAATGGATGAATTAGGCTTATTTAGTTAAGAGCAAGCATGCGGACCTGAGTTTGATCCCCAGGATACATATAAAATCATCTGAGTATAATTAGTGGTGCCTCTAGTAATTCTGGTGCTGGCTGACCAGGATGAATAACTTCATAAGTTTCAAGCCATGTAGGGGACCTTCTCTAACAAAATATACGTATGTATGTATGTATGTATGTATGTATGTATGTATGTATATCTGCACAGTACATAGGGAACAAGAGAGAAAGTTGCCCTCTGGCCTCATTGTGTACCCTACACACACACACACACACACACACACACACACACACACACACACACACACTTTCATTCTCATACACAAAGACACACACAAATGTGTAATGTGTATCATATACAAGAATGAAGTAAATCTATAAATATTTATCTTTAGATCTTAGAAATGTTAAATACAAATAAGTTTTGAAAGAAGGCAAAATATTTCTTCATGGTTTTAGAATTCAGAAACTGTCACTGTATGTTATTTGGTATGTAAATATGTAGTAAGAAAAAAATAGTGGAAAAGAGTTGTGCCAACCTAACATAGTGGTTTCCTCTACTAGGGGTCAGGAGAATAGAATTTCAAAGGGCTTCATCTGTCTCTGCCGATTTATTTATTTTAATTTTGATATCCAGCTCATTTCTTAAGACATCAGAAACAAAATGGCAAATGTTCTTAAATCTGGGTTGTGGACTTATGAGGTTTTGTAAGATCTCATTCATTTTCCTGCCACAGTTTAAAATATTTTAGTAAAAACAGTAAGAGATTGTGTTCAAAATAGTCTTTTAAGAATCTTCAAGTAATGTCTGTATATGTGACATTTAGTTAAATCACATGTGATCTCATTAGTTGGCCCTTATGTGACTTACTCTATTGGAAGTAGGTAGCTTATGAAACACTATTGCCTGGCATTGGTCACTGTAGAATTAGTAGGAATTTTTAGTTGAATTTTCTCTATATTTCTCAGCCAGTGTGATAGCTTAGTACAGTCTCTCACACTGGTTCATTGATCCAGTTGTAATATTGTCATTATCTTAACCCAGTTTCATACAAATTATTGTAGTTACTGAGTACCCAAATATATCTTCTAAATTCTGAATCATTGTGTTTTCATTGACTGCTTCGTTTTAGAAACTGCTCACATTGGGATATTTGCTTACTGGCCTAGAGATAGGGAATGGAGATGAGAGGGGAGAAGCAGCCAGTTACTTTGTTCTAGAGGATACTATATGCCCCCCTTTAACCCTAATCTTCTGAGTGTAACAATACAACTTTGTCTTCTTTTTGTTCTACCAGGCTACCTTCAGTAAGATTCCGATTGGATTTATCCCGCTGGGACAGACCAGTAGTTTGAGTCACACACTCTTTGCTGAAAGTGGAAACAAAGTCCAGTAGGTTGTCAATGTGGAATGCTAACTTCTGTGTGTGATAGAGCCTGGGCCTGAAAATTGACATACATGATAACATTGACTTTTCAAATATTGATAGGTTGAAACGTCAAGTTATTGAGAGGGAGCACCCAGCCTTTCAGAGAATTGGCATGCTCCCATTTGAGGTGTGGTACCTTCCTAATCTAGTAATTAGTAGGACTTGATGTCAGGGATGGAAATGGGTTCTTTGTGTCATTGCAGTTTTTCTGCTTTTGCACTGTAAGACCTTTTTCATGAAGATGAGGGCAGATTGCTCTGATCAGTTCCTTTAAGTACACATGGTACTTAAGCATGTCTCTCGGGAAACTGAACTGCAGGTAGCCATGGCTCCATTATCTTGGTGATAGAAGCAGATAAGACAACTAAATACAGTCACATCCTTGTGACTGCCTGAAGTGGCTGGGAGTATGGATATAGTAGATGGGGAAGGGGTGAAGTCCCGACATCTAAGTTACATTGCTTTGAGTCTAACACTGTCCTCAGGACGCAAACAGATTGAAAGCTTTATGTAACAAAGACTAAATCTTTCAAAGTGGTAGGTGATCTTGAATTTGAGGCCTAGTTTTCGCAGCAGTTAACATAATCTTGAGCAAATGGTTGTCAAAAGACTGAAGTAAACGAACGATGTCAGAGAAATTGTTACATAGTGTGTGATATAAGACTTGTGATAGAAGAAGTCAAAGTAAACATTTGTTGAATGAATTAATTAAAAATTTTTCAGAAGTTTTTCTTATTATAACCATCTAAGTCAATAATAATAATAGTCAAGGTACCTTTTAATTTGGGTTAATTTTTTTTCCCCCTGCATTAGAGTGCTTTCTTAGACCAGGCCTTATAGACTGACTTTTTCTGTTGTAATTTTGAGGGCCAGCAATTGTATCTTTAACAATTTTATGCTGTTCATAAAAGCATGGGCGCATATAGGAAAGCCCAGGCATGCCTATGTATGTTTATCAGACCCCCGTCCTACTGTCCTACTGTCTCTCGTGTCACACCCTTACAGGATTCTCCAACCATCCTGAGGCCTAGCAAGCAGGAGAAGCCACTTTAATGAATCATACTTTTTTAGTCACGGCTTAGAAGTTTTGAAGGGCAGTAGATAATGATGGATGAAGACTCAAGCACTGTTGCTGCTCTGATGTCAATTCTCTCCAGTGTAGGACTTGACTATATTAGGAGCTTGTCTTTTCCTTGTATCAGTAGACATTATTGAACTGCTTTAGCCAGTGTTTCCCAATGGCATGTCAGAAGATTATTTTCCTCATGGAAACCCTTCCCTATCCAAAGCTTCCACTCACATGTGGCCACCCTCAGGATCTGAGATAGTGTTCTGCTTTTCAGGAGCTATTTTTTCTGTTTTTAAACTATTGTTATTGCTACTTCTATTTATAATTTAAAGATTTATAAAAACCTAATCTCTAAGCATGCCCCAGGGCTCTTGGGTAATCAGAAACTCTGCCTTTGGCTCAGAAATTTGCAAACTTTTTAACATGGCTGCTGCCTGAGGCTATGTAAAAAGAACAAAGCCTTGCCTTTGTCCTGCTGTCAAGACATCTTGTACAATAATTATTAAAGAAGAAAAAAGTCTTTTTTCCTGAAGTGTGGAATGTCGCAGGTAAATAATCCTAACTGCCAGGCTGCAGTGCTTCCTTATTAGAGCTTTGAGTCGTTGTTAGGGAATGATAAATTTGAGGTGCATTTTAGTTGTCTTCTCCCAAGCAATTTATAGAAACAATTTAATGCAAAAAGTCTTTTTGAATTGCAATAGGTTGAGTTGTTTTTTAGGTCTCTCTCTCAAAGCCACTTTCCAAGTCTTTCCTTGTGTGCCAGGTGCTTTTCAGATTAAGTAAGTACAGTGCACACATCAACTCTGGTACTTTCCTCATAGCCAATACATACTCAGGACAGGATAGCCTAGACTTGTGAGCATGCTCCTTGCTTCCTCTAAGTAGAATCTCATTTTAAAAGAATTTGTTGTCCTCTCCCAGCCAAGATCTATTTGAAATGAAAAAAGGGGAGGGTTACTTATAGATAAATAAGGGTGATTGGGTGTTTTGTCTATATGTGGAATTCCCAGTGCTCAAGGAGGCCAGTAGAGAGCTTTAGATCCCCTGGAACTGGAGGTGCAGATGACAGTGCACCTTATGTGGGTGCTGGCAGTCGAACCAGGGTCCTCTGCAAACACAGCAAGTACTCTTAACCCCTGAGCCATCTCTCCAACCCACAGTTGCTTATATTATATAACGGAAAAGCAGTCCAGACAGCACAAGCACTGTTAAGTATATTCAGCAACTGAAACTTATGTATTGATGGCATAATGAATGCCAAGCAGTACAGCCACTGTAGGAGCTAATGTGGCTTCCTCTTATCAAATTAAACATAAGCTTGTCATACTGTTAGGTATTTACCTAAGAGAAGTGCAGACATACAGATCCATGCAACAACTAAACCTTATTTGTCGAATCTGCTGCTAGTTGCCAAGAATTAGGAACAATGCCAATTACCAACCAGCTCATGAATGGCTGAACAAATTATGGTACATTTATACACCAGAGTGCTACTTAACCATAAGAAGAAACCATCTACCCATGTTGTTGATGCAGTCAGTAGTGTGAATAATCTCAACATGCTTTTTCATTCTATTATATGATAATTCTACAAAAGATTAAACTGGACATGGTAATTGGCTGGACCCATGATTGTGGTAGGAGTGGGTTGGCAACGAAGATTGATGAGGGACTTCAAGGGATGGTAGAAATGTTATGTATTTTGATGATGGTGGTTTCATAAATATATTTGTCAAAATATATGGAAAAGCATGCCTAAAAGGATAGATTGTATTGCATATGGATTCCAACTCAGTAAGTCTGATTTTAAGAAAGAAGTTGGTCCTTCAGTTTCCAGGTTTTTGTTTGAGGAACTTTGCTGAAGGATCAAATTAAAAGCTGACAGGAGTATTTGCCTAGGATGTACAAGGATCTGGGCCCAATCCTCAGCACCACAGTTGAAAAACAAAACTAAATAAATCAAACTATAAACTCTCTTGGATCTGAACAGGAGGGGAGGATACGAGGCAAACATCTGCCCCATGATTGAAGAGACAGTTGAGAACAGAGTCACGCCTTACCAAGGCAGAGACTTATGAATGTTAGCAGCTGTGGGAACCAGTGCTGGCTAAGGAAAACCTGAGTTTCTATGTGGTTGGCTCTGAGAGTTCCAACTTCCTTGGCATCAGACTTATGGGTTCCCTATAATATCGTGAGATTTATCTCATAGAGTTTGCTGAAGATCCCATACTAAGTACTAGGAGAGGAGGAAAGGAAGAATCTTGAAGTACTCAGAAGCAGTCTTTTTCCTTTGTAAGGTCTGTGTCAGGAGAAACTAATTATCCAGAGCCCAACCTTCTAGAGCAGTCTTGGAGCTCAGTAGGGATTGCTGAACTCTAGCTAGCTCTGGCTTTCCACATGGAAGAAGGGAAATACCTAACCCAACCTACTTTACAGTCCTGCACTAACTTATGGGGTAGAAAAGAGTGGAATGTTAAAATGGAAAGATAATTGGACTGTTTTCAAATCCATGCAGACTATGCAACATGCTTCTAAATAAACACATGCATCAAGGAAAAGTCTTGAGAAGTTTTAAAATATTTTAAACTAAATAAAAACACTCCCCAAAATATGTGGTAGGCAGTGATAGTGGTGATTAGAGGAAATTTGAAGCATTTAGTAGAACAGAAGGCAGAGCAAGATTAAGGGTGAAGGCATACACATGGGGAGGTGAGGCAGGAGGATTGTGAGTTTGAAACCAGCCTGTTTACATAGGCAGAAACTGCCTCCGAAATCAGGAGAAGGAAAAACAAGTTAAACTCAGAGTTAACAGATGAAAGAAGAGTTCCAACTAGAGAAACTAGAGTAAACAAAGGAAATTAAGAAGAATTAGAACAAAATTGAAAATAGAAGTCAATAGAAAGCTGGTTCTTAGAAATAATAAATAGATCAGCAGGTCTCTAGCCAGGCTAAATAAAAACTGGAAAGGACACAAATTACTGATTTTAGTAATGAAAGAGAGAATGTCACTGCAGAGCCTATGAACATGAAAGGTTATAAAGGACAAGTATTACAGCTCTAGGCCCATACGTTTGATAACCTCAGACAGACCAACTCCTTCAAAAACAGTTGGGCACAGCTCATGCAAAAAGAAATAATTGGCAAGTGAATTAATAAAACTGGTACATTCAAACAGTAGAATCTCATTCAGTGATGAAAGACATGAGCTATGAAGCCACAGAAAGAAACGTGAGTGCATATTACCAAGTAAAGGAAAACAGTCTGAAGAAGGCTACACTATATGGCTCCAACTGTAAGAGTCCGGAAGAGGTAAAGTTGTGACAGTAAAAGGAGGAGTGGCTGTTAGGGTTTGGAGAAGGTACAAAGAGATTTGTGTAGTGGTAAAATTTCATAGTATGTGCTGCTGAGTGGTAGACATTATTAATGTTTGTCTAAACCCATTTAGACTGCAGCAGTGATCAAAACTGGATTATGAATGGCAGTAATAAGTCAGTGTAAGTTCTTCAATTGTGACAAATGAGCCAACCAGTCTTGGTGTGGGGTGGAGAGATACGATAATGGAACAGCTGTGTCTGTAGGAGGGAAAGGGGTTATATAGGGACATTTCTGTACTGGCCTTTAAGTATTTCTATGAGCCTGATCTAAGATGGCTTTATGTAAAATCATTGATCCATAGCAACATACACATACACACACACACAGAAAAAGAGAGATGAAAATTAACATAGTCCTTTCAAACGTCAATAAATTTACATGATTAAACAAGCATTAGAGATGTGCTCTAGTTTCTCCCGAGTTTTGTTAACATCAGCATTTACTTCTGGGACTACTATCTCTCTCCGTTAATTCTGATTATAAGGTGATCCTATACTTGCTCATTAAATTCGCATGACGGTGTGTCAGTAAAGTCACTATCCACAGTGTATTGAAATAGAGCATAGTTTCATAGTGATAATCAGAAAACAAGTAAAAGTGAAAAACTGAACACATTTGGATGCTGTGGGGAACTAGGTTATTTAGGAAAAATGGCTCATAGAGATTTTTTGTTTTGTTTTGTTTGTTTTTGTGGGGTGTGGGGAGGTTGGGGGCACTGTCATGGTAGTATATACTTTTAGTCATAGCAATCAGAAGGCAGAGGCAGATGGGTCTCTGAATTCAAGGCCATCCTGGTCTGTGTAGCCAGTTTGAGGTCTCCTGGGAGACAAAATGAGACCCTATCTAAATAAAAAGAGGAGTGAGGAAGGAGGGATATCATTCAGTAGGCAAAATGCTAGCATTTGTGAAGCCCTGGTTTCCATCTGCAGCATGGAATAAACCAGTCATGATGGTGTACATCTGTAATCCCAACACTGGGGAGATAGAGGGAGAAGAGCACAAGTTTAAAGTCATCCTTGGCTACAAAGTGAGTTCAGTGCCAGCCTAGGAACATGAGATCCTGTCTCAAATTTTTAAGAGTTAATCATTTCTCATGGCTTTCTTATATGACCTACAGTTCAGAGGAAGGTTCTTTTGTACAATAGAGGATAAATTAGAAAGGATAGACTCGAGCTGGAGAGACCGCTGAATGGTTATGACTGCATGTTACTCTTCCAGAGGACCCAGATTGGTTCCCAGCACCATGGTGGTTAACAACCATCCTTAACTCTAGTTCCAGGAAATCTGATGCCATCTTCTGACCTCCACAGGCACAGCAGGCAAAACACTCATATGTATAAAATAAATCAAATGTTTAAATGATAGATTTAAAAAATTATTAGTTTGGAAACGAGTAAATCTAGATGATGGTTTTCATTGGTGGCCATCATCACCAAAGACAGCAGGTATTCTTTGTCTTCTGATGCAAATGCTACTACCACAGGGATTATTTAATGTTGTCAAAATCTCAAGGATGAGTCGATACAAACTTTCCATTCTAGCTATCCTCAGAAAATATATAGATTAGATATATACACTACGATCATACACATATCACTAAGGTATAAATCCACAGAAATTCAGTAGACAAATGACCTATTTTTTAAACAGGGGTATGGAAAGGAGCAGATAATAGATTAAAAGAGATTTAAAGTACATAAATCAATCACAATTTATGTGTCTTATTTGAAGGAAGTAACTTATATATTTATATATTAAAATTTGAGCACTGTCTAAAAATGTTGATTCACATGGGTCAAAATTGTAAGTGTAATAATGATATTTCATAAAAGTCTCTTTTGCAGATACATAATGAACTACTAAGACATCAGGTTTGCTTTCATACTTAGTGGCTTACGTGGTGATATATAAAGTGTCGCTAACCTTATGGATCTTCTGTTCCCCAGGAGGAGGCAGGCGATAACACTAGTCAGTACATGGTCAGGCTGTAGCCGATGGAAGGACAGCAACAGTGTAGTGATGAGAGCCACAGTGAAGGACCGTCCACTAGGCTGGACAGAGTGGGCCTCTCTGAGGTGGAGCTGTCTGCCAGATCTAAAGAATGAGTGAAGGGCTTGCCATGGCTGCACCTAGGGCATGGAGGGTTGACCAGCATCAGTAAAGGCCCTTGATGGAGGTCTGCTCCTTCTCTCCTGAGAGAGCACATGTTTTACTGTCTAGCCACTTGGCTTTCTGTTTCTCTTGTTGACCATCTTTTGTGTATTTATGTATGTCTGACTTTGAATTTAAAGTACAAATTCTAGGTTATGTACAGATCTGGCATAATTTTATATGCCCTGAATAATCCAGAGTGTTTACTTTTTGATGAGTAATTTTTTTACGTAGAGGATTTTGAAGAGATTGTCAGAATGTAGGTAAGAACAGTATTGTTGAAGGAAAGAATCAGCAGTGAGAACAGAGCATGAAGCACATCCTTGTGATGCTGGAAAAAGAGAAAATATGTCTTGAGTCATGAACTATCATTTGCTAAGATAGCTACAAGTCCGGGCCTTCAGTTACCTTCTGGCTGTTTGAGAAGAAAGACATCTTTCTTTCTTTTTTTTGGAAATGGCTGAATTTCTTATAGTGATTAAAAGACACTATGTTATTACCATGTTTTAAGTAGCAAATTTTCCAATACTTGGCCCAGTGGAGTGATGTAGTAAATGTAATTGCTCACATGCTTTTCTAAGATTATTTTGAAAAACTAGCTTTTACTGACCCCCCACAAGGATTCTGAGAGTGTGGGTGTGGGCGTGTATGCACATATGTATGCATGCTGTGCACTGGGGGGAAGGTGGTATTTACTTTTTACAACAGGTTCCTTTCCATTTTTCCCCCGTTTAGACATATTACAGATGCCACACTTGCCATTGTGAAAGGAGAGACAGTTCCACTTGATGTCTTGCAGATCAAGGTAAACTCTTTCCTTCAGATTTTGAAAAAGGTATTAAAAGTAATATTTAAAAGGTATCAAAGTGATAAGCACATGTTAAAAAAATAGAGTGTAACAGTTTACATGCGGTTCTGGTGAATATGACATTTCCTTTTTCTTCCCACCCTAACATTAATACCCCAAAAGAAGCATTGTTCATGATTCTGTCATCACTAATTAATGTGTTTATGATCCCACGTGTGGTAAAAATGATGTGACATAAAATTCACATCTGCACTTGAGTAGTGTTGAATGTGTGATGTCACCTTTTGATGCATTAGCTTTGGCTATTTAACTCTTGGCCTCTGTTACATACAAGGATCCCTCTGTATCACTTCCTCATGGAATTATATCTAATTCTAATTTCTCCAACTACTGCCTTTATGCGATAAGAAATCTAGCTATGCATGATTGTTTTGAGTATTAAAAGAGCCCTGAGGCCAGACCAAAGTGTGCCATATGCCTGTAATCCCTACTCTCTATAAGCATCAGAAGGATGAAGAGTTTCAAGTCATCCTCAGCAACACAGCAAGTTGAGGCTAACAGGTACCACATGAAACCTGGCCTTTATTTTTTTTCCCAATCTTCTTTTGTACCATTTTAATTATATGCAAGTATTAAGGTCAGTTCTAGGTTGAGGAACTAGCAATACAATAGATGCAAATAGTCAAGGAACAAGCAAGACAATAAACACAAATAGTCAAAGAACAAGCAAGGCAATAAACAAAGTTCTGTGATCACTCCTGTGATCATTGTCTCTAAGGGCTTATCAGGATGATCAAAATATCTGAGCCAACTTCCCTGTCCTAGCCCAAAGTCATTTTCATGTTTGAAGCCTAGCCTAATATTTAGATTCCTGCCTGAAATTACTTCTTTGTTCTAGCCTAATGTCAGATTCCTGCCTGAAGCCCATTTCCTTGTCCCTGGCCAATGTCAGATTCCTGCCAAGCAGCCCCAAAAGCTCTCTACATCTCCCTCTTTTTTATTTCATAAATAAGACTAAGCCTGTCTTAGATTGTTTTTTGACAAGAGTGCCTTCCTTACCTGTCATGGAATATACATTATCAAAAGGAATGAACTTATGTCTTAGATTAGTAGGCTTTGTGCAGAATCTTACCTGTCCTTGACTTGCCAGCTTGTTAATTTAATAACTCTATCTGGGGGTTTATTTTCAGTTTCAAGCCATGTATTTTGGTTGCCAACATGTTGATGTTGTTAAAGACAAGCTTTAACACAATGGACAGGAATATAAATATTCCCAGGACAAAATCAAGCTATATATGCCATTCTTAAAGCTTGACCAAAATGGAAATACTGACCTCAGGTCATGGATAATTTTATCAACAGTATCTACAGCATCAAATCTCAGCAGAACAGCATTCTTTAAATTTATAATCTCACTATGCAAAGTTAAAGCATCCAGAGAGGTGTTAGAATTATGCCAAATACCCTGCAAGTGTCTTTAAACTTTATAATGACTAATTATTATAATGACTAATTATAATGACTGTCATTGTAAATTTTAGAAGTAACACAAAAATATTGGTATTTGGCATGACACTTGAGATACTCCTTACTCTTAAATTCCTTCCAATAATTTGAATAGGATCAGTTTGTTGTTCGAAACACCTATCTAAATCCTCTTGTATATTCAACACATTAGTAACATTTTTTGCTAAATGATTAACAAAAGTAGCTGTCTTAACTTCTTGTGTGAAAACCATTGCAGAATCAGTGGTGCTAGCAATTAATGTAATTAAAGTTGTTACACCAGCAATAATCAAGCCCATTACCCTCTTGCTTCTCCTTAAAGCCTGACTCATTCTTCCAGTACTTGCAAGCTTTTTTCAGAATACCAAGGTCCTATAATACTAAGGGCAATAAAATAAAAGACCCCCATAACAGAAACTTGTCCTTTAAAAAGGAAAAAAGACCCATAACATACTTCAGCAGTAACTGATTTCTGTAGCTGTTTAGATGCTGGCTGCATCTCTCTTCCATGGTCTACAACACATGAGCTTCTTCTCACATCCTGCTGGAGCAGCTGTTGTCTTTAACCTTAGCTCACAGATGTGTTTATGAATAGTTAGGATTCTGTAGATTATCCGTCCGTTCTTTCTCACATTGGGAACAATATTTTCTGTAGCTTCCTGCATTTTGTAACTCTCCATTTTTCTGTTGAGCTGCATAACATTTTCTTATTTGTAGAGGGTAATTTGTTTTAGAAGTATGCTTGCTGGCTGTGCCAATTAAAGGGCATAGAAGCAATTACACCTCACAGTGAGCATACTTGGCACACAGATTTTGGTTTTTAATTACTGCCATCTTAAAGAAACACAACCACCATGAACAACCTAAAATAAAGGGAGAGTAAGTATGAAGTAAGAGAGCTCTCAAAAATTAATATAGCTCTGAGAACACTGACATGTCACTATATAGTTCTGAGAACGCTGCCATGTCACTATATAGTTCTGAGAACGCTGCTGTGTCACTATATAGTTCTGAGAACACTGCCGTGTCACTATATAGTTCTGAGAACACTGCCGTGTCACTATATAGTTCTGAGAATACTGCCGTGTCACTATATAGTTCTGAGAATACTGACATGTCACTGTATAGTTCTGAGAACACTGCCATGTCACTATATAGTTCTGAGAATACTGCCATGTCACTATATAGTTCTGAGAATGCTGCCATGACACTATATAGTTCTGAGAACACTGCTGTGTCACTATATAGTCTGAGGCTGCCATTTCACTATATAGTTCTGAGAAAACTGCCATGTCACTATATAGTTCTGAGAATACTGACATGTCACTATATAGTTCTGAGAACACTGCCATGTCACTATATAGTTCTGAGAACACTGCCATGTCACTATATAGTTCTGAGAACGCTGCCATGTCACTATATAGTTCTGAGAACGCTGCTGTGTCACTATATAGTTCTGAGAACACTGCCGTGTCACTATATAGTTCTGAGAACACTGACATGTCACTATATAGTTCTGAGAATACTGACATGTCACTATATAGTTCTGAGAACACTGCCATGTCACTATATAGTTCTGAGAACACTGCCGTGTCACTATATAGTCTGAGGCTGCCATGTCACTATATAGTTCTGAGAACACTGCCATGTCACTATATAGTTCTGAGAACACTGCCGTGTTACTATATAGTCTGAGAACACTGCCATGTCACTATATAGTTCTGAGAATACTGACATGTCACTATATAGTTCTGAGAACACTGCCATGTCACTATATAGTTCTGAGAATACTGACATGTCACTATATAGTTCTGAGAATACTGCCATGTCACTATATAGTTCTGAGAATACTGACATGTCACTATATAGTTCTGAGAACACTGCTATGTCACTATATAGTTCTGAGAATACTGACATGTCATTATATAGTCTGAGAACGCTGCTATGTCACTATATAGTTCTGAGAATACTGCCGTGTCACTATATAGTTCTGAGAATACTGCCATGTCACTATATAGTCTCCTGCCCCAAATGTCAGCTAATTTCAATCTAGTCACTTGATAGTAATCAGAAAAAGCCAAAATGTGGGTCATTCTAAACATTTTAGACTGTCTTGAAATGTCAGTGTTAAAAAATCCAGAAAAGTAAGTGGTCTGTTCAAGATGAAAAAATAAACGTCTAGTAAAGGATACTGAATTTGAAGGATGAAAACCAATGGTAATCATGAATATTATTAGAACAAGTAAAGATACTTGTACATGGCCTGATTTTACATACAGTATTACCGTTCAACCTTTGATTCCTTGAGAGTGACTCCCATGCAAGTCCTTGCTCTGGGGAGATAATTGCTGTGAAAAGTTCTGATGTCTACAGCTGCAAATGTAACAACACTACAGAACATACACGGGGGCTGCAGAAGAGCACTGGCTGTTCTTTTAGAGGAACCAAGTTTGGTTCTCAGTACCTACATGCAACAATAGCTCAGAACTTGCTGAAAACTACAATTCCAGGGAATCTGATGCCCTCTTCTGGCCAATGTGGGCACTGCATGTAGGTGACACAGACAAGCATACAAATAAAGACACATAGACAAAAATGCAAACATGAGATAAGACTTTGGCAATGGTGACTTTAATTGAGAGGCATAAGTAGTATACATCTTACTATTTAGAGTTTTGCCTTACATTGTTTTTCAAAATAAAGGACAAGATGAAAGAGAAATAATTCATTAGCAATTTCTAAGTTTTTGTCAACATTTCTTTAAAATACTAGGAAAAAGATATACTGTTTTGACAGAAGTTAAACGAGTATTCTTTTTTCATCTAATTAAGAAAATGAAAAGCAAATGGCTCAGAAGACATAGTTGTAGGATTGACTCATCGTGCAGTGGTGAGCGAGCCCTGTGTGTTTGCTCACATCCGACCGTAAGACGTGCCAGCTCCATTCTAGATGAGCGTTTCGTGTCCACTCATTTTTGATTTTGTAAAAGTTTTATGGCTCTATACTGTGCCATAATCTCAACTTTACCCCTGAAACTTGCTGTTAACTGGTTGAGCATCCCTAATCTGAATATTGAAATGCTAAATGTTCCCAAATTGGAAACTTTAGAGAATTTCAGATTCCACAGTGTTGATGTGGGGGTAGGAATGCTCAGTCACCCGAAAATTGGGAACATGTCCAGCCTTATGCCTTTCAGGCAAGGGACACTTAACCAATATGCAGTTCACTAGTACGTCTTTACAATTGGTGAACTTACAAGTTTATAGCCAAGTTTCCTTTTCTTTTTCTTCATGCAGTGATGTCTAGACTTTCCGTCATGAGCTCATTAATCATAGTCTAAATGGCAGTTGATCTTTTAGCATGTGATCAGCTATAAGTTGTCTTCACAAAACAAGGACTACGTTAAGCAGAGATTTTCATCTATAAAGACATTATTGTAAAACATGATTATTACTAAAGATGGTGAATGAGGAGACACGTTTAATAGCTCAGTGATTTAGTACTTATTATATATATGTTAGAGGTAATGTATTGCAGAATAAATTGAATGTAACTGGAAAGTGTTACTATGCTTGTTAAATGTCTCTTGTCTCAACCTCCTTCTCTCATGTACTGACTTTGTAAATTGATGTCAGATTTTTCACAATCTCTGTATATTAATGACACAGCCCAGGAAGCACAAAAATTTAATCAATTCTTAGAAAATGTAGAACAGTAGATTCTACCCTAGTTTCTGAGGAACCAGTTTAATTTAAATGATTTTTTTTCCTTCTCCTTATTTCTGAAAATTGCTTTCAGAATGTGGAGAAAATCTCTGTCAACAAAGCTTGACCATCAATATAGACAGTGCTCAATGCCAATCTGTACTTCTGTGAGCTCCATGTTACGTAAACTGGAGATTATTCAAAAGTACAATAAATCATGAACTAGAATAGTATTGTATTTAGCTCATTCACTGTTCAGTGTGTGCTTACATCTCATTTTGAATGTTCAGTTTGATAAGGAAGTCAAGATGTGTTTCTTTATATAACCTATTTAAAAAAAAAAAAAGAACAGAGATAGGCAAGGTTGGCACCATCTTCAAAGCATTTTCAGAGGTCAGCATCTCTCCTTCACTCTCTTGTTCCCACCCTGGCCACCTTCACCTTACTTCAGAGCCCTCTATGACCTTGCCTTACACCCTTGCCTCCTTGTGGTTTGTTTCCAACAGCCAGAGTGTGATCAAATGTTAGGGCACATAGCTTCTCTATTAACAGCCCTCATAGAGAGATCATCTTGTGCAGTGCATGGATGCCTCACCTGTCAATTAAAAAGCCTATGGCTTCGGCAGGAATAGAGGTGGCTTACCTGGTATTGTTGTATCTCCCTGTTGGTTGCTGATGGCACAGTGTTAGGTCTCTTATGGTTTCATATGTGAATTTCTTTTTGTATACATTTTTGTATGTGCTTTTTGAGATTGGAAATCTATTTTAGCTCCATTTCTTTGAATTCATATTTTAGTTCTCAGGCTAAGTACTCTCCATAGTCTCTTCATATTTGAGTGCCCTAGCCCACAACTTTCAGGTGAAGTACTTTCTACTTGGCACCTAGAGACAAACACATCCTTGTGATACCAGTCAGTTGGTTCCCTCAGCAGCACCTCTTTGCTTGCTCGTCTCTCTCTCTTGCTCTCTCTCTTTCTCTCTCCCTCTCCCTTTCTCCCTCCGTCCCTCTAGTTCATTTTTCCCATTGCTTATATGAATCTGGGGAGTAGAAAAGCCAACCTACTGCATGAACAGGTACACAGTAAAGGAGTGAGAGGTCCGTGTCTCCTTCCTGTATAATTCTTCTGGGAATGTGTGTGTTTCTCACAGATCCCTTGCTTGGTTTGGCACAGTGAAATGAAAGTGATGCTGATGCTGGGGTTGCAGGAGCCCTTGACCCCATGAGCACAAGATGCAGTATGCTGTCTCTAAGACCTCTCCCCGACCCCCAGGTCTTAATTTTGGCTCATGTTAGCTGTGGTGGAGAAGTGATGATGTGGGAGAATCCAAGTTGGTCCTTCAGCAAACTATGGAGTTGTGCACAGGACAACTGCTTCTTAGAATGTGGGGTGCCTTGTATCTATCAGTTTTCAGTTGTTGGAAGTTTGCTGCTCAGAATTACAGCTAATATGTTCCCTTGATTCATGAGAACTGACACATAGGATTACGTCAGCTTTAAAGTGTGGATCATTCAAGCACTCCTACCACATACCCATAGGGCTAATTGCTTTAACATTTGAACTTACATATAAAATGTTTGGTTTGATGAGATTAGTATCAACATTTTCTAGATACTTATGAATTTACTGTGTTCATAAAGCTAAATCAATTGTATTTAACTTCCAGGGTGAAAAAGAACAACCTGTCTATGCAATGACTGGCCTCCGGTGGGGATCCTTCAGAGATGCTGCCGTCAAAGTTAGCAAGTAAAGAATTACTGTTTCTATGTGATGAGTCTTTAACAGTTTTATTCCATCCTTGATGTTGCGGTTTTAAAATGCAGTGTTCTGGGAATAAATCTTCCAGGCCAGGAAGTTGAATTAGATATTAATAATAAAGTAGGAACAGCCAGGTAAAATTTTGGGTTCTATAGTCAGAAAGGATAGGGAAAGTTCCATTAAGAGAAGGGTATGTCTCTGTTTTCAGACACATTTAGCTTAGGTTCAGACTACAGAAGAGGAAATTGGCATTGCCTATCACACAGCAGCATGCTTAGCTAGATCCCAATGTACTCCCTGGGCCTCAGCCTCAGGGAGCCCTTACAGTCCTAGGTGGTCAGAGGTTGTGTGCAAGGCATTTGAGAACGCTCATAGGTGGAGAGACCAAGGGCTGCTCTCTCTTACAGAAGAGAGATGGTTGTCTGGCTTTGCTGACTGGAAGAACAGGCTCAGGAGGAGTGATTAGTGGGCCAAGTTAGATAGGCTTAGTTTTAGAGACTTTCGTAGGATGAAACTTCTGGCTCTGAAAGAGGTGTGGAGAAGTATGTGGTCTGGCTTCTGAGGCAGGACTGAAGCAGACACTAGGCAAAGTTTATCTCTTTTCTGGTGGAGGTGTCCTCTTTTGCCTACAGCCCAGGGCTTACAGTTTTAGTGGAGATTATCTGTGTTATGATTGCTCTCATCAAGAAACCTCTCTTGTGTTCATGGGCCAGACTGCTAAAATTTCTTCCCAGAAATCTCTCCCACATTTCACTCAGTTACCTGGTTATGAAATTCCTGACAGTGGAATACCAGTAGAGGAGTACTGCTGGATCTCATTACATGCCACAGTCATTTGCAAGTGTGCCCTGGTTATGTTGATTCCACAGATTACCTTCTGTTTGATCAGATTCCCACCGCTCACAGAGAGCAAGTGCTTAGCTTTCTCTGACAGAGTCTGCTCAGAGCAAACTGCTTTCCCAAGTGTTCTGGTCAATAGCTCAGCACTAGTGCTGGTCAGCTGTCTTAGAAATAGCTCATCTACCTGTTCCATATTTTAGCTGGCTTCTGATCGATGGGTTTCAAAGTCTGTGGGTGGTGATATAATACCTCGATCAGGACTGACCACTGAGTCACTTTTAGAGTGAAATAAGAAACATTCCCTTGCTGGCCATAGGAAGACTACAAGCATTGTGTCAACATGTGCTACTGGAAAAAGTACAAGGGACTGTTTAACCTTTAGAAATAGACCCTGGAGTCAGGATGTTTCTACTTGACTAAACTGAGAAACGGAGAAACCAAAAAGAGCTTTTAAAACCCAGTAAATATCAAATATCCACGGCCCTCATCAATACTACCCCCATATCAACGTGAGTCATAATTTAGAACGGCTCCACATTGGCTATAAATTCCTTATTCTGGGAATTTAGGCCCTTCTCCCTAATGAACAGTTCTGTGTTTTTATTTTTAAGCCTTGCCCTTTCTCTGGCTGCTCTACCTCTTCTAGCCTAACGTTATTTCCTCTGCTCTTTGATGTGTTTAGAGTCAGTCCATTTCCCAGTCACTTCTCCTCGGCCTGTGCTTTAGCCTGTGTTCATTTCATAGCACGGCCACACTCTAATGCTGTTATTGTCTTCCTTTCTGTCTTTTCTTATCAATAGTGATCAGTTTATATCACAACATGTGCAGTCACTTATAACTTATTATTATTTGGGGTCTGTTATCTTTTCAACTCATAGGCCCAAAGGTAGGAATTTTATACTGTGTTCTTCCGTATGTTTTTACTTTCTGCATCTTTCTCCATCGGTGTAATAACAGCTAACTAAAGGCATTCTACCTGAATCAGTCAGGGTCAGTAAAGTAGCATGGGTGTTGTCAGACATGAGTCTAAAGAGTGGCGTCTGTGTCACTTTCTAATTGCAACCAGGCATCTCCCTCTCTGGTAGTTTTCATGCGCTTAGCAATATGCAATAAGTTTTCACTCTGAGACTTAGTAGCACTTGCCATATTAAAGCTATATAACATGAATAATATGAGTATATACTGGTTTATGAATGTGTGTGCATTTGGTGTGAGAGGGGCCATGAGGTACAGGATCCAGTCCTGTATCTTGTGACACACTAGATCTAGACCATGCTGCATTGGTAATATACTACCTCTGTGTGGCTTCATTGCTCTCTCCTGTGACTCTTTGACTGTATACTCACCCTATTCTATGGGTGAAAGTCTGTATTATAATGACTTGTAAACTTAGGGGTCAAAAAGGCTTAAGCTATATTTATCTTACTAACTACAGGAATCGTTCTGCCATCTAATTGCATTGCCATTAATACTCTCATTAAAAGTGTATTACTTATGTGTTATGCCACAATCCTTAAGCCCCCAGAGCAGCTGGGAGAGGTACAGTCCTGGTGACTTGATTGTCGTGGATGCTATCTAGCACATTGGTAGCTCTTTTCATCTTTTTTTCTTGGTTTTTCTTAGGTACTGGTATCTTGGTCCACTAAAAACCAAAGCAGCCCACTTTTTCAGCACTCTTCAGGTAAATTCAATTTATAATATAGAACCTGACCTGTGTTAGTTTGATGTTTCTCTGTGATATCTATAGTTGAGATATTAATTCTTTGCTACAGAGCCATATCACATGTTCCAATACTAAAATGGGAGACACTTGATTTATATAATTACAGAAAACCTTGTTTTGATAGACAAGTACTCCTTGTATCTACCTGTTTATCTATCAAGTACCCCGATATTTGTTTCTTTGTTTATCTTGGATACTTGCCTCTTCTATTCATTCACCCACCCTTACCAGATAAACCTTGAACAGAGTGAACAGATGCCAACATCATTATTATGTGTATCTATAGTAGTACCTGGCAATGAACTGAAGACTTGTAGTGGAGTATAGATAAATTAATTATTATAGGCTTATATATATTATCAGTAGGTTTTAAACTGTGTTGGTTAAATAAGTGTAGTACTTACTGTATTGTGCAGTACTGTGTAGAACACTTCCCTCATCACAAAGTTCTGCTTGTTGGTGCTCTCTATATAATATATTAAAAAGTGTTAATTAATAAGGCCTGAGGTTGTAGGATAGCACAGTGACAAAGCACCTTGCCTAGCATGTTTAAAGCCCTGGGTTTGCTTACTAATAAGAGAGTAAGGGGGCATAGAAAAAAAGTTCAACAATTTCATATTATTGAAAAACCAAATAGAAAAATCACTCAATAGATGAATTATATACTGTGTTTCTCTTTCATGCAGATCAAAGCAGTATAGTTGCAATTTATGTTGACTAATCTGAAAATCAATTGTGAAAAACTAGACTCCAATGTTAACATTTAGAGTTATCTGATGTTTTTCTAATTATAAAATAATATATATCCTTTGAAAAATGTAGCTCTTGCTAAGAAATTCCAGTTGGATTGAAAAAAAATTAAATGAAAAAAGTAAAAGTCCATAAAATACTTGGAGTAAACACACATAATTTTAAAAATAAATAGAAAAGGCAAGATTTTTCTTTTTTTAACTAATTTTTTATTGAATATTTTATTTACATTTCAGATGTTATCCCCTTTCCCCATTTCCCCCCTACCCAGAAACCCCCTATCAATCCCCCCTTCTCCTGCTTATCCACTGGGATAAACCATGGTTATTAATTCAGGCTGGTGCAATAGAATGTGTGTCAGAGGATTCAGAAGGGCAGGGCTGGCCAAGACAAGTATCTGTGTATACACATCTGCAGTGTGGGAAGACTGACCTCTTCCCACAAGGAGTTGGGCATGTGCAGCTACAGGCAAAGATAGCAGATATCAGATTGACAGAGTCATCCAGTGATAGGGAAAGAAGAGGAAGTGCTGAGGTATAGACTAGGATTGTTAATGGCAGATGGCTCAAAGTGCTACTGGAGTAAAATTTTCAGAAGCTTAAAGAATATTAGATTGGCAGATTTCTAGTCTGAGGGACTAGAGTAGTTTAACTTTGGTTTTTATTAATTTTGTTGATAGTAAGACCAAGTTTGTGGAGGAAGATGAAGTTTCAGTTTGGTGTGTGGTGAATGTAGCCTGTCTTCGGTACAAATATGTATAGATACAGTTGTGGTTCTGTCTGGCTCTCAGAAAGAGGTCCTGGGATGAAGAAATGTGTTTCCATCTTGTAAGGATGTGGCTGCTATTTAAAGTGCGGATTTGTAAAGGTGCCATTAAGAATAAATGTCCAGGGCTGGAGAGATGGCTCAGTGGTTAAGAGCATTGACTGCACTTCCAGAGGTCCTGAGTTCAAATCCCAGCAACCACATGGTGGCTCACAACCATCTGTAATGAGATCTGATGCCCTCTTCTGGTGTGTCTGAAGACAGCTACAGTGTATTCATATATAAGAAATAAATCTTTAAAAAAAAAAAAGAATAAATGTCCAGGAAAAGCACAAAGGACTGAAAACATTTAGAAAACTAGAAAAAAAAAGACTGTACAAAAAGAAAAGCCAAAAGAGAGTCCCAACACAGCATCCAAGCAAAGAAGGAGAGAGAGAGAGAAAGAGAGAGAGAAAGAGAGAGAGAGAGAGAGAGAGAGAGAGGAGTAGAATGTAAGAGAAGACAGAAAAGGGTACCCCTGAGAGAAACAGAGAGAGAGAGAGAGAGAGAGAGAGAGAGAGAGAGAGAGAGAGAGAGGAGTAGAATGTAAGAGAAGACAGAAAAGGGTACCCCTGAGAGAAACAGCAAGGCCAATAGGGCAGTGGTTTTTATATACCCCAAAGCAGGAGAGAGGGGGGTAGGAAGTGAAGAGAAAGGAGACAGAAAAGATGACTGAGTTAGCTAAACCCATACACAGACAGAAGGGTGGGATCCAGGGTTCCTTCACAGGGGAGGGCTTCCTTTGTCACTGAGACAGGAGAGAAGTAGCAGTTAGGTCCAGATGAAAGTGACATTGGAGAGATTTAGGACTTTCTCCCTGGTGGACCTAATGTGCTCTGGAAACAGTCTGAAGCTATGCTTCTGAAAATGAAGCAGGAGGACAGATGGTAATGGTAGCACAAAATATTTACCCCTAAGAGTCAAGAGTCTGTGCCAGAGCCTGAGGGTCTGTGATGTCTGATAGGCTCCTCTAACGGGCTTCCGTCTACACTCAGCAGGGTGAGTCCCCACCCCAGTAAGTGTTAAGCCCTGATGTAGGGATCCCTCCTCTCTTCATACACACACACACACACACACACACACACACACACACACACACACACACACACTAGTAATAATAATATAATAATAATAGATAAAAATGTGTCATCAAAGTATCCGTGTGAGAATGATGGGCTTTGAAGCAGTGAAGAGGCCTTAGAATTTGCATTCTTCCTCTGTGTGGAGTCTGATACCAGCAGTGAAGTAGGTGTTTGATGCAACTAATTTCATTACGTGTGTGTGTGTGTGTGTGTGCCGTCGATAAATTGAAGGTAAGTTTATCATGGGACCACTCTGCTCATTCATATTGACTTCTGTTGTTCAGAGAAGTAAATATGAACAGTAGTTTTCAGTTCAATTTTTTTCTTCCCTGTTGTATGTTAGGGGACAGTCACTGTGTTATGGTTTTTAAGGCAAGGTTTGAAACCTTAATATTCCCAAGTGGGGAGAACTCTGCTCATTGAAGGGACAATTAAATCATTAGAATTCTGACCTTTGCAGAGCAAAGGCCCCTGTGTTAGGAATCATGTGTACATGATGAAAGCTGTTTTCTTTTTCATTAACAGGAGTGGCCTCAGAGTCATCAGGCCTCCATCTCCTACACGGGACCTACAGAGAGACCTCCCATTGAGCCTGAAGAGACTCCTCCCCGGCCTTCTCTGTACAGGAGAATATTACGCAGGCTTGCCTCATTCTGGGCACAGCCACAGGATGGTGAGCAACGTGGTGACTACATTACAAGCCCTGTTCAGCTTAAAGGTGGCCTGGAGCAGACACCCAGAATCAGTACTAGATAATTACCTGATGCTGGAGGAGCCATTCCAGCACTGTTGAATTCAGACTCCTGGGCGCTGTCAGGGCAGGCTTCAATGTCCTGTGACTAGGCACCGCAGTTCCTTGTACTCTTTGTCACTGACATTTGTGCTGTTGTGCTGTTTTCAGCGAGGATGCTTTAGGCTTAGGGAACCTGGTGTTTATCCCTGAAGATGAAGTAAAGTATAGAGGTGGACAAAGGGCTGGGGAAGCTGACTACCGGCAGCTCAGTAGTCAGTCCCTCTCCCTCTCCCTCTCCC